>NC_041819.1:9119125-9438625 GCF_900964775.1 Scleropages formosus | reverse complement strand
TCTTGTATTCAACAGCGTTTAATTACATTTATACTGTTCCGAACCCACATTCATTTCTGTAACTTGAAGGTGCTAGAGACAACACGATTGTTATATAGTCCAATCAACTGTTGTGCTGAAGTAGTTCACAGTGCTCTTATTTATTCTGGGATGTAGCTTCTGCTATGATTAAGTACCTAACCTCTGCGCTCAAGCCGTGTGAAATTTACCCAAGTTCTCCTTGTGTTTCCTGATTCACCACTCTGAGACGGAGGTGCAAGATTCCTATCTAAGTTTCACTGCGAAATTCCCTTTATCTACTGCGAGTGCTCTGCATACATGTATTTGTTTTGTCTCGTTAAATTTCATGGACCTCGAGCAGCCACGGTTCATTGGAATTTTGGTCGAAGATAACTGCCAGCTTCAAAAGTCATATAATTACTATTCACGTAGAAAGATAATCTGCAAACACTCTTTTAAACATTAGATGCGGCAGGACATTTAACATGGGAAAAATATGAAGCCTGAGTAACGTGTCATTTATCCCATTAGCATAGCATCTGGATTTGTTGCTTTTGTCTTCACTTACAGTGAGTAAAGGGATGTGTGCTTGAGATATTTATTTTTCAGTCTCGAAGAAAGTGCTCAGTAGGAATTGAAGATGATCAGATGCAATGGCTATTTTTTTACATTGTTTACGCCTCAATAATTATGGTTTTTGTATTAAAAAAAATGGAATATCGTTGCTCCATGAAGCAAATACTGAGATAGATAAGGAACAGAGCGACGAAGTAGATGATTTGGATGTTTCTTTTTCCAGCATGTATTACCCCAATAGCACCTTGCCAAGAGAAGGACTGTGGTTATTAACCACATAATTCATGAATGCCATTAGTGTCAGTTTCTTTCTAATATAAATAAAAGGGATGAATTTTATAAGCCATGTATGTTTCTCAGTAAAATGTAACAAAGTTAGTTGAGCCCAGCTTACTGATTTGTAAAGACTGTCTTAGAATAGACTAATTCTGCTCCTAAAAAAGACAGCCTTACCCATGCAAGTGGAATGGATATGTGTAGCTTCAGAGGTCTTCTCAGAATAAATTCCCATTGATGTTCCTCTTGTTCGGATTTCTTTTAATTCAACTGCAGCATAGAGGGAGAGAGGAGAAACATCTCCTCATTAGAGCTTTCTTTGTGACTATGGGAATACATCCCCTTGTCAAAGATCATTTGAAAGAGCCTTTCTGTATTAAGAAGTGACACACTTCCATAGAGTATTAGCCTACTTATCACGTACGGTGATGCAGTTCCTCATAAGCATGTTGCTAGTTTCTATGTGTGCCAGGCCTCCTAACATAGGACATGCTCAGTCATCCTTCAGGAGTCTCCGAAAGGGTACAAGTAGAGTAGTTGCCCAAGGTTCAGAAGTATTTAGGACTAATGTCAAGATTTTTGCTGAATTAACTGATTTATTTCTTACACCCTCTGTGTACGTTATGCCTTTGAGCGTGTCAAACACTATCAAACACTAAAATCTTCTGGTCTTTCATAGTGCATACACTTCATTTGTACTATTCTCCCTTTCCAGTCTCAGTTTGGCAGAACACAGCTCACTGTATTAATTGTTTATAATACTGGCGATATTTCTGATGAGCTCAACAGATCAGGCTTCAAACCAAACTCATCTGCCTGCCAGAGCCACTATAGTGAACTGTGAACTCATAAAATATTACTCATACAATTTACAGTATTAAATGTGAATCTGATGTTCTTTGAAGTGTTGATGTTCTATTAACGAGAATTCAGTGCTGCCTTTGCAGAAAATGCTGTGCTGTTTATTTTTTCCCATGCAGGAAATACAGCCATTGTTATGGATTTGACCTGATGCCGTCCATGCATTCAGCAATGCAATCTCTCAGTAGAGTCAGAGTGTAACTTCTAGCCTTTGTCTTCTTTACATACCTATCTCACTGAACATGAGCATCCAAAACATCCACATTGAGCTAGGCCAGCTGCAGATTAGGCAAGCAAGAATATCATAGCAACCTTCACAGACAGTTTAATTGCAACTGGTTTCTGATGGCATAGAGCTCATTATCGTCCTGACTCTGCATTGACATTCATCCTCATAGATGTAGACTTTTTCTTCTGGACATCACAAGCCAGGGTGGAAGCTGTGGAAATTGTATCCCACACCCGAAAGAAGAAGAGTAAACTCTTAACCCTGAAACTGGTGAGCTGTTTCTGTGAATAAAATCATTACCAAAAAATTCAAAAATTTGCATAACAAGTTGTCCACTTCAACTTCTGAAAGCACCTTACAAGAAGAGGTATTTCATTTAAAAATACATGTCATGGTGATGTCAACCATCTCACAAAACTTCTCCTGTACATGTCACTTGTCAGGTAATGTGCTTGCAAACGAACATCTCAAAAATCTCATGACAAGAAATGAGATCTAGAGCAAGAAAGTTTTAAAGAAAGTGCTAAAAATTGAAAAAGCAAAGGTAAGCCTTATATTAAAGTTGTAGTAATAAAACACAGATTTTTCTTGAAAAAGAAGTTATTACAAATGACTTCATATAATCTGATGTAACTATTCATATCATGGGGCAGGGTGGCGCAGTGGGTTGGCCTGCGCCCTGCTCTCCAGTGGGTCTGGGGTTCGAGTCCCCCTTGGGGTGCCTTGCGGTGGACTGGCGTCCCGTCCTGGGTGTATCCCCTCCCCCTCCAGCCTTACGCCCTGTGTTACCGGGTAGGCTCCGGTTCCCCGCGATCCCGTATGGGACAAGCGGTTCAAAAAGTATGTGTGTGTGTATTCATATCATTTGCAGCTGATACCTTATGTATAGCTCAGCAAAGACGGATTACATGCACTAAATGTGAGACATTATAATTGTCTGCTTAGATAGTGTTCTAATAGTGATAATTGTTATAATAACATTCTTAATTTATGTAACGCATTTTAAAACAGCTTTGCAAAGTATTTTAGAGTAAGTAAAAAAATATATAGACTTCAACTGTACAGCAATCTACAGAAAATACCAGCATTTAAAAATTACATTAAAATAACAAACTATCCATTATCAATGACCATGTGAAGACATGCATCCATTGACACACATTCACACACATATTCACATACTAAGGTCAGTTTAGAGTCGACTATTCTAATTCACTACAGAGCGCGTCTTTGGACTGTGGGAAGAAACCAGAGCACCCAGAGGAAACCCACACAAACATGAGGAGAACATGCAAACTCCACACAGACTGAGTAGGACTGAGACTCGTAAAAGAGAATCTGTGAGGCACTAGTCTCACCCATTGCATCATGGTACTGCACAAGAAAAACAAATTAGAGCAAGAAAACAGAAATATATACTAACAGGCAAATTATTATGGTACAATAATAGTAAGATAAATGATGGAGGAAAATGAGGATAGGAATAAAAGGAGGAAAATGTACAAGTAACTTTGAACATATCGATCTTATGCACGACATACAGTATGTACTGAATAGTGTCCAGAGCAGTTTGTGTCTTTGTTTTGAATTAGTTTTCCCCATGTTTAAAAGATGAGGCAGGAACGTTGCTTGTTTGCTGTGTGCGTCCACAAGCAGTCTGAGCCACTGTGGACTGGAACCGGTGAAAACTATTAAACTGCTACTGCAAAAATTGTCACCCACACTCTTCCTTAACCTTCATCGCATCACGCATCACAACCTCCATCCACAGCACCGCAGCTGCACCGTTCACTTTCAGTTAGCCTTAGAGTGATCAGTTGGTTTCCCAGGAACGCGATATCTGTTTTCCGATTTAAATGAATGGTAATGGAGAGTTCTTCTTAGAAACAATTAAGATTACAGGCAGATCTTGGGGGTTGAACTACACTGGTCGTGCAGGGGAAGCCTGTGGTAGTGTTTCTTGGGCATGTCTAATACTATTACTTTGACTTGTTAATCCCTACTAAATATTGAATTATATTGGCTGTAGTGCATCGCGAAATTCTATCGCAGATATTGATATGTTCAATGATTTTTGCTATTCCGCCTAAGGTGGGAAGTATTAAATGACAGTGAACATTTTAAATGTAGCCTCTTCAACACTTATATCTCAATCCTAGAACTGAATTCAACGATGGGATGCACTCATTGTATTTTTCTCTGTCATGTACGTCGCTTTGGAGAAAAGTGTGTGCTAAATGAATAAATGTAATGTAAAGCATATTTTTAAAAGTAACACATCACCTGCAGTTTGTTGTCGCCTGTAGTGAGTGTCTCCTGCATAACTGCGCTTAGCTGTGAGTAGACAAGGAGTGGAAGCTGGCTTTACTTAGCAGACTCCCGCGCACAGGCAGTCATCTAGAGCCGCCTCTTTCACGCTTTGGCCGTCCTCCACGTACCTCTGCCAAGCATCCCGTCTGTGAGGTGCAGAAGAGAGATGCTGGGCTGTGGACCAACTAGAGCCTATAGTGCATAAATCCCACACCACACTTCATATGTGAAGCCCTTATGCCACTGTTGAATGGAAAGAAAGTGGCATCATCCATGATGCCACCAATTTTTCTTGAAATAATCTGATGGAGCTCTATGTATCACACATGCATTATTTTCAATCTTATTTCTTGCTTTCCAAATTGAGTTCTACTACTGCAGTGTATATTTGCAGAAAAATAACCATTTTCATACAGCACTTTGTGTTCACATGTGGAAATCCTTAATTTCTTCTAACAGCACACTCATTCTTTTCCCTTTTATATGATCCTTGTACCCTTTCATTGCATTTTCCCTCCAATTCTTGTACTTTCATTTAATGGATACTTATATTTATGCTGCAACTTGTTTTCATAGATCTGCATAACTAGATGGAGTGCATGCCTTTTGAGTTTCATTCTGATACTTCAGACAACCCTAATTAAGATGTCAGAGTATGAGAAAGTGTTTTCTCTATGCTGTTAAACAAGAAGATGCTTGGAAACTGTTAAATTAGTATTCTGTTCCACAAGAATGCACAACAAAAGATAATGGAAGGTTTTGTATTGATGTCCAGTGGATTGGATATTGATTTAGACTTAGTGCATGACTATTTATGTCGACTAAAGGTTAACAGTTGAAAAAGCCACCATTTATCAAATAAACCAAGTTTACTTTGTGCCCTTGTCTCTTATTCTGTAGACAGCGTGGTAGAAAAAACCACATTGGAAAAAGGTATCTCAATCATCTCAGTCAAATTCTCTGTGAGTAGGCGGTCAGCCCAGAAACCCTTTCGGTAATAAGTCAAGGGTGGAAAGGGTAGCGATCAGGGGGTTCGATTGTTATGAGAGTTTAACAAATGAGTTTCATCAAAACACACTATGGCGTTGCCCTTGGCTGCCTCCCTGGGATATTAATGACATTTTCTGTTTGATTATGTTGAAAGGGATTTTTCATTTTTTCTGCCAACATTAAGTCCTCACTTTTATTTTTTCTTAAAGCAAAAAAGCTTTTAGGTACATTTTGTTGCATATTTACTGTGGTACCATTGGTGATTTTCATTACACTTTGAAATTATCAGAATTTTTTTTTACCTTTAAGAACTATTTGTGCAAATTTTGCATTGGAGCAAAAAAGCTTCATACTTCCACCCTTCTTTGTTAGTACCCAAAACTTTGCTTACAGTAAAGACAGGTGTTATTATGCTCTCGCTCACTATTGTAAACTGCTTGTCCAGGTCAGGGTCATGGAGGTCTGGAGTCAAAGCACAAGGCTGAGCCCCTACCCCTTACACTCTGGATGCCACGCCAGTCCATAGCGGCGTATCCATACACATACAAAATCACATTCTGCGGACAACGTAGAGTCCCCAATTTAACTGAAACACATGTGTTTGGATGGTGAGAGAAAACCAGAGCATGTATACCTGATCCACGCAGACTGAATATACAAACTCCAGCCAAACCGGGCTGGATCCAGCTCCAGACCCATACCCAAACAGCCCAGGCACCGTGAGAGTGCAACAGTACCCACTGCATCACTGTGGTGTCTTTCAGGCTTTACTGTAGAAATGTAATGTAGAAAATACCAAATAGATTTTTCTTTGTACAGAATAGCTGACTGGACCTGCTGGGAAGGACAGTGGATTCTGAAATATGAAGGGTTACACAGCACTGGGGAAATTCAGATACAGAGGCTGATTAGTGGCAGACGTCCATTGTGCTCCTGTGACTAAACCCTCCTGTTGCTCCCCGACAGGTGGAGTCCATTCCCAGTGCTTTTTGCACATTCCTACCCAAAAGCTGACAACTCTGTGAACAAAACAGGAGTCTCACTCCCCCTACTGGAGATGGACCTTGCTCACGGTTCAACCTCATTACATATCACAGCGTTACAAATTACTGCCCAACAGTCACTTGTTCAATTCTTCTTTAAAATGAAAAACTTTCTTTTTCAAGTCACTGCACATTTTACACATATGTACATATATTGTATGCATTTTATTTTGTATATACCAATTATATATCCATTTCCATAGGTTCACATATGTAATTTTATGTAGTTTAAATTAATATTCACGTAAAATTGTTCGGGCTCCTAACTTGAAATTAATTTAAGTTTAATCCTTGTAATGATTTATTGACTTATTCACCTATATAGTGGGAATCAGTCCTACATCTCCTGACAACACAGGCTGTGTGAGAGGTCATAAAAAAGAGAATTGCAAAATGTGACTGCCTAAATGGACACTTTATAAACAATCTGCTGAAATGCACCAATGGAGAAATGCATGGAGAAATACAAGGAAGATGTCAACATGGAGGGATGTTGGGAAGAGGTCCACGTGGCCAAAAAATGGGAAGAAGTGTCAGCCTGCAGCAGTGATGTTCTTCCTCCAGGGACTGCTGCTGAGCTCTAGCAACTCAGGGCTACATGAAGATCACCACTCAGTGTGAAAACATCACCAGATTTAATCGTGCACCTTTGTTCATCTCGCTGGAATGCCACTGGTGTTATGACGACCTTCGAAAATGTGACGCTTCGGCATAGTGAAAGAACAAATCAGCTCTGTATGTGAGACATGATAATCTTTGATAGCTCTATGAAGTTCCATAGAGTCCATTTTGCTAAATTTTAACTTGCAAATGAATGACAGTGATTTGAGCCTTTACTACTGTTTTCAGTGTTCTTGGCCAAAACATTTTACATAGGGGTGTTTAAAAATAAATTACAGGAATTCAACTATCTTTAAAAATACACACACACACACTTTCTGAACCGCTTGTTCCATACGGGGTCGCAGGGAACCGGAGCCTACCCGGCAACACAGGGCATAAGGCCGGAGGGGGAGGGGACACACCCAGGACGGGACGCCAGTCCGTTGCAAGGCACCCCAAGCGGGACTTGAACCCCAGACCCACTGGAGAACATGACCTGGTCCAACCCACTGCACCACCACACCCCTTCTTTAAAAATAAAGCAGAAGAATTCAACTTTAAGGATTGCTTTTGAAAGTAATGTAAATCATAACTGGTAGCTGCTGTTAGCGTCCAATGGTTCTTTTGATACGCCTGCAGTAATCCTAGATGCATTGTTTGTTTCTGATTTTACAGGGTTGTGCAGTGGTGTAGCAGGTTTGGCCAGGTCCTGCTCTCTAGTGGGTCTGGGGTTTGAGCCCTGCTTAGGGCGCCTTGTGATGAACTGGCATCCCATCCTGGGTGTGACCCCTCCCCCCTCAGCTGTGTGCCCTGTGTTGCTGGGTTAGGCTCCAGCTCACCATGGTGTGTGTGTGTGTGTGTGTGTGTGTGTGTGTGTGTGTGTGTGTGTGTGTGTGTGTGTGTGTGTGTGTTTCTGATTTTAGGCTCTTTTAAAGTTTGGCCTGTAGTATAAAATGCTTTGACTTCTTGGAAGTGCAGGTCAGCTTTGAGCTGTAAATTTAGACAAAAAAAAGCAAATTAGAAAAGTGACTGTTTAACTTATAGGTTGTTGAGTGAGCTCAGGAAAGTGAGACTTATTTACATTTATATATTTTTTTCAGATAAATAAGACCTAGTTTACATTTATTTATTATTAGACTTTAACAGTGGGTACGATTTCTGTAAGATGTAGAGTTTCCAGTGTGCCTACAGTGTCCTGAGCAAAGTGCGGCCTGCTATAAATGTCCATTAAAGCGGCAAAGCCATGCTGTTAGATGATATAATGTAGACTATGAATATATACCACACACAAGAATCAATAATAAAATGTTTTTCATCAAAAATGTTTAGAACAACTTCAGGAGTTTATGTCCTAAAGGACTTTACATCCTGAGGATTTACATCTTCTCATGCTTAACACAAATCACACGAAATGTATTGTATGAAATCTAAAAAATAGTGAATATCCTGGAATAAAGTGGGTTTTGTGACTTGGTCCAGGAGTTTGATTCATATCCTAGAGGTTTGTAGCTGTTTATTGATTTTATATTTTCATTGCTTAGCTGATGCAGTTTGATCCTTTTACACAGATGGAATTTTCACCAGAGCAATTAATACTAAGTATCCATTATCTGTAACACAGAGGTTGGTAGTTTTAACCTCTATGCAATTTGCTAAATTTTAATGTTCATAAATGTTATAATATTCCTAAAAAAGGATTTCTTTCCAGCTTTGAGTTCATGAAGAACAAAGTGTGAAGTGATTTGAAGTACAGCTCTTTCCCACATAATGAGCACAAATCATTCCTGAAAATGAGCTCATAAGATAAATTCTCTTAAACTGAATTATGCGACAATGATAAAAGGTCAAGGCAAGTGGCAACCCGATCAGCCAGTCACACCAACCCACCCATTGGACAACTACAGTCACCTGGAGTCACCTGGCAGCCTAATTAAACACTCTTTACACTATGCCACCCCCCCTTCTCACTTCCTCTGTGGTGCTGATGATGATGGCATCTTAACCATGTGTAAGCAGTTTCTTGTAAAGGTGAGGTGACACCTCATTGTGCAGTTTTTAGAAAAATCCCTGCGTTCATTGTGAAAGACAAACAGGGTAGGAATCCTGAAAAGAGAAATTCAGGCCACAGTACAGCTTGGCACTGCTCCCAGGAATCATGGCCAAAGATGTTGAGTCATATGGAGGCCACCTCTAACTATCCATCACCAGAGAAGTGGACATTTCAAATTAAAGCATTCCTCAATTATAATACATCTCCTCACATCACAGTTGATGCTAAAAAGAAATGCCAAAAGAAACGGCAATGAATCCAGTTTGTCTGAATTCATTTTGTGATTAATTTTAATGAAAAGTGTATTTTGACTATTTCACAGGAAGTTATATGTTAAGACTGAATTTTTCATATTAATGTCTTTTTATAAAAGAGAAAAAATAAAATTAAAAAAAAAATAGATTATATTCCAAATAAGTGATTTGTTGCCTCCCACCAACAGCCTGGCAGAAACAAATTGACGAAACCCATCTTTTCATAGTGACTATTTTTGTGACTCAGCTACAAGCTGTGCTGTATTCCCAAGCTGTTAGTTTATGTACTAATCACCATCCTTCACAGCTAGTAGACATTATATTCATCTCTTTGCCCTCCTTGTACAAAATCTGTTTTCATATGATGTGAGCAGTTGCATTCTCAAAGTTTCATATACATGTATATGTACAGTACATAAAAGTCATGTACCAGTCATAGAACTGTTTGCAGTCACTGTTTTTGTGGTGCTTCCTAGAGAGCACCTGCATTTCTGCTTGAGAGGGAAGTTGCATGTATACAGCTAGACAAGATGAGTGAGTGCAGTGTTTGAATTCCTAATTTTGAACAAGGAGTGACGGCAGCGATGAGTCCAGTGTTTCAAAAATATGGAAACATTGTTTGATCCATCTTTGCTTTGCACTATACAGTTAATATGTTCTGTCTTTCATGACTTTTTACATAGAAAATGCATAACAACTACAGTGTGGAAATAACTGTTGATCTAAAAATCTCCATATTGATTTCTTTCTCACTTTGCACTTCAGACTTTTTTCCATCTAAAAAAAAACTTTGGTCATGGTACCCAGTTCTTTTGTTGATGAGGTTCTCTGAAAATAAATGTAATCAACAAGAGAAAAAAGTCAGTAAGATATGTTGGTTGTACTTAGGTAAAGTTAAGATATAGTTAAAGTAGCCTATAGTTTAATTTACAGAGAGCACTAGTCTTAATCAGTCGACTTTGATTTTTCCTCATAATAGTATTAATCAGACTGATAAGTTCAATACTGTTTAATTCTTCTTCACTCTCACACAAAATGTTTCATTATCACATAAGCATCTGAAAACGTTTTATTATATTTTTATTACAATGCAATATTTTTCATCAGTGCTTCAGTTAAAATATTTTAAACTATATCACAAGAAGCAAAGTGAGTCTCGTAACTAAGTGATTCAAATCGTATTATTTATTCAGCGAATACCTCAAATGACACAACTTAATAAGCACTTCAATTAAAAAAAAATTTGCAAGACAAAGTCTTTCCAGGACAAGTATGTAGTCCTGCTGGCTTACGCAATAATTTTGTTTCGGGTTATTGGCGGCAGGTTCATTCTGTCCCTGAGCTGAAAAGTCCGTGTCCTTAACTAGCGAGTCTCCCACCAACAACCTAGGAATTGTTGGTGGGAGACTGCTACTTTATTATTCTCAATAAAATAATAAAGGCATTGCTGAGTTTGTGTTTATTGTGTGAGCATTCATATGTCTCTCTACATCAAAAACCATAAAGCTCTGCTGTTATTAAAAATGAATTCTGTGCTGATAATTCACTAGTATTCAGTTTAATATTTAATGGACTGTTTTTATCTTCTTTTCTGATTCTGTGAGGAACAGAAATATTGTAAGAATGACAAAGTATGTAAAGAGAAGCTCTTCCCAAAAGATTTTTAAAAATAACTTTTACAGCAGTAAACAAAATTTCCTGAAAACACTGTGTTTCTCAGAATATGTTCACTGAAAAAAGGTTGCTGGACAGGTTTTGCATACTGTGTTACATGCATCACAGAAACTCAAGTCCCTTTGCCTTCTCACTAAGAGAAACTGTGCTATATTGGAAGAAACTATGAGACCTTTCTGTAACACCACTGCCCTGATGTTACACACTCTTCTAATGTTTAGTTGTTGGATATCTACATTCATAGACTGTCTAAATTCATCTACCTGGTCTAAATCCCACCAAATGATCAGACTAGACTCCCTTCAGTGACTAAAAGTACTGCCTTTAACTCACCTTTTCATTGTTGAATATGCAGGATTCTTCTTGATTTTCTTTTTTTAAAAAAGGCAAGTATTAACCCCAGAAAAATTTGACTTTAAACTAAGTGAGAATAAATGTTTCTGAAGACTGACATGGGGCTGAGAGAACTTGACTGACAGGGCTTCACTCCATTCTTGTATAGTGCAGGTAATCTGTGTCTCTAGAGAACCACCAGCTGCCATTCATAAAATAAAATAGATCCATTATTCATTTCTGATAAGTGTCTGTGTTTGTTCCACTGGAAATGAAAAAACACACAACTCAGTAAGGGTAGGTTTACCAGAAACATGGAAATTATAGTGCTCATCAGAATTACTTCACTAGAATGTACTCTCACCCACTTTCATTAACCAGTAAATGTATGCCTTTGGACTGTGGGAGAAAATCAGAGCCCTCAGAGGAAAAACACACTGACACAGGGAGAACTCTACACGGACTGGGATGGAGTCAAACCGTCCAGGTGCTGAGGTGGCAGCAGAACCCACTGTGCCGCCACACTACCCCGACTGAAATGTAGTATTCACTAAAACAGTTAATTAACAGCTGCAGTTAAAAAGAGCAACCTCTCCAGTATCCACCATAGTTACGTTAGTGTTTGTAACAGCTCGAAATCCATGGCAATGCCTTTGTGTCTTATCCTAATCCAGTTTCCAAAAGTCAGCTCTAATCTGCCAATTTGTTAGGCCTCCCAATGGATTGCAGTGAGTAGAACTACGCCCTAAACTTAGTCAGGATTGCAAAAGCATGACGCGCAGAAGAAATAAAAATGGAAAGACACCCGAGGGTGAAATCTGGTAGCCATGTGTATTGAGTTAGAACCACAATGTCATAGTGGAAACAGCAGTAACTGCACTCTCTGGAGGTCTGTAACAGTGCTGCCATTGCATTATTAAATTGCTCTTTCATTTGGACCACATGAACTGAAACACCTGCGTGAAACAGCTGAAAGTAACTCATAAACCTAATTCTTTTGCTTTGGTGTTGCTCCCTTAACGTTAAATTAATCCTGCTACAAGGAATGCTTCATTTTTTTTTTTTGACATTCATAATTCAGCAGTCTTACAACAGCAGCTCTGGCCTGGTTCTTTAAAAATCCGCTTTATAATTAATCATTTTGCTTTGTTTATTTTATTGCATTTTTGTTAGTTTCATTTAAGTGCAGAAAAACATTGATAGAAACAGTAGTACTAATTTCATTTATTTTTACTGCAACACTGGGCATACTTACCATTGTTATTTTTTTCTGTGCACATAATTATAGCTCATATATCAGGTTGCGCAAATATTTAACTTTTTCCTTGGTTCCAACCATAGCAGTTTTTATCCTTCCAGGATTTTTCTGTTAATCGCTCTATTGCAATCATGTTGGGAATTTCATGTAAAAATAAAGTTCTGACTGAAACTGAAATAATGCAGTACAGATTGGTGATGGCAAACACCACACTTCATTGGCAGCAGGCTGTAAAGATCAGTTTTGCTGTTTTACATGAATACAAATGGCGATGTTAAGATTTTTGTGTCGTACTGTATATCATACCCTAACATTTCCTTCTGCAGCACAGAAATTAAATCTGCCTCCAACGATTCTCAGTCCTCACAGTCTGACATTTTTCAAACGCATTCCATTTAACTAAAGTAAAAGAAAAAATGTCCGAAGTGGAGAAGATTGTCTTCCTGCAGCCACTGAGTTGCAGTGCACTTCCTTCAGATGCCGGAGCATGGTTATTAATGACTTCTCAGAAAAGTGAAGAATGAGAGGCAGCCCAGCCAGCTCTGCTGATAACTGCTGTAATTCAGTGCTGTTTTCTACACATTATTGCACTTCAGAAAGCAATAGCCTGTTATTCCACGTGTAGTATCAATCTGCACAGCACTCCTGCTTGGTAGGCCTTCTTGAACGATACAAACATAACAGATGACCTTTGTTTCCACCTATTTTTCTTTTAGCTGATTTTTATATTTATTAACACAGAGGAATAGATGTGCTCAACTCTGCTTTTTCAAGCAGAAGTTTTTAACAGCAGAATTTGGAGATTTTGTATTCCACAAAGCCTCAAGCATGCCTCTGAAAAGGTGAATTAGCTACTGCGAAACATCACTCATCAAATGCTCCCGCTGCAAAGACAACATGATCAATTAACCATTCCTCTCTGCCGGCATTCATGATCACAAAACTTCACCGATATTGTCATGAGCCACAGGGGCAATAACCCTAGTGACCAAAAAGGGCACCATTCAGTTCCACTAGTCCAGACCCGTACACCTGTTCACAATTTGGTAATCAGTCACGTATAAAAGGAGCAAACAACTGAGGCAAGACTGTGGATTCTTAATCAGTGTTATCTTGTGATTTCCTTGCAAACCTTAGGCACTCACTTATTTCCAAAGTCTTGTTCCATAGGTGTTTATGTTCCAGTCCCCGTGCCTGTCCTGTCCACTTCTGACTTTTGTTCTCCTGTCCAGGTCCGGTGTTCCAGTTCGGTATTCCGTCACACCTCCGTATTCAAGTCCCACCCACATCCATGGCTAATTTTTCACGTTTGTGAGAATGCATTGTGCATCTCTTTGTCTCGCGTTCATCATTTCACCTTTACTCTGTATTTTACAGTTTGCAGTCTGCGCGTGGGGTCATGCTATAAATCCGTGTCCTGATGCAACAGATATGATCTTCAACCTCCTTTTTTCCCACTATAACCAGAAGCAGGTTAACAGATTTTTGTTTTGAATTCCTGTCATCATTCACATGACTGACACAATAGATCTGGATCTGAGTTTGACTTGTTCAAAAACTCACAAAAAGTTGGGTCGTGTGCTGAACTGTGTCTATCTATTCATCTGAATGCATAACAGTAGGCCTGCACCTTGCAGATGAAGCAGTGCTACTGAAATCTCCTGGATGAAACAAGCCATTGCATGAAGCTTTAGCAATATTATAAAATGTAATGTTTCATCAAGGATGCAATGATCATTCAACCAGAAGACCTACTGAAAGACCTACTTTCATTTATTTTGTTCTAAACTTGATTCAGCGGATTTTAATCTGAACAATACATTAAAGACTGGAACAGGGTAGCATTACATCAAAACACACTGTGGCGGGGAGGATTATTAGTGAGTGTTTGGCAGTGGTGTCCTGACATTCTCTCATTAACATGGGTGCTTCAGCTCTCAGAGCTCCGAAATCATATCACTGCAAAACTCACATTTTACACATTGCGCACAAAATTGTCAGCTTGTGCATTTCCTTACTTTTCTTCGTGACAAAGCACAAGATGTTACCTTTTCACATAACTTTAGGTAAAATATTTTATTAAACTACATGTTAAATGATACCACTCTCAGCCAGTGACTGCTCTGTGAACCAACATGAACTTTAAGTCATAAAATTAAAGGTTTTAGATTTCGATAAAAGTCACAGTAGACCTAATGCCTGGTCTGTAGTGTGAACTACTTAATTTTATTCTGATAAATTTCAACAAGGCCATTAAAATACGCTGTAGCAACTATTATTTTTCATTCAGTGATTCATGTGTGGCTCAGTATCAAAAGGTCACTCCAACAACAGAACAGGATGAAAGAAAGAACAAAACATTACACCGATTCTATTGTTACTTGTGTAAAGGTCAGCTACATAATTCAATTAGTATAAAGAAGAGCAGAGGGAAAAGAGCAGTTCTTAGGTTTCTGGGTGCCAATTGCAAAACATCATTTTTGTTTGGATTCATGAAGACCTAATGCATTCTCTCTTTAATCACTGTTTTATAAATGGCTGATGCCATTTTCCCCAGGCTTTTCATCACCAACAACGGGTGGAGCAGTCCAGCTAGAGGCTGCTAAGCTCTAGGACCAGATGCTGCAAAAGGGCAGCTTCTGTTACTGATACATAGATGGGGGTGTATGCTCTTTTAGAATGAACTTCACTGAAATCTCACAGTTCTCCTGTTTATGTTCCATGTTTCCATGTCCCTGTCTTTATGCATAATACTGCATTGACTGGTACAGTAAGGCAGGGGTTGTGGTGGGAAGTTTCTACATTTGTGTATGTGTGTGTGTGTGTGTGTGTGTGTGTCAGACAAAGTGGAATATGATTTGTTTAGGAAGACAAAAAATAAGATCTTGTACTATATGTGATAACTAAATGATGATGAATAGAAATCCAAGTTCTACATGTTGTGGTTGTATACTCAAATCTAATTTCAAGGGATGGACTTCTGTCTTCTATATCAGATAAACGTCATGAGAAATAAAATATATATATATATAAACCTTGTTACAGGAATTTTTACCCAAACAACATCAGTTAAGAGCTGTCTCTATACAAATGTTTTTCCACTGCTGCTGGCATTTAAGTTGAACATTTCAAGTGTCATATTAAATTTTAATTGCCTTGCCTTGCTATTAAAATTATGAGATCTACAGACAAAAAACAGAACTGCATCCTTGTAAACTGAAAAATAATGATTAATCTAGCTGTTATTGCTGCTTGTTTACTGTTATTACTAAATGACATAGTATTCGGCATGCACCACACACACAATGATACAACACACACAGGGACCCACCACGCACACTCTAGGTGTACCAAGCATACTCGCCTGGTAACCTAACAAACACCGAGTTACCATGACTCCCCTATTTATACTCTTCTGCCCACAGTGACATGGCCTGTGGACTACATCCCCTAGAGCAAGAGAAAGATAAGGATTGGTGATACCAGTTTAAGTGTTTCAGTCTTTTGTCTACAGTTCTGGTTGCCTCTCACCAATAACTTGCTCAGCCTAAAATAAATATATACTAAAGCAGGAAAGCTGAGTCCAAATCATCCTCACTCACTGCTGTTAACTACCTGTCTAATTTAAGGTCATTACTGTCCTAACCTGGAAGCAGAGGGGACAAGGCTAACCAGAATACACCTTCATCAGGATGTCAGTCCATCGCAAGGTAATCACACTCACTCACTCACTCACTCACTCACATATTCAGAGACTACGGGCAATTTAAAGTCACCAGGGAGGAAACCCATGCACACATACGGACATGCAAACATGCAACCATGCAAACTCCATGCAGAATGAGTCAGACTTAAACCTATACCAAAACAATTCAGGCACAGGGAAGCAGAAGTGTTACCCTCTGTGCTGCCGTTCCACCTTAAAACAAATTTTTGAATTAAGTAATATTTGCTTGAAATACGTCAAATTTACTATTCCTTGCTGGAAAGCAACAATATCCTTTTATGGATCATAACTGTATTGTTGTATATGAAAAATGGTGAAGTACAAAAGAAGGCTGTCAGGCACTGTTAATCTGGAAAACAACATATTTGGCAATGAGGTAGGGCACCAGTAGAGCAAAAAGTCTTCTGTGGTAGTGGTCACAGAAACAAAAGCCTGGGAGTGTGAAGAGCTTGAAGAGGTTACAAAGAATGACTTTTGGACATTGAGTGTCCTTGCAAACCCTTCAGTAAGTCAGGAGAAGCGGACAGCATGTCACCAAGGCTGTTCTCAGCAAGGATGGGGATATGCTGGCCTCAATTGGGGATATTGGTAGAGGATAGAAGGTACACTTTGAGGAGTTCTTGAACCTGGCAGACATGAGGCAGTGGCAAAAGCTTCTGGTGGGTCTAGATCCATTTCACTAGTAGTAGTCACTGCAGTGGTGAAACTCCAGAGCAGCGAGTATGGATGAGATGCATCTGGAAATGTGGAAAACACTAGGCATGCCTCCTCAACATCCTCTGAAAAGCCTGCATGGTGCCTTTAGTCTGGCATGTGGAAATAGTGATTCCCACCTTCGCAAAGAAGAATCACACTCAGAAGTTTAGGGATCACACTCCTCAGCCTTCCAGAAATGGCTATGCCAGAGAACTCAAGAAGGGGCTGCAGCCAACAGTCCAGCTCTAAATTCAGAAGGAACAAAGTGAACTCTGGCTTGCCTTTGGAATAGTGACCAAAACACTCTTACATCCATTTAATGAGACAACTCCATTTTATGCTACAGTATAGCAGGGCAATAAAGCAGTGCAATACGTTCATTTTATGAGAATAAATGTCTTTTCTTCCACATAAAAGACAGCATTCTCTCATTAACCATTTCTAAAATTGCTTGTGATTGTAGCAACAATGCTTAGTCTTGAAAAGAAATACAAAAATGCAAAAACATACTTCCATATTTGACAGAACTAGCTATCACACAGTATACATGATTCAAGGACACTCTGCAAGCGCTGCTGAATACTGAAAGAGGAAATAATGGCTCCACGTACAAAAAGTAAAACATAGGTTCTCAGTTCTGGCTCCGTTGTGGTGGAATGACCTCCCCCTCTCACTCAGAACTGCTGAAACACTGTCTACATTCAAGAAGGGTCTGAAAATTCACTTTTTCCAGACTCACTTTGCCCAAGCTCTCTCCAGCTCATGTAGGGTGTAAATGTTCATGCACCGTAACTTTATGATCATCCCCAGATAAGCCTTTACACAGCCGCTACTCCTGTATTGTATGTAAATGTTTGTGTACCTTATAAAAAAATTGTAGTAAGGTTATCAGGATTCATCTGTCCTGCATTTTATGCACCTACTTGAGCGATGAACATTGGTGCATCAAGTGGAAAGTAACAAACTAGGTTAACTTAAAAATCACGTTTGCAACTATGTCTCTTTCTCCTAATGTACTGCACAAATTTGGATTTTTCCTGAGATGTACGTCGCTTTGGAGAAAAGCGTCTGCTAAATGAATAAAAGTAAATGTAAATGTAAATAACTGACATAAAAGAAAATTTTGTACTAAATTTTGTACTAAAAATCCTTTGATTTTTTGAAATAGTCTCCTGAACTTGTGTACCCCTAATGTCTAACGGATAAGCACAAACATTAGTGTTTGCAATTAAAGTGCTTTTCATACTGTAGGTTACAGTTCAGGTTTCTAGAAAATTCCAGGGGTATGATCTCTGCATTAAATAAGTGTTTCAACAAACCATGCTACCTGCTCTCAAAATACACTAAGAGAGACATGGGTCCACGACCTTGACTTTTTAAAACTGTACCCAAAATGGGTATACATAACGCAAAAAGAATATTAAACTTCTCCTTCACTCAATATGCCTGACAATTACACTGAAATATGAAAATAAATTCAAACATAGTTACCATTAGACCAGGCAATATGTATCTGAATCATCAGATTAACTGTCATACTTTTTTAAAATAATCAGTTCATACTTTGGCTATTTAAACAAGTTCATGATGAGTGCTTAGGAGCTTTCAATTAAAACTGGTACATACTACTTTTGCCACAAAAAAGTGTCTTCAAACTTTGTGTGTGATGCTCTAGGAAATTGGATTTCCAGTTTATTATAATACTGTTGCATATAACTGTGCACCATGCTGAAAGAATATTACAAATAAAAATAGTAACAATATTATTCTGATGTTATGAATAAATATATACAGTGAATAAAGGTTTATTCATAGAGGTTTATTCATATACAGTTAAAAATACACTGAAAATTGTAATTACGAATTTTATTTTCATGACTGCTAACATGCCATTTTGGAAGAAACATAGACAGTAGCATCTGTAACTACATGTTCTTTTTGTCTTCAACGACCTCAGAAAGGTCATCAACCCGAAGGGTCTTCACTCTGAATTCCATGTTAGTAATTCTTTGCTTAATCTTTGATTGGCTTGCTGTGTACTCTGCCACGAGTTTGGCAAATTTAGTTTGCATGACATCCAGATTACTCTCTAACTGATTTATCTTCTCCTCAAAATCTTTAGGATCAGCTCCTGCGTTGGCTACAGCTTCATCAATGAGATTGTCCTTCCTAAGAATGGCCTTCCCTTTCTCTTCCAGTACTTTCTTAGCTTCTGGGTATTCAGTGAGTGCTTCCATAAGGTCATCCTTGGAAAGGGCAAAAAGATCAGAGTATCCCACACTTCTAATATTCGCCGTCCTTCTATTTCCAGCCTTACTTCCCTTGATTCCCAAGATGCTGATTTCACCAAAGTAAGCTCCATCACTGAGTACTACAAATTGAGTGACACCATCATCAGCCACAACAGCCAGCTTTCCTTCTTTGATGATGTACATCTCTCTACCAAT
The DNA here is from genome assembly GCF_900964775.1 of Scleropages formosus. Taxonomy (NCBI): domain Eukaryota; kingdom Metazoa; phylum Chordata; class Actinopteri; order Osteoglossiformes; family Osteoglossidae; genus Scleropages; species Scleropages formosus. The sequence goes on along the minus strand of NC_041819.1, from coordinate 9,419,298 downwards.
ATCTCCCTTTTTGCAGATATAATCACCTGGACTGAAAACCTGTGGCTGCAGCTTCAGCACCAGCTCAATGAGCAGGCCAGCTTCACAGTCTTGGAAGATGCGCACCTTCTTTAGAGTGTCCAGATGAACATTAATAGCAATCTCTGCCCTCAACTTGTCAGGCAAGTTCTTCAACACTTCCTTTTCATCACAGGTCTTCTTGTTGGTCCAAAGGTAGTCAAACCATTTGATAACCCTAGCCTCAAGGTCTTTAGAGACTTTACGGAATTGCATGTACTGTTTGATGGAGTCAATCTTGGACTGGAACTCAGCACGAGAGGCATTCATGTTGGAAATCATGGCACCAACATTACCAACAATGGTAGCAAAAATCAACACACCAATAAGGAAGTCGCAAACAACAAACAAATATTCAACATCCTGAACTGGAGGAGGTGTTTCTCCAATTGTGGTGAGAGTGAGGGTGGACCAGTACAAGCAGTAGATGTACTTCCTGGAGAGACGGCCATAGTCAGGATGACTAATATTGGGGTACACCCAACTGTCAGTACCAAAGCCAATGTGGTTGGAGATAGCAAAGAAGATACAAGCATTCCAGTGGATGATGACAAGGATGTAGAGCACAAGATTACTGATTCGAAAAATGTTGGGATAGTTGGTTCTGGTTTCTGTACGATCAAAGAACTCAAAAAGACGAGAGATTTTGAAAAGACGGTTAAACCTGAACTCAGGGTAATTATACCCAAATTTTAACATTAATATATCTATTGGAATCATTGAAATTATATCAAATTTAAAATGTTGTGTTTTTTTGTAGTTGTCTCTTAATTTTTTCGTATCTTTTACAAGTAATCCTTGTTCCAGGAAACCTGTTTAAAAAATTAAAACATTACAAATGATACTTTTATCTATACTGTATTAACCCTTATGTTGTATCCCCCCTTTACCATGTTTATAGTATGAAAATAGAATATTCTGAAAGTTACTGTGATCATAAAAGAGTTTAATATATGACAATCACACTAATAATTGATTCTATGGATGCTGTTTAAAGTGAGTGTCAAAGCAAATAAGTATTGCGTTATCAGTACCCAACCATTTGCATAAACATACAAATTATGCAAAGCATTAAAAAGCCAGAGTCTTGTAACTGTGTAAAAGTTTTACCTGTTCTTGACTTCACAAATGTGTCCATGTAGTACGTAATATCTGAGCAGTAATCCAGAAACATCCATAATGTGATGAAATCCTCCTGGAGTTCATTAAAGCAGGCCCTAGAACAATGATTTAAAAGGTATCAGTTCTTTCCTTTACCGGGGGCGAATCATCTGTGATAGCTAACTGAACCCAGAACAAAGACAAATGCATTAGTGTGAGTTTTCAGACCTGGTGACAAGCATCATTAAGTTGTACATTGTTGGTGCAGCAATTACTGTGAGCCAGCTGTAGTACGTATCTGTCGTTGGGTCCATAATCCAAGCTTCTTTTCTGAAAAAAAATGCAGAAGTATTCCTTCTACAGTATAGTTTTGGTGGTTTGTACTACAACTGGTCTTCAAAAATAAAAATGTATATTTTAAAATGAACAATTTTGTGGAGGAATCCTGAAAAATCAGTAACAGGATTCTCTCACAGAACAAAAACAATTCTTTCTTGTGAATCTACTAAAGGTTATTTCATAAACAAACTCCAAATTACATTTAATGGGAAAAATCTACAAAATTATTATTATTATTGTTATTATTACTATTACTGTTGCACTACCTAGTAATGCTCATAATCACTGTAATCACTCATGTCTGAGTTTTTCATAAATAATCAGTTACAATAAATAAGTACTTATTTCACAGTCAATCATTACTACTACTACAAGTACAACACTACTTAAAGATACTCCTAATATAATTACTGTAATCACTTTTATTTTGTGAATGCTAAGATATGCTTTATTTGCAGTACACAAGTAATAAATCAGTCTCATATAAACAAATAATTTGGATTATTTCCATTAGAGAGAATTTTGTGTATTTTCTCACTTAAGATTTGAAATTGAGAGGTAAGTCTTTCCTTTGCCTTTTTAGGTTTCTTTATACTGAGTTGCACGTTGCTTTGAAAAAAAATCTACTTAGCAACTGTTGAATAGATACATGAATAGATAAAAATTATTTTTTAAAAACATCTTTTGCATGTATCTTAAAAAATTTTGTTAAAGAGCTCATTGTTATTACAGATAGTAAAAAAAGTGATGAGATTCCTGAATTTCCTTTCAGCAGGCCCATGGCTATGAAACAAGGAGTTGAACAGGAGAAGCCACACCACACATGGGAAGGTGGGGAATGCTTGCCTTGTGTAGTGAAATTTATGGTTGTAAGGTGTTTCTCATAAGTGTGACTTGATACACACACACACACACACACATTTTCTGAACCGCTTGTCCCATACGGGGTTGCGGGGAACCGGAGTCTACCTGGCAACACAGGGCGTAAGGCCGGAGGGGGAGGAGACGCACCCAGGACGGGACGCCAGTCCGTCGCAAGGCACCCCAAGCAGGACTCAAACCCCAGACCCACTGGAGAGCAGGACCCGGTCCAACCCACTGCGCCACTGCACCACCGCGCCCCCTGACTTGATACATTGTTATGCAAATTTTAGGTTACAAATTACATCTGCTCATTAGTGTAAATGTTCATAAAAGGAGCATTTCTTACATGTAAGGAGTCTGCAAATGTATACCATGTTGAAACTAAATCTATCAGACCAACTGTTTCTGCTTAACACTACCACTAATACATACTGTGGCTCTTCTTTCTTTTTGTCATCTTTTTTTTCATCTTTCTTTTCTTCCTTCTTCTCCTTTTCATCTTTTGTATCATCTTTCTTCTCATTCTTGTCTCCTTTTTTGTCATCTTTCTTTTCCTGCTTTGTCTCCTCCTTCTTCTCATTTTTGCTAAAAGTAATGCAGCTTTACTTGTCATCTTTAGGTTGTCATAGTTTCATGACTACACTGACATCTGATGTACCATGACAGGCAAGATGCTGTCATATGAAACATTTTTTTTTATGTGGTACAAATCCTTTGGCCAGCCTGCCCAGTTTTATTATGTCACAATTTGTACAACATTAGGACAGCTGACTTATAACAGGTGTCATGACTTGTAATAGTATGAGTTGTGATATGTTAATGATATTGTCATGAAATCATTAAGGGCTCATAAAGACAAAGTCAAGTGAAAATTTGCTCTAATTTTTTACACTGTTCCCTGCAAAGTAGTGATTTCTATGTTTTAAGGACTCCACACCACCTGAATGATACAAATCTAAACATACGCAAACTAAAGGACACTTATGAATAGATTGCTGCTAACAAAGCTAAGACTAAATATGATTTTCAGGGAAAAAGATGTCATAAGGAGATTACCTCTATCGGAATGGATTAAAATTCCAGTTATAACTGCCATTTTTAAATCTATACATTATATTCTGGATTCACTAAGTGAAAAGTATTCTTTTCTGGAACACATTGTTCTGTATGTTCTATATAAACCTTTTAAGCTTTTTCAGCAGTATCGTGTATTTAACTTACATCTCTCCAACATATAATCAAATAACAGCATTCAGTTTTGGATGCAACAGGTAATGAAAAACACAATCACTGACACCGTAAAATAGATTAAAAAACTGAACAAATTTTATCAGGTAATTAATACAGTAATTCACAAAAAAGTACATTTTTTCTGTTATACTCCATTTTCCATTGACATGTTTAACAAAAAAGGCAGTAGGTACAGTAGTGGTTAGAGCTGCTGCTTTGCACTTAAAGAACTCTGGTTCTAATAACACCTCTTGCTATACTACCCAGTCAGCTAGATACTTGCCCTAAATTGTTCCAGTAAAGATGACACTCCTGTATAAATGGGTAAATCATTGTAATGAATGAATGTTTTACATGGACATAGTAACAAAACTTTCATTTTAAGACTTCCATGTGTAGCATCAAAAAATAAAGACAAAGAATAAAAGCTAGGGGAGAACAAGTCAAATATGACTACTGCTGAGATTTGAATACTGTCACCAAAGAGAACAGGTTTACATTTTCCCCCAAGGACCAGAGCTGTCAGACAGCTCTGAGTCACCAATCACTGAATGCCCAAGCATTACAATGGTTACCTCAGAAAAAGGAGGTTAAAAGAATATAATTCAATGAATCCTTAGCAAAATTAAGAAATCTGTGAATTACTGCAGACCTATGTAAAACTCAGTAAGTACTGATATAATGCATATTTCCGAAAGAGATTATCTAGGATTATTTTTTGTTTTTTTTTTATACATGTAACTGAAAGTCAGAATTTTGTAGTAAGTTTGTTACAAGATTCTATTGTATTTGTCAGGTTTTGAAATAATTTCTGACCAGAGCCAGAAAGAACACAAACCTTATTTATTTTCTATGACCATCAACAGCCCATTACAAATATCAGCAGTAAATTAATGAAAGAAAAAAAGAAATTAGGTATTTAAGGTTTTACTAAATCTAGCATGGTTGTACTTACTCATCTGTGTTGTTGCAGTTGTTCATATTAAATGAAGCCAGTGGCCAGTGGTGCACATGACTTGCAAAAAAGTAAGCAAACTTGTAATTTAGTAATGTTAGTGTAACACCAAAATACCACATCTTACTTTTAAAAAACCCTTTGTAAATTAAAAAAAATGAGACTGATCGTTTTTGTATATTCCAGACATGATCCAAATGCATACATATATTTCTTAATTTTTGAGTTAGTCCATAGTACAACAGCCAAATAGCAGAAAAAAGAGTCAGACTTATTTACATTAATTTATCTGACCATTAGACCTGTGGATATAAACACTGAAAAGACTCACTTGTTCCTTCTATGGTTGTCCCAGGCAGACCTAATATGGTTCTCTCCACTAGACACTTCAGTGAATTTCAGGCCCCACATACGTTCAGGGACTGAGCTAGGTCTCGCCAGGTCACTGCAAAACCTGTGAGAGGCCCAATTCCTCAACATGAGCATAAACTGAGAGAGCCTGGAGTATGAAATTAGCGGTATTTACACAATCCTGCACATAGCACAATGCCCTTTAAATCAGAGCAAGATGTCTTGGTCAGAGCAGTTACAAGCTAGCTCTAACTGTACATGGTTAAACATTTCAGAGAGGTCTTTCAAGCAAAAAAGAGAAGGGGTGAGTCTTCTTATCCTGAGGCTCAAGAGGTGGTCATGTTGTACCAAGTGGTTTGGGGGAAAAAACATTCAGGCACAAAATCACTAGTTCAACCTTGTATACTGAGTCACTTCACAAGAAAATATAAAAACTTGTGGATATAGTTAACCTGGGAATTTTTGTCAAAATTGTGAAATACAGTTTGTTTTCCAAAAAATAAACATTTGGCATGAAAATATGTGTTACATAAAGATTTGTCACAGAACTACAGTATTTATGAGGAAGGTTATCTGGCCTGAGCTACAACTTACATTGCCATAGGTCCAGCTCCTGCACAGACGTTCCCTTCAAAGCTTGTTTCACAAGAGGCGACAGAACCAGCAGTGTGGATCTCATAAGACATTTCTTTACAGGACAAGTCCAACCTGGAATTACTGAACCATAACACAGAGAGATGGAAATTACTGAAAGTGGGATAAACCAGTTTTTTATAGCACAGAAATATAAATCATGATACAAAACAACACACAAGGTACAGTGACAGTACAGTGATAGTAGTTTACTTTTTTTCTGTAATGTTACTGGAATATTTCACCTTGTATCACCTAAAAGTTCACTGCTGTAAACTTGAAAAATCCAAGTTCATATGTAGACAAAGAACTCATAAATATATACATGGTTCAAGAGAATCTAATGTGAATATGAGTCTTGAGTTGAAACATATTACCTATTAAGAGAGTATCTTTCTGACCTACTGCTGCAACTTTCAGGGCACTTGGGCTCATTCTGCAGGCTGTGAACAGATGAATGCTGCTTGCTGCACCTGTCCACCATCCTATCTCACAATCCTATAGCCTATGAATCAGTCTGCACACCTGCAGCCATAAGAAAGACACATCAGTACACAGGCTCACTCAAACATTGCAGGGTTGAATCACTGCTACAGTGTTAACTGATTCATGTTGTTGTTCTGTTGGAATTTGTATTTAGTTATTGCATCTTATTTTCCTACAAATGACATTAGCACATCACCATGAGCAATGAATTACCTCAATAAGGAAAATGTATGGTATTCTGTGGTATCCCAGTTAGAGAGTATGAATGCTGAATATTTCCCAGTCAGTCATTTTATAAATGAACTGCAACACCATGTAACCGTAATTATGTGTTTTTGATTTTATGCAGGTGAGAAATGCACTTTTTTCATCTATTTTGTATAAAGCTGATGTGGGGCAACAACGACAGATCAGACAGTTACACAATGGCAACACAGCAAACTAATAATCACACACTCTCCAGTTTCAGAGGTATTTCAATAAAGTTTTCAATAAGAATCAATCTAGACAGCAAACAAATATATACAACAGTAAGTCAAAAAGTATCCACAATAATTTGTGTTTGATCAGACCAATATACTGTTTGGTAGATTAATACTCTGGATACTTTCTGATTTACCTTCATAAAATATAAACTGATTTAACGAGATTACCATGGAAGGGTGAATCATTTTTAACACTACAATCTTTTTAATGTTGGAAGAAACAAAAATACATTGCAAAAGTCTTAACTGATAAGTTACAGAAGTGGTGTAAATGTATTGCTGTATTTCTTGACTTTAAGTATGGGTTGGTGTCCCATCCAGAGTGTGTACCGGTCTCAGTCTTGCACCCAGTGATTCCAAGATCAGAACCACCACATCCCTGATCAGGAGAAGTGGTTATTGAAAATGGAAAGATTTGGAAGTCTGGGTTAACTTCCATCATGCTGCTTGGTAAACATAAACTCTGTTGAGTGTTCCGCATCACTAGACAATCATGCAGTAAAAATCGTGTACGGATGACTATTTTCTTCAGATTTCACCATTAATTTTCATGTTAACTTTTGCTGTTGTAATGCTTTGAATATTGCGGTCTGACATAACTGTAATGAGATTATACTGGCAACAAAAAATGATGCTCAGACTCGTACACTGTGTGTGGAGCTGAGGAATGAATGGCGGGAGTACAGCACTCAGGCCGTCTGACTTCAGCCAGGAGGTGGGCACGCGCTCCATGCATGGGTGCTGCTCAACTCACTAAATTAGAGCGGCCTCAGCACTGACAGAACTACTCAAACGAGCACTGAAACCACCCGCAAGAACGCAAAAATCACAAAATAAAGCGAAATGACTGATAGTTTCCCTTCAAGTATTTTTAGAGAGACGACCGACGACGACAATTTAAGAAAGTTAAATTCTCCCGTTTGTCAACGGCATGATCATCATGTGTGCTTTATTCATTCATTTAGGAATAACTTTCTGAAGAATTTCACAAGAACTAGCTCTACACGACAAAATCAACAAGCTCAACTTGTTGTATTTTTAATTAATCATTATCTCATGAGTACCTGAGTCTCTTCCCTGAGTTTGCAGGAACCGCGTCGTTCGTCGTCACTCACGCGGCAGTTATATTCATTATTGTTCCCTCCAAAACTGTAAATAATTTAACTTTTGAAGGAAAAAAACTACTCCTGTGTTTTTCCGCACCACGTGTCCTTCTTTCCGTGAAACATTATTCCAGTTGTTTGCCCTACCAACTCGAACTACAGCAAAAACCAATTCTTACTAGTAGTCAAGACGTGAAGGACGACGAGCAGCTCGCGCTCATACCGCGTGTCAGCCGCCAGGTACCAGCAAGACGCGCCTTCTTCTGCGCGCGCGTCATATTCCGCTTCTTAATATTAATTAGCGGCAAAACCGGAAGTCTATTGAAAAGCTCTCTAGTCTAGACTAGTGTACATCTGGCGAGACAGAAACTTCATTTTATATTCATTATTTATTACCAATGTACAGTACACCTGTAAAAACAGTAATGCCAGGCTTTAGCATCATAAATATATATCCAACAGAGCAGTTAAAAACAAAAGAGTTACAGAAATTACCAGCAGGTATTATTTTCTAAACATAATTATTATCAAAAAAATCATACTTACTAAAACGTGCGATGTTAATAAAGCTGTCTGATTAATTGACTTGAGTGAGTGAGTGAGTGAGTGCGTGAGTGAGTGAGTGGTATTACTTCATTTATTGAATGGTTACCTGGCTAATTCTTAAAAAAGGCAATACTTAGTTATGGGTCAGACATATTTTTAATGGTCATTATATAACAGTTCATTGTTGCAGGGCAGTAGGAAGTCTAGTAGTTAAGGCTGTTGTCTTGCAAACTGAAGGTATTTGGTTCAAATCTGTTTAATTACCCTCATCATGTATATGTCATTATATGGCTGAAAATTTTCTTAAAAGAGACTTAAAATGATTTACCATTTATCCACCTGTATAATTTTGACTGAAGCAATTGAGGGTGAATGCCTTCAAGGCTTGGTACTACAGCACAGGTGGGATTCAAACCAGGGTCCTTTGAGTGCAAGGTAGTGGCTTAAACTGCTATGGTACCTGCTGTATCAGATCAAACTATTTACCCAAAACTGCTCCAATAACTACAGCCTTCTCTGTAAATGGGTGAAAGCTATCATTCTAGGTTGTTTTGAACAATGGTGTCAGATAAATGGCACCACCATGTAGGCAGCACAGTGGCACAGCAGCACAGTGAGTAGTGCTGCTGTCTCACAGCACCTGGGTGGTGCAAGAGGGTGTGGGTTCGATCCCTGCTCAATCTGCATGTTCTCCCCGTGGCTGTCTGGGTTTACTCTGGGTGCTCCAGTTTCCTCCCACAGTTTGAAAACATGCTGTTCCGGTTCCCCCATAGTGTGTGAGTGACAGAGAGAGTGCGTTTCACTGATGTATGGATGAGTGACCCAGTGTAAGTAGTGTATCTAGCAGTGTAAGTCACCTTGGTGAATAAGGTGTGTGGGCTGATTACACTACATGGAGTTGATTGGAAGTTACTTTGGAGAAAAGTGTCTGCTAAAATATATAAAGGTCAATAATACACACACACACTATCTGAAACTGCTTGTCCAGAGCAGGGTTGTGGTGAACTGGAGCCTAACCTGCCAACACAGAGTGGCAGGCACACACCTAGGATGGGTTGCCAGTCTGTTGCAAGGCACCCCAAGCAGGACTTGAACCCCAAACCCACCAGAGAGATAGACCTGGCCAAGCCCACTGCACCACCACACCCCCTAAGAAACTATTATATGTAGCAAATAATTACCTGGTCTGCAGCTCATCTGCTCCAAAGAGTTTTACCTCTTCCAGCATTATTACAGCAATGATCGCCATCCTAAGGAAATCCTTAAAGCAATTTACAGGGCAGCACCACTAATCTCAGATTAAACCTCATCCCCTTATCTGAGCTAACCACATATACCCGCTGCACATCTTCCTGATGGGTCCCTGGAAAACTCTGGGTGTATTAGCAGGATGATACATTGCCAGAATGGGTTCCCATGGTTTTTTTAGGCCTGATTTAGGCCTACAAATTATTATTCCTGGTATATTAAAGTGAAAGGCAATGCATAGAGTTTCGTGAGTAATGCAAATGAACCAAAACCAGTAATGCAAGACTGATTCAAAACAGTCATCTTAATTTTACATTGTGTATCAATGTTTTGTGATTACTTCTCAACCACAAATTACCAAAGGATTAGTAATGGACAGTCCAAAAAGATAATGACACACTTACAATGAATCAAACACTTCAGTAAAGGAATCAAATTTCAGTGTTCACTGCAGATAAAAATAATCGACACATACTATGAATTCTGCACAAGGTGTATTAATAACTTAATAACAAAATAATATATGCAATATCATTTTGCAGGGCTTCATAGAAAACACTGTACCCATATATTTTTTATTTGCGCACCAAATTCCTGAGTATGGTTTTGCTTTTATTCCACTCAGATTTTACATTACTAGTTTTGTTGTGTAATTGTATGCACAATATGAACTCACAATTTCCATTATTGGTAGGTTCAAGCAACCTCCTACTGGAACTGAAATTATTGTAACATGTTGGTTTGTTGAATCAGTCTGAATAAATACCAAATACTATATGACATCAGTGTATTTTGTTTGAAAATCTAAACAAAACTAAGTATCATGGTTCCGCTTCTTTGTTTATACAGTACTGTTTTGGTGTTGGGGGTTGCAGTGGCGCAGCAGGTTTGCATTGCAATAGACTGGCATCCTGTTCTGGGTGTGTCCCCTGCGCTGTGTGTTGCCGGGTTAGGCTCCAACTCACCGTGACCCTGCTCGGGACAAGCGGTTGCAGACGTTATGTTGTGTTTTGGTGTTAAATATCTCATGTTCTTCAGCCTAAACAGCACTGCTATTCTTGTCTGTGGTCTAAGCAGAGACAATGGGATTGTACTTGATCTCTTGATTTCATTTGGATGCTACATGCATGGTGGACCATGGGGCAGTCCTGGTTACCCAGCAAAATATCCAAAATATTTCCCAAACATACCTCTACCTTTGCAGTAATTAAACTCTACCATGTATGTCCAACTAAAGTGTGATGTTTCCTCTGCATAACATTTCCATGTATCTGATTTCAGAACTTCACCTCTGGGACCCGTTAAACCATTTGGACAACAGAACCAAGGAACAGCTGCCATATTATTGCGGTTTCTTAAACCCAAGGACTATTAGCGTACATCTATGCAACTCTTCTGAAACAAGCCCGTGTCAAAAGAAAAGGTATAACAGATGTTTATAGGACAAAAAACACTCTGTTATGATTTACTGGTGTTTGTGAAATGTAGTGGTGTGAATGTGTAATTTTTTAGCACGTGTTAAGGGTTCAGGGTGTGTTTGATGTATTGTTAAATGGACTGTGCAATGTAACGACATAAACATAGCACTACATGCTAATCTAACTCACTCTCAAGGCCCGTTCCCACATCAACAAGATTACACACACACACATTTTCAGAACCGCTTGTCCCATACGGGGTCACGGGGAACCGGAGCCTAACCCGGCAACACAGGGCGCAAGGCCGAAGGGGGAGGGGACACACCCAGGACGGGACGCCAGTCCGTCGCGAGGCACCCCAAGCAGGACTCAAACCCCAAACCCACCAGAGAGCAGGACCTGGTCCAACCCACTGCGCCACCGCACCCCCTCAACAAGATTAATCTCGTGAAAATCTAGAAAAATCAAATGCCACAAAAATGAAATACAACCATGGTTCAAAAAGCTGTCATTGTTAAAATGCTGCTGATAAAATTATGATATACAAATGATGCTAAATCATTGAAGAGGGTTGTTAAACCCTGTGTGGCAACATTCCTATTTCATGTTTCCTTATGACACCAGGTGGGGCGTTTATCTTTGACAATATTGTTTCAGCTAGATGCACCCAGCAGGCAACATGTGCCTCCATGTCGCTACTTGTTGGCCACCACACTCTATCTTACATAGGAATTAGGACTTGAATGGATCATATCAGCAAAAGAAGGAAAGCCATTTAGAGGATCCACGGTATCAGGGCTGCCTTGGGCTGAGAGATACTGACCACGTGCCCTGAGTCGGCATAGCCAGGCTAAGAGCCGTGCCAGCTCTGTTACTCTGGACACAAGGTCTCTTTAATTCCTGGAAAGGCAATTATCCACCGGCTGACACAGAGCAGTGTAAGGAGACCAAACAAACAATAGCTTGTACTGGCTGACAGTCTGAAACTTCGCAACCAGCATTGCAATAGTGACTCTGGTCCTTTTAGCCCTTTATTGCTTTTGAGAGGTGTGAGTTAATATCAAACTGAAGACATTTTTTATTGCAAGTACTCTTAGGTAACAAGCTACAGAAGCTGCAGCAGTAAAGACTATGCTGGTAATATTCACCCTTCAGACATAACATTTTCTAGTAGTTAACTTCATCTCATCTAATCTTCATCTCATCTCCGTAGAAATATGCTTGGTGTCCATTTGTATGTTTCTGATACTTCCCCATCATGGACCATGCCATCATTATCTGTTCATTTATTCCGCTGACACTTTTCTCCAAAGTAACATACAATTATTTACCTATTTATACAGCTGGGTAAATTCACTGGCACAATTTGGGGTAAGTACCTTGCTCAAGGGTACTACAGATGAAGGTGGGATTCAAACCTGCAACTTTTTGGGTGTAAAGACAGAAGCTCTAACCACTATACTACCAGCTCCCCAGCAGATGTATATTAGGGTTACTCTGACATGAACTTTGCCAAAATCTGCTGCTTTGTTTTTAAGTGCCATTGTGTCAGTGTCAGCTCTTAGTGATCTAATAAATGCAGTGTCTCCAAAGTATTCCATCCTTTAGTTGACATTTTTCTCCAAAGCATTAACAACAATCACAAGCTTACAATTATTTACCGATTCATACAGCTGGGTAACATTACTGGAGCAATTTAGTTTAAGTACTTTGCTCAAGGGTACTCGAGCCAGAGGTTTGAATCAAACCTGCAACTTTCTGAGCCCAAGGCAGCAGCTCTAACCATCACCATCACCATCACCACCTCCACCCCTTTGAGAACAGCTGTGACTTTAAAGGGTTACCTACAGGCATTGCAACAAAGTCTGTCTATCCGGTTGCCAGTCATTGTCTTCCTTCTTCCTCTAAACTATTGAAATAGAGAACTGTTGCAGAAAAAACTAAGACAATCCAGTTTGTTTTGGTACTGACTTTATTTCCTTCTTCATTATCAAGAGTTTCTTGTGTATTGCCGGTAAAACTTGAGTGTTGCTATCTCACCTTTACAAATCTTGATTATATTCTTTCCGTTTACTGTTTCAATTATTAACTGTCCATCTACATCCTTCAGCAAATTAGAGCTTTTTTAATTGTCCAAATTCTAAGTTCATTTTCCTCATAAGATTTGTTTCCTTCTGGATTTTGGTTCCTTTTCTCTGCTTGATATTTTCTACTGTGTGGTCTCACATCCATTTATGTTTCTTCTGCTTTTTCACCTACAGTAATCTTTTTGCTTTTATTGTTGATGACCTTTCTGATTTCTCTTTCAAGATCTTTGGCAGCGAAGGTCAGTGTCTCAGTGCAGGTCTTCACACACTCCTTGAAAGTGTCAGGAGCATTTTCCAGTTGGGTGTTTCCTCTCTTTGGAAGACACTGCTATTCCTTTCTAGATTAATTCAGAGACCCTGGTTTCAATGTGCTCCATCAGGTGATGTATGGGTGTATAAACAGTGCCTGGATTATTTAAGGGAAGTGTTTCTGTTGCCAAATGTGTGAGGGCCAATTCAGACATATCACTGCCAATTTTACATTCTGTTCTCCATATACTTATTGCTTCTGTCAGAGTTTCCATTTTATAAAAGCTTATTATTTCAATAAATGATTTCATTTTTGTGTTTTGGTTTTTTCTAGACTACAATTTCTCACGTAATGGACTACCTGGGCTTTGATCCACGTCTAGAGCCCAGACTACGTCACCCGTTTTAAAATGCACTTTTATTTAATTGGAGTTATATGACCCTTTGGAGAAAGGCCACTGTTGAATGATATAAATAAATGTGAATGTAGATGTATTTTCTTCTGACTGAAAGTGTCTGATGCCAGTCCATTTTCAATCACAAATGCCACAAATGCAACTCCCACTGCTGATTTCATTTTTGACTATGCTAACTTCCCTTTGTTCATAATTTGCACATTACATCTTTCAGCTGTAAACTTGCCTCTGGATTTTCAGATTTGTTTCTCCTGGATGGCCAATTCAGATTTATAAAAGGCTTTAATGTATCCATGTGATAGACATCAGTGGAACTAGGAATCATAGTGGACTCTTCCTCAGTACTCAACACTGAGTGCTCAGCTGAGAGTTTTTCAGTGGGCGTGTAAATTCATTTTTGTCTGCTTGTGTAGTTTTCTACCATTTTGTTTTGATCTCGATGTCAGTTGAGGCTCTCGCTGTTGTCAATGAAAGTAGTCGTCCAACACCATTTCGTATTGCTGCTGCTGCCCAAAATAGGTAGAGAAGAATATTACACCCTTCTCTGGAAAAGTCACCTAATAAAATTAAACATACGGTGTGCTGAATTAAATATCAACAGCTGACATTATTATATTACCAGATTGCAGCTACAAAAGGAGTATAAATACAGAATTTGTCATGATTTTATTTAATCTCTTAAAAGAGCAGAAATGGGTTGTTTTTTTTTTCTTTCACTGACTGCTACTGTTTAGTAACCACACTGGTGTGTGTTACTGTATATCTGAGCTGTCAGTTGAGCTGTATTAAACAATTACTCTTAGCTCAATTTCAGTATCAGGGTTCTGTTTTCAAAATGCAGTTCAATTGCATTTGAAATTACATGTCTTTCCGAGTATGTGTGCGTGGGAGACTTTGAGGAGCATCTCTGTGGGAGTCTGTTCATTATCTTTCAGTAGACATTCCTGTCCTGCCTGTTCTTGTGCACCGGCTAACCCCATTTGGGAACCAGCATTAACCCTGCAAATTAACATAAACATTGCAATTTCTTAAGAAACGCATTTCTCAGTCCCTGGGATAATTTAAACCTCATACTACTGGCTTTGTTCAAAGTCACATGGGATTTTGGAGTACCAGCCACCCTTCGCTGTAGTTTTTTTTATCATAGTCACTGTGCAGTGATTAAACCAGGACATACACATAGAGATTCCTCTGTCTGACTCCATTGGTGCCTGTCACTTGTCCTCTCAGAGAAAGCTCATCCTTGCACAGCTCAAAGAGCAGTTGCTATGGCAGCCTTTTTGTTGTCAATGCAGTGCATACGGACCCACACTTCAGTCCACGGTGAGCACACTTGAGTATGTTCATTATCAGGAAAGCAATATGCAAGTGCCTTCATCTTCTGTGTGTTTATTATAAAATAAAATATCGGCCTTCTGAGAACATCCTGTCCAAAGACTCCAGCCCAAAATATTAACTGAGAGCAAGTAAACTGCTAAAAAAGTATAACAGCTGGGTTCTGTTTAAAAACTGGCAAAATGAAACTCACATGCTACCAGTAAAATAAGCACATAAAAATGGCACACATACATTTTACTCAGCAGTAGCTTAGTTATGTCTGCTAACTGATTCTGATGTGTATTCTTTCTTTCTTTCTTATTAGTGTAAAATGGCAGCAAATTAAATATGGGTGCACATGATTAGATATTCCTCACCCAGTCAAATTTATCAATGAAATGTACTGTTTTAGCAAATTTGTAAATAAAAGAGAGCTTTGTACAAACATATGCTGAATCACAGCAAGGAAAAACTGTCTGCTAATTATAGCATATCAGTCCTGCCCAGTGCTGTCATTTTTACACTTTCAGGCAAGTGTACCACATTACATTGTGGTATTACATTTCAACTTATGACATGGTGGCCAGAAAACTTTCAATATTCCTCAATAAATTTTGTTACATTACAATGATTGTCTGTTCAGTGAGAAAAGTACACTATTCTCTTCTTCCCAAAGTACCAAAATGATAGGTATGACAATAAGAGCAATGTAATAAAGATTAAACAATATATTTCCAAATTTCTAAATGTTATGCACTGCCCTCATGAGGTGACATATAAAACTACACTGCATACCATCTTTATCACAGAATGAAAAAATAAATAAACGTAGAAACAGAATTCATTTAGAAATAAATGCAACAATGTGCCAGTAAAGGAGAAGAACAAAAACTCTTCTGCACTGATATTACATTGTTGGCTGTACTGTGACACTGTATGTGTCATCAAGCTTTTAAATAATTTAATTATAGGGACGTTAGTCAGTTCATAATAGTATTTTTGTTTTACTCAGAAATATGCAGGTAAATCTGAAAAGAGACTTGATTTGCTCAGATAGCACCAAAAACATGCCTACGAACTATACTTATTGAGAAAGCAGTGTACCTAAGAAGCGCTAGCAATGACCACTGGGTACGAGATGAGTCAGAGTGATAAATGGTAAAGTATTTCAAATGAATAAAATTTCTGTTTCAACATTTATAACTGTTTTGGTTTCAGTGACTGAATTAACTTGCATAAAACATAAAGAATAATTTTCCATAGAATCTTCTCTCTTTGAACAGCTATTTTTCTTTTAGGTACGTTTAAAAAACATGATGAAATTACATCTGGTCTGCGGTAAAGAACTGAAATGTAGTGGGTTTCAGTTCTGAGTGAATTCCAAGTATTTTGACTGACAGAAGAGAAAAGACAAAAAAACTGATTCCCGCTGATAAAGGAAGACCCTATATTGTTTCATACTGGAGAAGGGAGCTCGGTTTTGGCCACCTATGAAAAGAATGTCATGCTGCAACGAAATATAAATAGCTTTGTTTGAGCTGTCGGACCGGTTTGGCATGTAGTGCGTTAATAACTGACATGTACTGTACACCTGCCCTGTAGCCATGTTTCCAACAGGTCCGTCTCGACCTGCAAGTCATTCAGATGTGCTGGCATGACATTACTGTGCCGCTCTAGGCCTGCTACTGAAGACATGTATGAAGCTCTTCTCTGAATTAAAACTGCTACAGTTTTGTTTGGTCAAATGTATTAGCATTTCAGTTTCAGACAGGGAGGCAGCTGTCTTATTTTCAATAAGTTGTTTCACTTGGATGGGCACCAGATATCTAGCTTTTTGAACACAATAACAGCGATCAAAAGGCAACAACTGTCAAATCAAAAAGTTGTTTGTGCAGTTCATATGCAGAGCATGACCATTTGTCTCTTGGTTCTGGATACTCATGACTGGGCATTGGCAGTTTTACCAGTGGTCCAGTTTCTGGATGCAGGAGAACCACTCAGAGCCAACGGGGAACCACTAGTGGTATTGCATGTAGAACACCGAGTTAAACTGGAGCAGACTGGACTTGGATCCTGGGCTTGATAGGTGATTTGTGAGCTGATGGCCAGGTGATCGCAAAGAAGAAGCAACAGAGTGTAGAAAGGATGGTTACATTCATGTTTACTGTTAATGTTGGTAAAACAACAGCATGTAGTATAGTGCAAAACAGAGTAACCACCACCAATAAACTAGCATAATAGGACAAGGCAGACAATCTTCTTAGCCAACCTTGAATAACCTGATTGTGAATGTGAAAATTAAGGTAATCATACAATATCATTATTCTTTTTACAGAGTCTGACGTCAATAACAGTTTTCATCAAAAAAGGGGAAAGAAATATTAAATGTGTAGCAACAATGTCAAGTATCGGACGACGTCAAAAATATAAGCAAAAGTATTCAGTGGAGTTGGACCCAAATATTGGGGACACATTAATGTTTGCTTGATTATTGGAAGTACACATCCCCATCCCTCTTTCATACACACACTTTCAGAACCGCTTGTCCCAGAGGGGGTCACGGGGAACCGGAGCCTACCCAGCAACACAAGGCGTAAGGCCAGAGGGGGAGGGGACACACCCAGGACGGGACGCCAGTCCGTCACAAGGCACTCCAAGCGGGACTCAAACCCCAGACCCACCCAAGAGCAGGACCCGGTCCAACCCACTGCGCCACCGCGCCCCCATACATCTATAATTAAATTTAAATTAGTCAACTCATGTAGAGGTTTACTGAAGGTTTACCATGTTGATCATTTCAAACACTCCTGTGAATGTTAGTGGCAGGCAGCGGCTGATAAATTCCGGCATCTCCTCTCTCAGTTCGCCAGTTGAATTTCGAAAGTATAGGAGATCCTGAGATGGCAACAGCGCAGTAAAAGTTAAAGGGGTGTGCCAACACATTCCAATGAGAAGACGTGATTCTGACCTGCTCCAAATTCTTGTGATCCACTCCGCATATCTACGGCAAACCTCTGAGTCACGTCTTCAACCAATAAAATTCCCCACTATGGAGGCCTGGCCCTTATTTTGGTAAGCCCATGGGAAGTGGCTTCTTCGGATTGGACAGCCATGTGTTGCGTGATTAGATCTCTGCACAGGAGTAGCGTTTGGCTATGTCTATCTGATGGAGATTGCTCAGAAAAGATACTGGAAGTTGGAAAGAAATCTCTTGAAACAAGCAAAACAAACCAGATAACATATTTGGGCACGTAGAGTGTTAATGACAAAAATGTTATTGTCTATGTGAGCGTAGGTAGGAGCTTGTTTCCAGTTATACAGCTTACATAGAACTGAGTATCCTCAACACAAGCAGTTAACTAACTGCCATGGGGACAAAGTAAGAATCTCTGAGTTATCCGTTCCTTCATTCCACTCTTTGTCACAAACTGGACATCCAGTATTATCTGTACTTGGCAGCGTGTCCACGGAAGCAGGCAGGGTATGCACTGGAAGAGGGAGTTATTGAACCCAGGATTAACAATGTCATAGCACAAATCTTATGTCATTAGATGGTATGATTCATTATTAGGCCACTATACAGTCTGCTATTTTGTAAAGTTTTTGTTGCATTTACCAAATGCCGAGTAGCAATAGCACACACACACACACAGACCAAAACCACTTGTCCCAGAGAGCCAGAGCCTAATCCAGCAACACAGGGCACAGGGCACAGGGCCGGAAGGGGAGGGGACACACCCAGGACGGGACACCAGTCCATCACAAGGCACCCCAAGTGGGAATCAAACCCCACACCACCAGAGAGCAGGCACAGGCCAAACCCCCCTGCAGCAATAGCCATTTTCCATAATATCAATAATTACATTTACTTATTCCCTGTTTCAGGGGGTGTGGTGGTGCAGCAGGTTTGGCTCCAATACAGTACAGTTTATTTTCATCATTGAACCACTGTAGATATGTCCTGACCATGCATGATTTAGCACTTCTTTGCACGACTAGTTTTTCAAAGAAATCATGATGCATGACCAGTGGTGGCAGTGATGCCAGTGACAGCTAGTGCTTTCAGTGAGCTATTCCAAATGCGTCATGCTGTACATCAGCTTCCCCTGCAACGCCTGGCTGTTTATGCTCTCGACACTCTGAGCACAACGCAGGAACAGGTCTACACAGGCGGTGCACCTCTGAAAATTATGGCAGTGTATCAGCCGAAGAAAGTGTGCTTTTTCCACCGTAAAAACAAGATTATACGCTATTGAAGTGAACAGAATGGGCCGATTTGTGTAGTTCACATGTAGCTTACTAGAATTCCCTATGTATTCCCACCCGCTAGACAGTGATTGACTGAGATGTTCTCCAATGCCGTTACTCGAAACATGCTCTGTGTGTATATTTTTGAGTTACGTTGACTTATGGACTGCCTAACAGTTGAATACACTTTAAAGAGAAAACTGGGGAAATTTCAACAAACGTACCACTGAACGACACCTTTCTTGAAACTCCCCTGTCAGTTGAGAGGTATTTCTTAATAAAGATTTTCCTTGGCCAAA
This sequence comes from Scleropages formosus, assembly GCF_900964775.1. Lineage (NCBI taxonomy): Eukaryota > Metazoa > Chordata > Actinopteri > Osteoglossiformes > Osteoglossidae > Scleropages > Scleropages formosus. The sequence continues at coordinate 9,399,866 of NC_041819.1, read as the reverse complement.
TGTTTACTTATCTGCCCTGATCGTGTAAGTTCCCATTGTGATCAGATGGTTGCAGCTGCCAGACAGGTCGGATGGGTTCCTCCCCTTCGCTTGTCCTCCGTGCTCACACCTGCGAACGCAGCACATGCATTGTTGTCGAGGGAGCTGAGGGGAAACCACACAGCATGGCCTCAACGCTCGCTCTTCTCCTGCTGTTTTTACAAAGTCTTTATGTCTTCAACAGCATACCCTTAATCCATGGGAAGCACAGACTCGTACAGTTCGATCCGCCAGTACTGGACTTCCAGGAACAGTAAGTTCTTAAGAGCAGAGACAGTGGTGTCATGCTACTGCAATGTTGGGGATAGAGCTGTGTTTGTCTTTATATTCAACAGAGATCCAAATAAAGCAATCTTTCTCCATCCATTTTTACAGAATGCATTAAGAACTAAATGCTATAAACAGTGGAAGACAGTAGTGAATGTACATAATTAGCTGCAGCTCTCAATTAATGTCTATGTGCTTATTTGCCAGACCTTTAAAAATTGTATTCTAGTTCATTTATCAGTCCTTGAGCACTTAAAATGCAAAATATATCTTGATTGCATGTGTCCATGTCAGTTTAAATATTCTCCAAAATTCAGCTGTATTTAAAATTAAACACATTCTCATGATTCTAAGACGCTGATACACAGCTGAAATCGTTAAAAACAATATGTTGCATTTTTCTCTTTTATTTTTATTTTATATTGTACCGGTTTACTGTAACATATCATTCTTTTTTAAATTATTTACATTCCCTTAAGCATTCGTTGTGTGTGTGTGTGTGTGTGTGTGTATGTGTGTGTGTGTGTGTGTGTGTGTGTGTGTGTGTGTGTGATTCTTTTTGTTTTGGTTACACTTGTTGCTATTGTACATTGAATGATTGCAAAGTGGCTTACTTACTCACTTACACTGTTACCTAGCATGTATTGTATTTCTACACTGCATGGTGCTAAACACCAAAATACACTGCAGCAGTGTGTTAGGTACCACTGCACTGCTGTTCAGTAAATGAGGAAGAGAGTTTTTGACTGTTGTTTGGATGGACAGTGATAAGCAAATCAGCTGGTAGAACATCAGAAGGCGTGAATTTCTCCATTTATGGAAATATATGTTTCTCACCACGTTGCATTGCTGCACTGAGTCTGCGTAAGCATGGCAGAGCTGCAGTGCGTACATTTCCTGTATGATCTTTTAAAATCACACAAGAGCATTTTTACAAGGAATGTGATGTATCATAATAAAAAATATATAAACTGAGTTTAATGCTACATGCCTTAAAAGGTAATTCAACACAGATAGCCCAAAAATGATCATTTAAATTATACTGACATACTAAGTCTCATGACAGTTAAGTCCTCAGTGTAGTGTATTCTGACACAACAGAGGACCCCGTTGGCAGACTATATATGAAGGAGATAATCCAAATCTGTTTCAGAAAGTAGATTAAAGGTTAAAGCATAAGCAAGGTATTTATTTTCCCCAAGGTTAAAGAATGCATTCAGGTGGATGGTGTCAGAAAGTTATGCATAATTAATTATTTTTAGTTCCACCTTTTGGGCAACAGACCCAGTCTCTGTTCCTAAACCGTCAAGTGACACATTAAAGTGACACACAAATCAGTTTGCCTTAAGGACACTAATCCCTGAGCGAGTCTACAGTTTGAATTCCTCTGTGGAAAGGTATTCTGGTCTGAACTTATAAACCTCACTCAATAAATTAAGAGAAAACATAGATAGATACCTTATTTATCTGTAAATAACATGTTTTCCGCCACTCACGGACTCTTGGCACTGATGTTAATGCAACCATTACTCTTGTAATAGATTTTGTTTAGTGAGGGAACATCTGGTGGCATAAGGGTTAGCACTACTGCCTTAGAACCCAAAGGCTGTTAGCTCAATTCCCACCTCTATCTGTTACACCCTTGAGTAAGGTCCTTATCGTAAGTTTCTTGAGTGAAACAACCCAGCTATGTAAATAGCTTAACATTTCAAATTGCTTTGGAGAAAAATGTCAGCTGAATGAATGTAGAGAGGTAAAGTATGTTACAATGAGATGTGCTTCACCGTGTGTTCTGGAATGTTTACCTTGTGTTCAGGCCAGTGAGGATACCGAAAATGACAAAAGTCAACTTATACAATCCAAGTTCAGAAGACACTATTACGCTGATATCAGTATCGTCAGCAACGGCCCACTTTTACACATCTTTTTTTGAAAACAATGTAAGTATATTTTTCCCATTCAGTTTTGTGCAGACTCAGTATTGCAGTTGTGCTTGACACCTTCAGAAATTAAAATTACAATTACACACACACACACACATAGACTGAACCCACTAGTCCCAAGCGGGTCACAGCAAACCGGAGCCTAACCTGGCAACACAGGGCACAATGCTGGAGGGGGAGGGGACACACCCAGGATGGGACACCAGTCCATCACAAGACACCCCAAGCAGGACTCAAACCCAAGACCTGCCAAAGAGTGGGACCCAGCCAAGCCCGTTGCACCACCGCGCCCCTGTGCCCCCATGCCCCCATGCCCCCACGTCCCCAGTTAAACTACAACTAGTTTTTCAAAATAAATGTCATGGTTTAAAAATGCACTCTTACTCCTTTTGTTCATCTTGATACTCCTCTGAAATATTTTATTTAAAAGTACCAGCAGATTTAGTACACATTAATGCTTTTATTTCTGCTGAATGCTGCAGTTCATGTGTTGTGGTTTTTGGGTCAGTGAGTTGCTTATATGTGAAGATTTAATTGCATTTTTTTCCTGTTAATTCAAGTTCTTATGAGTGTTATAGGTCCTGCGATTCTTTCTAAACATCCCATTGAAACCCTGTTTACTGCTTTCAATGTAAGCTGTGAGTGTACAGATAATTTCAAGACATTTATCAGTACTTAGACACAAAAGAGTTTCATGGTTCTGTCACAAACATCAAGTCAAACTCTTCCTTTCTGCTTTCCCAAATAAAAGCTGCGGTGTGCAACCGCTTCATTACTGCAGAGAGCCTCACGGACAACTCCCTGTACAAAGTGTTTACAGAAGTGAACATACAGCATTCACGTGCTCTTGTAAGTGCTACATTTGTCTCTGTAACTGTAAAAACAACCTTTTTTTTTCCCCAGATAATTCCACCAGGCGGGAACTCATCATTCAATGTAGTGTTTCATGCCCAGACAGTAGGGAATATTGAAAATACATTATTTATTAAGACATCCCATCATGAACCTCTCACATATCAGGTATGTTGAAAGTATATACTGTATGTATCCAGATAATTTTTCTTAAAATAGGTAAAGAGGAAAAAAATATTTTTGCTTGACTTTCTTTTCAAAGGTTTTCGGTGTGAGTGTTCCTGACCTCTACAGATTGAGACCCTTCACTGGATGCAGAGGTCATGAAAATTGTGACTTTTCACTACCAGGCAACACGTACAGTGAACCACTTCGGGTAAGGTCGGTTCTTTTTTTATGGGATCGAGGGCACAAATACACTAGAGAGTAGAGATGAATCTGGTGCATTTTGCAATATAGTTTATTAATTGCTTAATTAATAAATAATTCCATCCGTTGATATAACTGCATATGATAGCAATTCGGGTTAAATACCTGAAGTGATCACACCAGTCCTTTTCAGGAAGCTTTCTACCTTCAGATTTTAGGGCATGTCTGTAACAGGTACAGTATCTGCTGGATTTATAGTTCATCACTTACAGTACATTCCTACTTTTTTGGAATGCAGTCTTTATTCCAGAGAGTAACACATTTTTATCAAAGCAAGAAATCCATTTTCTTTTCTGGCTTCCTACCAGGCTGTGGAGGTATTCTCTAAAACTGGAGATTTACAGCTGGAGCTACCTACTGGACAAATAGGAAGCATAGGAAAATTATGGGTTGGTATCTTTATATCTATGATGGTATCCATAAGCAGTCTTCACTTTTGATAATAATGGTGTCAGACACAGTCTGTAACCTCTGGTATCTGAGAGATCCAGGATTCTGTTGAAAAGGCATTTGCCTACCACACTGACATTACCTCATGTGCACTAAACCTAGGAGATTCCCATCTCTGAAATGAAAAGGGTGACAAAGGCCAGCCTGTCTTCCCTGGTCACAGAAAATAACAGAACAGTGATCAGAATCAAAACCAGGGCTTCAAGGGATGGAAATTTCATAATTCTTCCAGTGAAGATGGAAGTGACATCAGGTGAGATGCCAGAGCCCATTGTGTCCTGTGACTGCAAGTTGTGCTTCAGGAACAAACGGCCATCATCTCATTATCTTTGGTCTTGCGCACAGTGCCGAGCGTATACTCCTCCACAGAGAAACTGGACTTTGGTACACTGCGCTCACAAGGTATGTCACATTTGAAGCGCAGAGCAGTCTCAGGGAAACCTTTTTCCTGAACATGACAATAAATCATACCTTTGGATGCTTAATAACTATTACATCTATTATGCGCAAATATCCTGAGTATTTCCGATAAAATAATCACCTTGACAATAGCATATGCATCGGTGCAGGTACAAAACACATAGTTATGGCTATATTATTTATAATTTTGTCCTTTAAAATTTTTTAGTTATCTCTTTTTATGCAGATCATCCAAAACAACTGAATCTATACACTCTAAATTCAGGAACAGAAGATGTACAAATTTCAGTAAGTGTTCCTCCTTAGAAATGTCACACTTTCTGGTGCATTTTCTTTTGATATCACAATCTATCATTGTATCTGTTCACAGAGTGTGTCACCTGCATTATCAAACAAAGCCATCAAAATAAAATTTAAACCTGTCACAGTTAAAGCAGGAAAAAACACCCAAGTGGCAATTATTAGTTTTGATGGTAAGTTGTATCTTTAATTAGCAAAATAATTCTCTTCAACAGATGTATGTCCTATTGAGGGTGTGCACTTATTATTCATTATTCTTCCACGGATGTGCTCAAGATAAAAACAAACCTGACTGATGCTGCTGAAATTGGATTGATATATTAGGTCTGTGCTGTAATGTACTTTAACACTGATTTTTTTCTTCTCTTTCTCCAGCATCAAAGGGACAAAGACAGTCTCAGTTTTCTGGTAAAATAGTGCTGAATGTTGAAGAGAAAAGTTACTCCAAACTTGAAATTCCATACACAGCTCAAGTTTTAAAAGGGTAAAAATTTTGGCAACTTAAACAATGGAGAAATGGAAAGAATTAATGATATATCATACTCTGAAATGGTGTAAAATTAAGTTATAAAAATATTAAATAAACTTATGACTGTTCTTATTAAAATTTTGTTGCATAGATGTGCTCAGTATACAACTTGTTAAATGACTGCTGTCCAAGTTAATGTAATTAGTACTTGTAGAAGAGATTTTTCTTTGAAAATAACTTTTATGGAATCAAAACCCTTCCTTTTCTCTCTCTCTTCAGGCAACTTTGGTTTGACCAGTCAAGTACCATATTCCACATCAGAGACAGCCCCATTGACCCCTTAACAAGGCCAGTCTTTCTGAACAACACCTTCAGCTTTGCCATCATAATCCATAATGTCTCCCTTCCGGAGAAGGCCAGCAACATGTTCCATGTAAGTATCAGCATGTTGCTGTAGAAGATGAGTGACATGGAGACTCATGCAAAGATATTTGTTTTATAGTCCAGCTGATCAATCGTGAGTGTTTGAATAACAATGCACAGTTTCCGCACTGGTTTGCTCACAGGTGGAAAAACTATCTAAGTTCTGGGGATAATAGGAGGTGACCTCAGATCAGCTTGTTCAGTAACAGCTCTGGGTCTTTGTGTTTGTCAGATACAGAACTTCAGCCAGAACACCCTGATTCCTTCCCATGGGTCATGCTACCTCTTCTCCTTAAACTTCAAGCCTATAAGACCCTCCATTCACATTGACAGTAACATATTACTCACTACCAATGCCTCAAAGTTTCACCTACCTATCCGAACCTTCACCGGCTTTCTGGAGGTATGGTCCGATGCAGGCAGGAGCTGCAAAGAATTCAAGCTGTATTAGAGTAAAGTGCCAGATGAGTAGCAAACATAATCACTGTAGTACTCAAACATTTGTACTGGCAGAAATAGCAAAAGAACTGAAACTTGGTATTTTATTTAGGTCAAAATGTGTGTGTCAGAAATATGAGTAATATTTGTGATAAATACCATGAATTTTGGTCAGTGTGCAATGTCTTCAATTAACCATTTCTGTCTGTGATCGACAGGCTTTTGTTCTTCCGCCCAGCCTGAACAGGCAATGGGTGGACTTTGGCGTTCTCAACACCACTAAAACTGCCAGCATTACACTGGTAGTCCTCAATACTAACCCCATTGAGGTAAAGCTGTTACCCAGCTCTACTGAGTAACTTTGGCATACCAGACGATTATGCACTGAGTATCCTGTCATCTGTGTTCTACAGGTTGAGGTTCGATCCTGGATGGTCTCAGATGACAGCCTTTCTGTTGAGCTACTTAGGTCAGAGCGAGGACGTAAAACTGTAGCGCTATCGAGAACAAAAGTGCTAGGGAACGCGCCTGCATCTGATCAGAAAACGGTAACCATATACTCTCCAGGATGCTTTTGGTGTGTGGCTTCATTGTACTAGCCTTTGGTGTGATTAACTGAGGATTCAGCAGCTCTCTAATGCATTAAATATAGCTCATCTTAATTAAAATATGCATTTGCAAAATAAACATGACAGTGCTATGACAGATCAAAAGATTATGATAATTACCTCTAAATGCTAATTCACATTCTATATTTAATGAGATTTGAAGAGCACATCAAGACTGGCGGTTTGTGGCCACAAATATTAATTGCTTGCCAACACTTACAAATGTCCCTGCCTGTTTTAAAGTGATGGGCATGCTAATCTGTCTAATAGCGACGTGTTTCTCTCTACAGATAATATTGGCCTCAGGCTACTATGCTGTCTTCAGAGTTACACTTTTTACTCAGGAATTAGATGGAATGTACCTTGGATCTATACATATTACGACAGACTATGAGGTTTGTCATTTAAATTAGTTATTTGGCATCTGCCATGAAATTCCATATTTTGTACCGCTTGATGTTGATACAACATGCACTTTGTGCTTCTATTAATTTCTGTTTTCAGATATTAACTATACCAGTGAAAGCTCTGTTAAGAGTGAGCAAGCTGACAGTCTTACCAAAGAACATTGTTCTTCCTACGTCCTTTCCGGTAAGACAGAACTCTTCTGCACATAAAAAAGTCCCTGTACTACACTCCACATCCACGTCTATCAACAACTAGAGCAGAATGCCTCCTATTTCTTTCACTGCACTCTTTGCAGAGAGATGTTTTCTAATAAAATGCAATAGTATATAGAGACAAGGGACATGACATAGGGTAAATTAATCCTTGACACCAGAAACTTTCAATGCCCTCTGTATCATATGCCTTCATTTCCAGGGGAAAATTGTTCATCAGAGTTTAAGCATAAGGAACTCCTTCTCACGGAATGTGACATTGCAACACATCCATTCTCTCACTGATGATGTGCGCTTTTACTGCAAAAGGTTAAAAAATAAAGGTGACCTACAGCCAAGGCACAAGTCAAAGGTATTTAATTTTGTAGAAATTCCTATCTGAGGAAAAGGACCTAATCCTAACCATTAAGATTTTTGTAAACTGGACATAAATGCTGCCAACTTTTTTGGAACACTTTTTGGTACTGAAATTATTGAAAGCAACATTGAAATATTTCAAACAATAATTCCTTATTGTTATTTTATTTTACAGATTGCAAATATCTATTTTGATGCTAGTTTGGAATGTGGCAATCAGTGCTATATTGGGCTACCCTTTATACTGAAATGTAAGTATGTTCGAAATGGACTTTTTTTTTAATTGGTGTTCAGGGCTAGTGGTTTGGAAAAGTCCTTTTTCTGTTTGTGCTTTATTACTTTTTTTACAGCTGAGTCTAAACCTTATGGGCTGATGATGCAAGAGAACATGTGGAGAGCAGATGCAGACTTGCACCAAACACTCCTGGAACGATGGAGGGATCTGAAGGAAAGACCAGGGCATGAGTAAGTCAATCTGAATATAGTGGGGTTTTAAGGTGATTTCATTCGTTCCATGTTTCCCTCTGCTAATACTGTTTAAAATGTTTACATGTGATATTTGGCTTTTGATAAAATGGTACATACCATAGACTTGTGCCAAATTATTCTTGTTCTTTTGAAGGTTCCAAGCCGTGTTTGAGATGAGCACAGATCATGAGAAAAAATTGCATGCCAAAGTTATAGCCCAGGTGACGTGGCCATCAATAATTAACTCCCCAAGTCAGATCCTATTTCCTCTAACCAGCATTCACGGCTCCTCTGTAAGTTGGCAGAACATATACCGGCTGTGGTGATGTCTCATTGTAATTATGTACTTATTTGATGTATGCTGTTGTGATAGAGAGGGGAAGGAGGCAATGTATTTGACCTGAATTGATATTTGCAGAGGGAGGACTAATCAATGGCGCTTGTGTTTACAGGCGGAAGAAGTGGTGTTGGAAAACCCTGCTGATGTATCTGTCTATGTCCAGGTCCTCCCTTTAGCCTTGTATCCCAACTCTTCTTACTTGGTGGAAAAGTTAGTTGACAAGTAAGAGCTGAGTTCTTTTGAGTGCTTTTTAAACCTCTAAATTACAGCAAATTTTTTTTTAAAAAAATTAATACATTAAAAAATGTTGCTTAGGTTCTTGTACATACAGTATTGAGAATTGTTATAAAAAGCTCATTAATATTGTGTTTTTGGCTCATGTAAGCATATATCATTCTTCATTATAACACATAATACAACAATTATCTACAGGATGACCTTCATAAAGTTCCCCAGTATCAGCACTGACACATTAGAGTTCTATGTTCACAGAAATCAAGTAAGTAATACAACGAAATCCAAGATTCTTATTATTTCTTATTATTATATCTTATTATTTACCCCAGTAGCCTGTATTTTTCATAAGAAATATATAAATTAGTCATCTCATTTCTGCCATTCATATTATTTGCACATTCTAAAATATTCAGTTATTTTTAACTGGAATAGGTTTGTATTTCCTGTTTGAAAAGTTTACTGCACTGCAAAATGTTTTGTAACAAACTTTTCTTTTTGTTGGTATATGAAAAAGAAATCAGAAATAGCTCTGTTGGACAGTTCTCTTTTGTGTTGCAGACATCATTAAACAAGAACACCAAGGGGTTTAAAGAAGGGTCAGTAGCACCCTTTGTGTACAACCTCCTGCTCTTACCAGGAGAAGTCAAGTCCTTCAATGTGAAGTTCACTCCTATCAGGAACCACAGCGTGGCCTCTCTTCTTATCATCAGGTACACTGGAACCTTGATACCTGAAAAAAACAGCACTGAGCTGCTCTGTTCTGATCCTGTGTGGAAATTAAGGGCATGGTATTTTACAGAAACAACCTGACAGTGATGGACTATGTGCTAGTCCAGGGACAGGGTGCAGCTGAGAGTCTGATGGTGGCTGGGAAACCTCCTGGTTCCAGCAATGTCCTGAAATTCAGAATAACAGAGTCTCTGCTGCAACACTTCATACAACGTGAGTATCTAGTGCTGACAGCTGAACGATCTATAATCAGGGGGCTTTGGTGTCCTTGGTAAACTTTTGCTTTTGGCTGTTAACTTGATTTTGCATACTTACATACAAAGCAGTAGAGCTTCACAAGGGCAACGATGCTACATCACTAGCAGTCAAGGAGTTATGCAAGTATAATACTGAATGTCATAAATGTTTAGTTTAACACAGTATTAACTGACACATATAATTCCAAGAAATTTATAGGGTTTAACCCATTTATACAGCTGTAGACAAACATCATTCAGATAACAGGGCTTCATTAACTCGATGAATTCACCCTATTAGGCAAACTCCCAGTGCGAGGGGATCACATTACTAACATTTCTTATAGAGAAAAAAATCAGTTCCCACACAAAAAATAGTATTTCTTTCCATGTTATATTTTTTCTTCTTGTTTTATTTTTCTCAAAGTTTGCAGTCTTTCCCCATGGCTTTTTCACTTTGTTTTCAAACATTTCAGAAGACATTAATGTGTTTTGACTCATGGATGTAATAAAGAAATATTATATAAAGAAATAAAGGTCACAAGAATGCCTCTATATCTCACAGTTCGAAGCACACAGACGCTATGTAGACAGAAGCGCTGTGCAGCATGAATAAAGAATGTTCCACGCTACATGATCTATATGTGATTTCTAGATGGTCTGCAATACATGTGGCAATGCTATTATACACAATAAAATACCCACTGCAGAAGTAACATGGCATAACTGCATGTGAATGTAGAAAAAAAAGCCTGTAGCGTGAAAAAAGGGTATATTTATTCATGAGCCGATGTAAGAGGTTTTCAATGCAAGGGAACCCATTACATAAGGGATGAGTTCATTCACTTGAGCAATTCAAGATAGATACCTTACTTCAGAGTAGGAAGTAGGAGGGATTGGGGCTTGTCAGACACTGCATGACAGGTTTGTATGAAAGTTTGAAGTTACCCAAACACTGTTTCTTTTATTTCATGTAAAAGATGTTATACTAAAGGTGCCTTTCCACTCTTAAACGGTTACAGAAAGTAAACAGAGACAAAACTTCACAATGACAAAAGTGTTCAATATTGAAAATGATGGACAGATTCCAGTAATAATACAATCCATTGAAATCAGTGGACGCATTTGTGAAGGATATGGATTTAAAGTTATCGACTGCCATGAATTTGCACTAACCCCAAGTACTTCAAAAGACATCATCATAATGTAAGTTAGCGCATTTATTCATTTAACTGATGCTTTTCTCCAAAGCAGCTTATAGTGTTGAGGTTACAATTATTTATCCAGCTGGGTAATTTTAATGGAGCAATTTAGGGTAAGTACCTTACTCAAGGGTACTACAGCCAGAGGTGAGGCTCAAATCTGCAACCTGTGGGTCCAAAGGCAGTAGCTCTAACCACTACGCTACCAGCTCTCTCAGAGGGACTGGATTTGATTCAGTATGTTGAGAAAGAAGCATTTCAGTACCCTGAAGGAGAAGCGCATTGAGGGATAGCCTTCTGACAATCAGATCCCAACTCTTATGCCACTGTCAGCAACCCTGAAAGCCTTTACACTAGGCTGATGCCTCTTTGTGAGCATCTAGGATTTCTACAGTGTTTACTCATTCAAATTATATATTATTATATATTATATATTATAATTATAAATAATAATAATAATAATAATAATAATGATAATAATAATGACAATAATGACAAAAACAATAATAATTATAAATATAATTATTATAGAATTATATATATATATGAATAAATATATAGTATATGCAATAGATATTTATATATTGTGATATAATTCAGTTTTTCAAATGTTTGCATTGTTAAAGGAGATACTGCAAAACCATTAATTGGTCAAATGTACCTCACACCACTTTAATTTATATACAGTGATTATAATGTAACTGAATTCATGTGGTCTTAAGGCTGCTCTTCTGTTAACCTTTGCTAGGTTTACACCTGATTTCACAATCTCTCAAGCTGAGGCTGAGCTGAAGCTGGTGACAGCAGGCGGCATAGAGTTTCTGTTTACTCTGAAAGCCACACTTCCCTATCACATGCTTGCAGTATGCACTGATGCCCTGCCCCGACCCAGCTGGGAGCTGGGGCTCTATGTCACCGTCTGTGTCATCATGAGGTAAGGACAGGGCAAAGAAATAGTCAGAGATTGTGGGAATTATCTCTACTCTGTAAAAGACAAGCACAAAGGTTTAGAAAGGTGAACTACTGTCCATCTTTGCTATTTCAGACCACGCCCTTGTGAATACTGTGCATGTAAGCAATTTGTTGTTAAGGCGTAGGCAGCACATATGTATCATGCCCATTAAAACATCATCTAACAATCTGCCCAACTATGAATCAGCAAACATTTTGGGCCCAAATTAATTTTTAAGTTCCCCACAGTGATGGGGAAAGGAGATTGGAAAGGGTTCTGGAGAAAGAATGCAAAGATGTGACAAAGAAAGTCTGCAAACTTGAGTATTCTGAACCTTTAAGGATTTCTTAAAAATTATTTTTGCTTTCCATTTCTATTGCCAGGATATAACTGCTGATGTTGTGAGCTTCCAACGTCTCTTTGTCAATTAACAACCCTGCTATTTTTTCCATAATGTGTCCAGTGTCCATTTTGTTATTAAACAAGAAAAAAGTTGGTATTACAGTACAGGTTTACAATGTTGTTTAATTGCCAGAATTGCATATACAATATTATTAAAAAGATTAGAAAAACTGGATATCTTGGACCCGTTTTTCTCAGATAGTCCAAAATCGAAATATCAAGGATGGACCGTACAATAATTGGAAAGTTTTCCCTTTTGTAATCACTCACTTTAACATATAATCAAAACAATTTGTTTCCTTGCTTTCTGCTGAATTTGACTAGGAAAGGACAATATTACTGACACAGATTTTGTCTTTAGCCTCATGTTCCTTGTAGTGATCACAACAGCCTACCTGGAAGCACAAGGAATTTGGGAACCATTTAAGAGTCTCTTGTTTCTGGAAACGCCCAACTCTCCCATGGACTCAGAGAGACCATTTGTTTTTGGGGAAAATGGAACAAATACAAAGTGAGTAGGTTATTGAAAGGTTATTAGATTTGCAGATACTGGTTGAAATGATGCAGTTTGATGACAAATTCATATTCAGGAATAATATCATTTCTTTCTAGGCTGAATGAGTATGAAGATGCAAACCACAACTCAATACAAGAAACATGCAATCCAGACAGCTCTCCAGTGAGGGCTAACCTACAGCAATTTAACACACAGTACAATAGCAACAAGGCTTCCATTGACCTGGCTGGGCTCAGGCTCCGAATCAATAACAAGATCAAATGGAGTATGAGCAGGAACTGCAGGCAAAACCAGCCAAGCCAGCAACAGCTTATGTCCACCTCCAAAGGGCAACAGGCACCCACAATAGAAGGAACAGCTGCTGTGCTTCATAGAGATGATCCTGCAGGCATTTTACATCCTGAGAGCAGGGCCAATCCTGAGGTTAGAGGCCTCCATAGCCCAGAGATCTCTAGTCCCACAGAAGCTATGGGCGAGGACATGGAGCAACCAAAGTGTCCCTCGGTGGAGGTGTTCCAGAATCAACAACTACTATGTATGTCTGCAACAAGCAAAGGTACCAAAAGTCCTGAATTCACAAATACAAAGATAAGAATTAGAACAAAATTAGATGAATTTAGAATAGGTTAGCAATAGTCAACTGTATGTGCATTTATGTTTCACAGATGTAGATATTGTGATGTAGATATTACTGTGTTGTAATAAGGAAGCTGCAGGGGCTTTATGTATGTAAGACAGAGAAATTGCACTCCAAGTCCTCGTCATTCCAAAGCACATGGAAGTCAAAAACTAATTACCTATAAGCGTAAAATCCTTGAAGGTACAGTAAAGTTTAAATGCAAGGGTATGAGACTAAGGGACCACTGGGTAGTAGATAGAAATACCCTTGATAAGGACACTAGATATGATATGAAGCTTATGGTTCTGCCTTCTGTGTTGCTCCTGTTTGAAGCTGCTGTCTCGAAACGAAAAATACAACATAAAAGTCAGGCCAAAAGCAATCACAAGGAAAAAGAGCAGAAAGAAAACGCCCCCTCCATCACTACAGAGACTTCCAACCAAGACATGGAAGCCAATGTCAAAGAGGTACAGATGAACTAAAGCACCTTTCAGTCTAAGAAAACTTCTTTACTGCTGATGCTGTGAGATGTGAACACATACCAATGTTGGAATTCCACTGCTTTAATCGTGCAGCAAGTAGTAAAGAAGAAAAACAAGCAATTTACTGTGGAAAAAGAAAAGGTGGAGACTCAAGTCACACAGCCAAAATCTAGAAAAAAAAAGGCTGATGGCACAAAGAAGGACAGCCAGGTAGACACGAAGACAAAGTGAGTCAAGCACGTGAATTCCAATTCCCTAGTCCTTATGACACTTGTTTCTCCAATGCTCATCAGCTTTCTTTTGTTGTTTCCTTAGTTCACTGGAGCTGCCCTATGTCACAGCCCTGGAAAACAAACAGCGCAAGAATTTCACAGCAAAACCTCTTATTCCATCAGCTCTAGGACCTGGCTCCAATGTACAGACACAGCCAGGTGGGAGAAGGTGTCCTCCATTCTACATTTCCATTCTATTTTGTTTCACCTTTGGTGAGAACTTTGCTTCAATGTTGTTGAGCTGAAACTCCATGACTTTTCAATTCAGTGTCATGTGGAAAACCTGAAGACTGTCCTCTCGATCCTCTGGAGAAGCCGCTGTCAGTGCCAGACCAAGAGAACAGTGACAGTTCTGAGGCAGAAAGTGACTCCAACCCTCCCCCAGAATGGGACAATGTCCCCCTGGTCAAAGACAGTAACGGTATGTCAAACCAAAGCGGCATTATTGAGCCGCTACAGTCTGACGATTCCATTCATGTCAGTAATTCCTTTCTTTGTATCGCCATCTCAATCGCAGAAGACTTCTATCAGTTAGCGATCCAGACTATGAATGCAGATCCTTTCCTAAAACAGTCTACTGATGTGACTTGTCAATTACCTCTCCTCACTGACATCAGCTGCAATAAAGTGAGCACTATCAGGTAACTTATCACAAAGTGACTCTTTGAAAACCGTTGAACCTGCTCCTCGTGTGACAACTTCAATGGAAAATTAAATAATTCTTAGTAAAGGTATACTTTCTTATACTTTCATAATCCAGTCAATCATAAAGAGCTAAACATACTGTATCCTTCCTGTCCTTGACTGCAGTAACGCATGCATAAAAACAAGTGACACAAAAAACAAGTTGTCAAAATCAATCTCACTACCTGAGAAGAGTAGTAACCCTGTTGCAGTGGGAACAGATTACGACGGAAACCCAGGTACGTCATTACTTTTCTTAAAGCTACTGACCTGAGATATCTGCGTGGACTGGGACTGGTTGAGTTATTCTTTTTATTCTCAGGTGGGAGTGCTCTAGCAGTTGGAACAACCCACAAATCCAGCACCGCAGGGAATATGACGACTCCTTATGACAAATCCATTTGGGCTTATGAGCCGCACAGGTTAGAATGGCCTGTCGTTTTTTTGTGTATTTCACACAAGTGTTATGAGCAACACATCAAGCTTCACACCTGAGCACTCCAAATGTTTCACTGTGCCAGTGCATTTTGATGTAGATGGCAATATATTGTAAAGTAATATTGAATCTAGTCCCTGTTGGAGTACCATTGAGCAAGGTACTTACTCGGAATTGTTCCAGAAAAAAAAGATCTTAGCCACCTGCGTAAGTTGGTAATTGTAAGTACAGTACTTGTAAAAAGTGTATCTCACTTCTGAGAAGTGTCTACCAAATAAGTAATAACAGTAGAGTTATAGAGTTGTTTCTTTACTCTTTTATTTCTGTTAATATAAGTTAAATATTGTCACAGTAGTCTTGACTGTTTTCTACACAGCGCTGGATTGTGGGACCCCGTTCACAGCAGTAACTATTTAAATCCTCTCAGCCCCTTGCCATTTTCTGGATCCTGCAACACATTCAACTTTTCTGGAGGTAGGTTTGAGGTGTTTAACACTGTCTGGTATGGAATTACAGAAGAAAAGGATGTAAACAGTGTAAATCATTTTACCTGAGCATTATTTCTATGTGGGGTGGGATACGGTGGTGCAGCAGGTTTGGCCAGGTGCTACTCTGTGGTGGGTCTGGGGTTCAAGTCCTGCTTGGGGTGCCCTGAACCGGACTGGCATCCTGTCCTGGGTGTGTCTCCTTCCCCCTCGGCCCTGCATTGCCAGGCTAGGCTCTGGCTCGCTTCGACCCTGCTCAGGACAAGTGGTTGTAGACAGTGTGTGTGTGTGTGATTATTTGTATTTTATTTCCTGTCCGTTTATTAATTCAATTATATGTTTCCTGATTTTAAATCTTAGACATTGGTGATATGACTTACCATAAGAGGGAGGAACCTCCTCCAAAGTGGCCTGATTTTGGTGCTATTTCCCCCTCCATTTGGGGAATCTCCAGCAGGGACACCGTAGATCCCTGGCACACCAGCTCTGGAAGTTCAACATTGCCTATCGCTGTAAGCTCGCATCCCACCTGAGTCACCACACTCCAGGAATACCTGCTTACATCTCCCTTACCACTGCAGCTACATCATGATGAAAATGGCTTCCTGCTCAAGCAGAGTGTTCTGTAGATACCTCTAGAGCACTTCACCTGCTAATAAAGTCTAAACAAAAATGTGCCACTCTGATATAAATCTTGCTTCTTACACCAAGTCTAAAGGGAAAGAAAGCAGTGGTAGTTCTGATCTGAAATGATAACTTATTTGTGCTACTTTTGGTTACCTACAGTTGAAATTCCAGACAGAAATCATCCTAAATCATCTCTATCCTTCTTCTGCAGTCTGTTTTTGGCAGCGGAGGCCTCTGGTCCTCTGCCACACCATTCACCAGCTCCATCTGGTCCCCCACTTTCACACCACACACCACTGCAGCTCCCACCAGCTTCTTTGGAAACTCAAATGGCGGCTGTCGTTCTGCCCCAGCCCGGTCCTCCACCCCCCAAAAAGAGACGGGAGGCACCTACAACCCTTGGAACTCACGGCTCCCCACTGTGAACCGACGTTCCTCCGAACCATGGAGCAACACCTACAACAACTGAGCAGTGCCACTGTATCAATACCATATTGATACTCATCATAGTCTAATGCTTTCCCTTATTCATGCAGATTTCATACCTATACTGTTGTTGTGCGAAAGGTTCATGAAAACCTGCTTCTGCTGCCAGCAGCTCATTGCATCGAGAGACTCAATATTGTTTAACTCAAAGAAATGATAGTATGTAATTTTTAATGCTGCTGTAAAGCTAGTATGGATTGAAGTCAACAAATGCAATATTTGTATTTCTAAGGACGACACCAAATGACACATCTCTTCAGGAATCTTTGTATTGCTCCTCATATCAAAATAAAACAAAACACAAGGACATTAACTTTATCTGTTACTTTATTTATTCAGTTTTATGTGTAGCCAGAATGGCTTTTCTTTGTAATGAAAAAATTTTAATTCAATCAATTTATCCCTCTAAATATAACAGCTGTGGATTTCTAAGTCCAATTCTTCACTGGTAGTCCTCTAAAAGGTTTTATTGTCCCCAGCTGTCTGTAAAGAAGTGTTCCTTTTTATATAATATTAACAACAAAATTGTCTGACTTTAGCTAAATTTGTAAAACTGATGTATCTTTCATTTCACATCCAAATGAGCAGAAAAGACCATTCAAACTGAAGACTACTGTAAACAGACGGCAAGGCAAATGTGGTATAATTTCATAACAGAAGTTATATTAACATGCAGGAACTGTATATGTAGTGTAAGATGAATCATACTCACTATGTTCTGAATTACTGTCTTATTGACTTAATGTAATGTCCACATGTAAAACAGACAGAAAAAAACTAGATAATTTTGATGGATAAAATGGCCTGATGAGGAAAAGTCAGAAGGCTGAGCAGGATGAGCATAGAAACAGCAACCCTGACACCTCCTGATGACTCCACTGCAGACAGAATGTGGGCATTTTCCAGGTTTTCTTTCTTCTTCATATGGACAATGCAAATGCAGGAACATAAAATCTTGTGGAATTTAGTGAATATATCTGTTATGTTTAATACTATTTGTCTTTCCTTATTAATAATTCATTAATTTACTAACTGACCATCCATCAGTAACCCTAGCACAGGTCACAGAGGTCTGGAACCTATTTCAGATGTTGTGCAAATGTGAGATTCGAACCTGAGTCCAGCGGGGGCAGCAGCTAGCTACTAACCACTACACTTTCTCCTATCTATATGGGCAATTTACCAGTTCACCTGAAACGCATACTTTTGGATTGTGAAAGGACACACACACACACACACACACACACACACACACACACACACACACACACACACACACACACACACACACACACACACAGTGCCGGAGTCGAATCCACTTCCGCAAAAAAAAAAACCCGGGAAGCACGAGGCACCAGGACCACCCTCGTGTCGGTTCTGCTCCACCGTGACACGTCAAACGATGTAGGGTTGAAATACATGTGTATATTCTAAAAAAAGTGTATCTTCATTAATCCACCAGAAGTACAATTGTGGTCAAATGCAACGTTTATGTACTAATAATACCGAAGACAGAACCACCTCTTTTTTTTCCACTTTTTTTTGAAAATTTAAACTTCAGTGTCACGCAAAGATCAAGAATTACTTCCGGGTCACGCGTGTGTTATTTTGGTTTTTTATTAATTTAGTTTGGTTTTATTTATTTCAATATTCAAAATACAGTTTATGTATAGTTTAAATATTTGCCCCCAAATACTAAGCAGAGATATAAAGTTACTTTGCGTAATTTTTTTCCTGTATGTTACCGGGTTGTTATGGTTACGAAGCTTGTCACACACACACAGACGAGATCACTGTTAGCAACTTAAGCCCCTAACTGCAAAGCTCACTTCGTCTGAAATGGTAAAGCGCATTTTTATATTTTGGTTTTGTATGGTGGGATTTCAAAATGGTTAATTTGTCTCACGGCGGGACACCGTGGCGGGTGTATTAGCGGTACTGCGGCGGCCGATTGCGGACGAGGGCGCGGGCGCTGCAGAGATGCTGCACTGCGGTGGAGTTCAGGGAGCGGCATTCACGCTCGCGCTGCGCGCGTCGGACACTCGAGTCGAAGTGCCGTGTGACCGTTTCACTGACAAACGGAAACTTTGTAGCTGCTGTATGTTCTGCAAGATCAAGGAGGGAACTGTCCGTCCCCGTGTTTAGTAAACACAGAATACACGGTGACCTTTTTTTCTGCTCGCGTGTTAGGAAGTCACAGGTGTGACTGAAGCGGGTTTTTGACACGATCGTGATCATGATCATGATGCGCCTGTATTTTTTACGCTTATATGATTGAGGGACTGTGAACCTTTTCACGGTGGAAGAGTCGTTTGTGCGGCACAGAGAAAAGCTTGCTCCTGACAACCATCATGTATTCGGTCTAAAGGGTATTATGTGTGAAATTCCAACATAAAATGATAAACTTCTGGCAGCGGAGTGACGTATCGGTATTGTACTGCTTTCAGCACAAAGCCAGTCATTTTTGCGCTTTAATCCATCTTCAGGTACATTGTTACAGACGGAAATAATAATCTTGCCAACGTAAGATGTTTCAAAATTATTTTAAGTACGAATCTAGCACATTTCTCTCGGCTTTTCCTGGATAAACGTTTGAGTAGATGTTTCCTCACGCAACATTTCGCCTTATGGCCACAAGGTGGCAGAGTCTGTTAACTATATAGTGTTGATGTAGCCTGCAGCATCTCGGTGGTTCTGCTCTAACTGGGGTTAACTTCTTTCTACTTATTCTATTTTTTGATGATGGAGCTTTTTTTTTTTTTTTTTCTTTTTTTTCTTGTCAGTATTATGCTATCTCTTAAATGTTTGGCTATTCTGGTTATCAACAACTCACATGTTTTTCTCTTTTATTTATTTTTATTTAATTTTTCTTCTTTATTTTTCCCCATTAGCAAAGACCCACACTTTTGTATTTTGTAAGTGCCACAGAGTACATGTCCTCATTCCAGGCAGATTACATTGACATGAGTTTGCATATTGTGCTTATGTTCATTTCCTGCTTAAGTGCTTCCCTAAGCATGTGGTTCCTGCAGTTTCAAATCTGTGCGTCCCTCTTCCTTCCCAGGAGGAGCGTTTTGCCTTCCTGGCTGAGTGGTACGACCCGACAGCTACTCTGCTTCGACGCTACCAGCTGCTCTTCTACCCGAAAGATGGATCCGTAGAGATGGTATTGTCTGCATGAAGGATTTCTATGATCTGCTCACACTCATTGCCTGCCTGTATTGTGCAGAAAAGATATATCTGAGATGCAGGCTAATCAAACATTAATATATAAGAACATATATGTGGGCGTATTTGCAGGAGGCTCATGATTGATTTGGATCATCTATTTAAACAAATCAGATCGGAAGTGAAATATGTATGAGGTTAAAGTGCTTGGGCTTATGGTGCATATAACAATGATCAATATGATTTGGAATAGTATTTAAATTTAGTCCATTTCCACATGCATACTCCTCTATTTGCTGTAACTGATGATTGTAATATCAGTGAATTACAGCACATTTCTTTTATATAAATGGGTTTTGTCTGAAATGGATGATGATTTTCAAAATTTTTTTTCTAACTAAATTTAATTTCTCTTTAAATTTTTGGCTGCCAGTGTACCTATTTCCTTTGTTATGGTGTGTTATTGAATTTTATGTATTTGATACTTTTATCTTGTTCAAAAGCATTATTATACTTTTGAGCTTGAAAAAGATTATATTTTCTAAAAGATTTTTACTGCGTATCTATAAGTTCACATGGGGAAAGGGTGAAGGAAAAAACTGACAATGTGTGAATCTTCTCTAAGAGTTCACCCCAGGTTTATACCCCAATATCATATTTCTTTCTCCACGGGGCAGTTTGATGTTAAAAACCAGCGGCTCTTTTTAAGACGGACCCAGTATGAGGAGCTTCGCGAAGAGGACCTCTTTGTGGGCAACCGTGTGAATGTGTTCTCTCGTCAGCTCAACCTGATAGACTACGGCGACCAGTACACAGCCAACAAGCTGGGAAGCAAGACAGAAAGGTGAACCGCAAACTTTTTCACCACCACTTTGCCCTTCAGATTGTCAGTCCATTGCCATGGAAGCACATAACTCAGCTTGTCTCCAACACACATTCAGCTTTAAAAGAAACATTTAAGATCTAACACGTTTAGTATTTACCACACTGTGGTGTTTCTCTTCTTCATATAAGGTTTTCTGTATATAGGTAAATATTCTTCTGTTATGATGGATTCTGAATGTGCAGTTAATTTAATTCTATTCATAACTGCATCTTTAGGTGCTCGAGCAGCATGGTTTAGAGTCAGCAGCACAACTTATGCAGAATACCAAATACTTAATTTTGCTCTTCTTGCAAGAATTCACACTTTTCCTTGTACTCCATTGATTGTAATGGATATTTTCTTTTAAGTACGTTCTAGAAGGTGTTTATATAACATCGTGTCTAAGTGCAGCGTGCTCATCATCACCATGTTCCCCCTGTTCCGGTGAACTTATTGCTGAACTTTTAATAAATATTTCTTTATCTTCTAGAACACTGGGGGTGATAAAGCCAGATGCTCTGCTGAAGGTGGGAGATATCATCCAGTCAATATATGATGCGAACTTGACCATTACAAAAGCAAAAATGGTGACCCTGTCTTGGTAAGAAAAGGGGTGTTGATAAGTTGAAATAACTTTCTCCATCTGACTTTGTTATACTGAGAGCAAGTTTATAGCCTTGCAACACAACTTCGGTCTTGTCGGAATCAAAATAGTCTGTTTCCTAATCTGAAAGGTACTGAAAGTTAGTGATTGAGATCTGTTGTTATAAACAAATTCCATTGCTGTAGATCAGTGCAAACCAAACTTAATTTTATTAAGAAATTTTGGTATTTTCTAGTGTTACTATGTGTAATGAATTAATCAGTCCTTAAACCCTGCATCATCAACCTGAATTTTAACCCATTTACAACATATAGCAAAGTACCAGTTTATCATACTGTTGTGTGTGTGTGTGTGTGTGTGTGTGTGTGTCCCCGTCCCACATTTAGCAGCATGTATCTTAACTTGTACTGATGGTTATATGAAGATGCAAGATATATTGTGATTAGTCCTCTTAATGGTCATTTTAAAATGTTTGATCTGATAATCATAAATGTTGATGTATATGGCAGTTTGTATTAAATCCTCCATCTGTGAAAACTGCTTACACAGCCACAAGAAGGGGAGTGTCCAAAGTGCATGTGATTCCTTACCTAACATGCGTCCGCAGGCGGTGGAGGTGACAGTGGGTAGAAAAACTGTAGGGTTCACTTAATCACTCAAGTACTAGCCCTTACATTACCTCTCACCCATCTTGCAGGAAACAAGCTGCAGACTTCTACACAGAACATCAGTCAAAACCTTTCTTTAAGTAAGTGTTGTCAGGATGAATGATTGACTCGTGTTGAGCTGAAGGGCATGGACTGAAGCACACGGGGTCCAGCACTGTTGCCATCAGCAATTCTTTGACATTGCCTTGACTTTGCAGCATCGTTACACTACCTGATTCAGAGAACAGTTGCTTCTTTACAGTGCTTTTCTGAAGGCGGTGCATTTATTTTCTTTATTAATGAAGCAGGAGATTAATACAGACACACACATATATAAAATGTAGATTCTGTAATATGGCAGCCTTACTTTGATTCTCATGTTGTTTACTACACGCAGGGTATAAAATTAATCGTTACAAAATATGACGTAACTGTGGACATCTGCTAGTGTACTGGTTAGCGTTGCTGCCTTTGGACTCAAAGGTCACGGGTTTGAGTTTCACCTCCAGCTATAGTACCCTTAAGCAAGGTACTTTACCCTAAATTGCGCCATTAAAAATTACCCAAATGGGTGAGTAATTGTATGTGGATTAACATTGTAAGTTGCTTTGGAGAAAAGCATCACCTAAATGAACAAATGTAGTTTCTGAATTTTATACACCCAGAACAAGTGATCTCTCCTGATTATAGCAACCTCATGCAGTTTGTGACGTCTGGTCCACTTATTGCAATGGAGCTCATGGGAGAAGAGGCAGTGTCCGTTTGGAGGAAGCTCCTGGGCCCAACGGACTCCGACGCTGCTCGAAAAGAAGCTCCAGAAAGCTTGCGGGCTCGCTTCGGCACCGATGGCACAAGAAACGCGGGGCACGGCTCGGATGCCTTGGCATCGGCTGCAAGGGTAGGCAAATAATTGTAGTTAACTAATTTTGATATTTAATTGTGTTGAACCCTTTCACTTCTCATGTGTACTTTGTATGTTTTTTTGATTTTCTTTTCTTAAAAGAAAAAAATTCCTTCTTTCATTTTTGTTTTTTAGGAGCTGGAATTTTTTTTCCCGTCTACAACAGGTCGTGGTCCTCCCGGCACTGCCAAGTACGCAGATTGTACATGTTGCATTATCAAACCACATGCAATCTCTGAAGGTATGGCTGAATCTGAGTCTTTCTTTTTTGGCTAAGCATATATTTACTGAGTTTAAGTCTTAAACATTGCTCATCTCTTAGTTTTCTTCGAAGTTGTGTGTCTCCACTTGGGGAAGACAATGGCTTGAGGGCGCTAGTGAACTTTAATGGGCCCCATTAACCACCAAACAGGCCTTGTCAGGGAATCCCATTCATCTGTCATGGATAACTAAACAGTGTACAAATGTCTGCAATTTTTTTTTTCCTTATCTTTGTGGAAGCTTTTCTGTAGAATTGCATCTGCAAAGCATATTAACTGAAACAGCAAAACTTTTTTCTTCAGTAATACATTTGTTTTTATGAATGCTGATAAGTCAAAAAAAATGTAGCTTTGGCAAAATGGTTGCTGATTCTGGATCATGCGGGGTTTTATGTATAACTGTATTATAAATGCAAATACCAGTATCTTTTTTTTTTTTTATTATTATTTTACTTAATGGAGAAATCCATTGAATGGTGAGATCTAATGAAGTCATATACACTCAGCTCTCCCATAACAGAATCCCATACAACAAAAAAGCACTACAAGAGTAGGCTTATTATTATATGGCATTTTTAGTCTAATTGTCTTCCACAGGGGGGTGCAGTGGCGCAGTGGGTTGGACCACAGTCCTGCTGTCCAGTGGGTCTGGGGTTCGAGTCCCGCTTGGGGTGCCTTGCGACGGACTGGCGTCCCGTCCTGGGTGTGTCCCCTCCCCCTCCGGCCTTACGCCCTGTGTTGCCGGGTAGGCTCCGGTTCCCCGTGACCCCGTATGGGACGAGCGGTTCTGAAGATGTGTGTGTGTGTGTGTGTCTTCCACAGCTTTTATTTTGTTCTCTACAGCATTTTGTATCAGGTGCTGTACTTACTCTGTATCCGACATTTTGTGACAGAGATGTACACTTGGTGCCTCAAACTGAAAAAGTTTTTATAGCTCGGTGATGTCAGTCTGGTTATTTTGTGGATAAATTGAGTGTATGAATCTCTAAATTAGCCTGGAGACAATGAATACTACCGTATATTGTTTCTTCCATCAAAACCAACTGAATACTTCAACCTCTCATCACAATGACATCGTCAACAAATCACAACAATCAATTTAAGCAGCTATAAATCAGTTCAATTTAGTTTTATAGAGCACTCTACTTATTTAAAACCCAGGCCCTTTTTGTGCAATGTGGCAGTTATAACCACTGTATTACCTTCTCTCTTCATACTAACAAAGTACTGTATAAACATGTAATTATAATTAACTCAATTATCTAAATATAAACAGCTTTTAAAACATGAATATTGTTACCTAGAGTAAATAAGTTCTTAATTTTGCGTTGACATGAGAAAATACTCCGTATTCTAGTATTTCAATTTTTGTTGTTTGATGTATTAAAAAAAAAAAAAAACAAGCTTCTGTAGTGGAATCCTAATAATGTGCAGCTAGTTAGAAAATGATGGAAGACCACATTCAAGATGTTTCAAGGGAAATGGTGATTCAAAATTGCCCGTTGTGTTTGTGTGTGAGAAAGAGAGAGACTGTCTTGCAATGGACTGGTGTCCCATTCAGGGTGTATCGCGCTGGGATAGGCTGCAGGCTACTGGGATACTGATGGGCGAATAGATGAAGTAATAAATTCACGTTTGCTTATTTATTGATATAAATAGTTCCGTTCTGTCAGCTGTGTAAGACTTAATATGTCCCTCATGTTCTATCTCTAATAGCATCTGACTGAAAACTACACACATATTTGTTCACATATCATTGTGGGGACTTTACATTTATTGTGAATGTAATACTTGAATCGTTCATGTAAAACTGTTTGAATTTCAGTTTTCATAGATACGTTTAAAAGCGTGTCTTGCCTTCTACATTTACATTACTTTTATTCATTCAGCAGACGCTTTTCTCCAAAGCGACGTACATCTCATAGATGCCTTGTAAGCATGTTACCCTGTTTTTTCACTGGCTTGTGTAAAGGTGTGAGGAAGCTTACTAAAACATCTACAAACACATGCAAGCACAGATTTGTGCATTGCCTTTTCGTTGTATTTGCCGGTCACTAAAACACCCTGTGCCAAGGTATCATTTAAGGATTAGGGCCAGGATTACATTTTGCTTATGAGATCCAGGGCTCAGTGAGCTTTTGGTAGAGAAAAAGAACAGCTAGAAATTATAGCTTTAGCTGAACTACACTGGTAATGCTGCACCTTGATACAGCCACATATTTATCCAGTTAGCTTTATTTTTCACAGTTACATAATCAGGCATAATCAGTTCATAATTTTGATTATGCTGGAGACAGAGTGAAATCATAATGTAACTGAAATGGACTCTTTATAATTAATGAAGTGCATTGGAGGGGGGTGCGGTGGCGCAGCGGGCTTGGTCGGGTCCTGCTCTCCGGTGAGTCTGGTGTTCGAGTCCCGCTTGGGGTGCCTTGTGATGGACTGGTGTCCCGTCTTGGGTGTGTCCCCCTCCAGCCCTGTGCCCTGTGCTGCCGGACTGGGCTCCAGCTTGCCGTGACCCTGCTCGGGACAGGTGTTTTCAGACTGCGTGCGTGCGTGCGTGCGTGCGTGCGTGCGTGCGTGCGTGCGTGCGCGAGAAGTACATTGAGTTTGTTATAGTATTAAAAGGTGAAAATTATTTTTGTGTAATTACCAGAACCATTAGGAAGTGAAATTTAATGTGTAACGTTCGGCTTTTTTTGTTATAGTAGCATAAAGGAAGAAGTGAATGTAACTAAAAGTGAGGAGTATATTGGACTGAGGATAGGAGTTGAGGAGGATTTTTTTTTTTTTTTTACATGGACGAAATACATGTTTTGAATTGCAAGAAGCCATTGGTTTAAAAATAAATTTGGTTTTTTTCCATGTAGATGTTAAGCCTGGACTTTGAGAACTTCTTTTTTTCTATATATTTAGTGTACAGCTTGTGACATGTCGCTGTCGTCAGAGAGCTTCATGTTCACTTGAATCTATTTCCTTTTTTCCCCCCAGTAATGGGAACCTGCATTGTTGTACTGCAAGCAAACCGTATGTTGTCTCAGCATTTCTTTGAATTCCTCCAGTAGATTGCATTTTTTATTTTTTTAAAACCCTATCATTGAACAAACCCATCGGTTTTGCTATATATAGATATATATATATATATATATATATATATATATATATATATATATTTTTTTTTTTTTTTTTTTACTTTGTCTTTTCCCAAGTGTTGATCCATGACATACTCTGTCTTTGAATACTTGCAGGGTTTAATTTTCCTCTCTCTTTCAGCAGAAAATTAATATTAATTGAGATGGCTAATCACCGAGATAATAAAGTGCCTGTAATATTAAAACGGCTACAAGTGTCTGTGAGAGGCAGAGGCTCTTGTTCTTGAGACCAAAAATAGAAGAATGGCTTTAACAACCAGTTATGTCCTTGAGCCTGGAAGTGTTGTAGAGCCAATTCCTCCTCTCAGAATTTGACTGCTCATTAACATTGTTGTATTAAAGCGTAAAAAAGGCACCCTGATCTGCAGGAACCTAAGTACAATCGTATAAATTGCCAGGCATTTGTGTTTAGCTTCCGTTGCGTCCAAGATACCTTGGTTCTATAATAGCAGTCGTTTTATTTATGACCATGAGACTGTGGCCAGATGTTTTGGGAAGCTGCCATGGTAATTGCAGCTGTAATTGCTGGAGAAACTCCAATTATTCTTCTTAGTCAGGCCTAGTAGACAGACTTACCTCACCCAAGTGTAATTAATTTGCAATAAGCCAAAGTTTTCAGTACTTACTGCCAATAATGTCTTTCCCATTGTTCTGTGAACTTTCAAACTCAATATTTTGCACTGCGGCCAATAAAAGACTATTTTTTTTAATAATGAAATTAGAATCCAAAGTCCCTGTATCATTGAAGTCAGGCTTGAACAAGGTCAGGAAATGGTACTGTGGTAAATAGAGCTTAATAATAGCAGTAGCCAGTTTCAGTGAACATTATCTCCTAAAAACAGCACTATCTCTTGCTCGACGTTGCAGCATGGAACAAATAAGAACATCCTAATTCTATCCATGAGTCGTAGGCCACTCTTTATTCAGAGTTTGGCGGCTGGATTAGTGAAACTAACATCAAGCACATTAGATCATTTGGCAGTTTTCTGTGGTTTATGCTGTGATTGGGGGAAAAAAGTAGTAAAATGATGCTCGAGTTATGGAAAAATAACTTTTTTTTTTTTTTTTTTTTTCCTCCCTCTCCCCCAAATGCAGGGGCAGTATGATTGCAAGAGAAAAACCTTGTGTAATTTTTCTGCAGTCCCCAAGCTCACATATGAGCCAGCAAAATGTGCTTTCCCTGCTCATTGTAGGGTGTTAGATAAGACCATGCCTAAGGCACCATGAGCTCCCAATGCCTTCATTTTTATTTTCTAAATATGTTTCTATAGCCCCTTCCAAACTAATCCACACGAAAATAAAACTGGGAATTTGTTCACACTGCAGTTCTTTTCTTTGTCTTTTATGTCCTTCTGATTTATAACTGCATTAATAGGACAGGATGTGGTAAGAAAAATATTTTCTTTAGCTTTTGTTTTCTAAACCTTTGATAAATCCACATAAGAAGATTGTGCTTTGTTTTTCTGCATGAAAGAAGTATGGATTGTTAACATATTGGACATATTTACATGTAATGAAATTAGGTGTGGAAACAGCAGTATGGAAAAAGTACACCTTGTGCATTTCTAAAAGGGTACCATTAGTAAAAAATGTGGTGATGTACATTCTGCCATATTAGTCAGTAAGATGAATCCTCCTCTGTGTACACAGCTCTTACTGGGAAGATCCTGAGCTCCATTAATGATGCAGGGTTCGAGATCTCAGCTCTTCAGATGGTAAGAGCGGCTTCATTGCTCCAGAGTGCTTTCATTTCCACCTTAGTCTATTCTAAGGTTCTTACACAAACACTATTACGAATTTATATGTGCAAGAATGAGTGGATAGTCCTGTGCCATTTCTTTTCCTTTTCATGCTTTTTGTGTTTTTGCATAGTTGTTCACAACATAAAGAAAACAAGTAAGTCTTTCAGTTCTGTAAATGTTTGCCCATTTACCCTTTCTAAAAATAAGTCTTTTGAATTAACTTGGTTAGATAATTTTAGGAAGTTATTTGTGATTCTGATTTTGGTTCTTATTTTTTATTTATTCATTTTGCTTTTCTCAAGTCACATGCAGTGTTAGGATACTTAGTTATTTACCCATTTATATGCTTGGGTGAGTTTTACTCTAGCAAATTAAGGTAAGGTTACAGAAGTAAGAGGAGGGATTTGAACCCAGGTTTTTACAGTGCGAGGCAATAATGGCTGACACATTATGCTTCCTGCTTTGTATTATTTCTGCTTCAGTGTTTATTGACAGACTTGCTACATTGGGCTTGTGATGGATTTGTTCAATGCGAGGAAAACTGGTGCTGAACACATTGTCGCTTTTAGCATCTTTTAATTGGAAATATCTCGTTCAGAGAGAGAACATGCTTTGAGCAAGAACTTGGCAGAGATTCCCAGTTTTAGTATCTGCAGTGATGAGTCACTTCGGTGGTTGTGGACAGGGCGAGGGAAGCTGACAGGTACCTTCTGCTTTTCCGGATCCAGGACATCGTGCTGCTAAGATCCTGTACTGCAAAGACAGGAGGAGGCGATGTGATGGGCTGGGTGCGATGGCACCTCTAAGGTGGTGCTGTGTTTTCCTAATCTAAAACCAGAAAAAATGACTTGGGGTGATGTGGCCTATCTACTTGCCTGCTTAAATCAGACATGTTAATAGTTGTGACTCAAATTGAGACAGGGCCTTTTAAAATGCAGACAGGGAAATAAGTACACCAAACACAGCTTTTTTTTTTTTTTTTTTTTTTTTTTCCCCCCCCCTCTCTCTCCCCCCTTCCTTCTCTCCCCTCCTCTTTTGCTGTACCTGAAAACTTAAATAATTAGAATGACTGCTCAAAGTTATAATAAAATTACATTTAGGTTTATTCATTTAGCAGATGCTTTCCTCAAAAAGGATATGCATCTCAGAGAAAAAATACGCAGTGCGCATTACATCAACAGAGGGAGAGATTTGGATGCAGACACGTGATTCTAGGGTATAGTCAATTTGTCACACCGGTAACTGCGTAAAGGTCTATCCATTATTCAACAAATTATTTAAAAATGGCTAAACATTTGCATGTTTATCATGCATATACGAGATCGGGGAGAAATTAGTCTGAAAGAGGTGAGTTTTGAGGCCTTTCTTAAAAGAGAGATTCAAAGTCACTTTGTTTATTGTCACTTTATTGTTTAAAGTCACTTTGTTATTTATTGTCACTTCCACAATATGTTTAGAACATACATTGGGGTATAATAGCGATTGTCCTGGACCATGGCATCAGCAGTTCTGAGTGAGAGGGGGAGGTCATTCCATCACATCGGAGCCAGAATGGAAAACCGTGCTGGTTTTCATTTTGGGCCTCTTGTGTGTGAGACCACCAAGTGGGTAGAGGTGGAGGAGTGTAACAGTCCGGTTGGATGTAATGAGTGATTAGGTCTTATAGATATTGAGGAGCAGATTCATTGATGGTTTTGTAGGCTGTAACCAGAGTCTTAAATTTTATCTGGGCATATACAGGAAGGACTGAAAAGCATACTTCTGAAAGCACTCCTTAGTCTGGCCTGTTTTATCCCTCTCCACAGTTCAACATGGATCGGGCCAACGCTGAAGAATTCTTAGAAGTATATAAAGGTGTTGTGGCTGAATACCCGGTAAGTACAGAATAAGCAGCAGTAATATTGTGCTCATGATCATGGATTTCAGATTGGGCTTCTCTGTTGTGTCCTGGGAATCTGTTGTTTGACTACAGAACAGCAGTACAGAGAGCTATTCTCATTGTGGAGTGCTGTGTTTACTCTTCAGAGAACTTCACTCTCTAGTGCAGTTTGAGTGTGAAAGTAGCAGAAGAGGTTGTGTCTGCTGGTCCTCCAGCCCACTGCTAAGCACATTCTCACTGCAGCCCTCTGGTGATTTACCTTACATAAGCCAGTTTCTCCAGTATTCCGCTCTGAGTTCTGTTAATATTGTGGATCTATTGTTCTCTCCAGGGTTGGGATGTCATACTGTAGAATCCCATTTTAAGATACCATGGTCGTCATCCGCGTGTATTTTTGTACGACAGTATGAACAGAAATGCAAATGTGCTTTTTCTTCTCATGCACGGTGGCACGGCAGGTAGTGGGTTCAGAACCGGTTTTAAATTCGGCTGGGTGTGCGTAGTCTTCGCATTTTTCTCTTCATGTTTGTGAAGGTTTGCTCCCACAGTCCAAAGCAGGTGTTTCAGGGTAATTGGTGATTCTGAATTGTCCTTAGTGTGTGGCTGTGTGAGTAAGTTATTTTGCTGTGTTAACACTTCTTGACTTGGTATACAATTTGTAGATACACTACACTATCCAGCCCAAACATGTGACATTTAAAATGTGAACCCAAGCTGAGAGCATCAGACATGAGTGTCAGGAAGAGAGATTCAACTGAGCAGTTTGCCAGGCAGCTTTATCTGATTGAGATAGTCTTGAACTTTGTTGTAATGTGGCAAATTTAACTTTCAGTTTTATTTAAAAAAAAAAAAAATTGAATTGAAAATGTTTGATTTAAAATTTTTAAATTTTTGAATGAACTCTTTTGAGCAATTAAAACTCACTCAGAACAGTTCACGCTGTCAAAAGGTCATGTGATGAAGCTGCACCTGGCCTATGCAGTACTTTTCCAAAGCTTGTGTATTACCTGTTGTTTTTTAAGATTCAGAAGCATCCTAATCTAAACTTTTAACAGTGGTCAAGCACATAAAATCTTATAATAATCATTCACTGCAGATAGAAGGAGAAAAAAAAAACCACTAACACCTGTCGATTTTTCATGATGTCACTGTTCTACTACAGTCTTTCATTATTACTTTCTTTCTGCCTATATAGTGTTTTGTTTTATTTACCTCCTGACAGAGTATGGTGGCTGAGCTGTGGTCAGGACCATGTATGGCACTGGAGATTCATGGCACAGACGTTGCAAAGAGATTTCGGGAATTTTGTGGACCTGCCGATCCGGTGAGTTATTTTACCACAAGTTTCTGTTCTACCCGTTTCTG
Source organism: Scleropages formosus (assembly GCF_900964775.1). Taxonomy (NCBI): domain Eukaryota; kingdom Metazoa; phylum Chordata; class Actinopteri; order Osteoglossiformes; family Osteoglossidae; genus Scleropages; species Scleropages formosus. Next base: position 9,368,494 of record NC_041819.1, on the reverse strand, counting down.
CTTTGCTTCAGTTTATCAGGTTCGTACTGCATGAGACATAAAAACTTTTGTACCTATGCTTTGATATCTCTTACGGTTTATCGGGTTTGTGCGTACAAAACGGTTTTAAAACATGCTGTATATATGTTTTCTTTGAGCCCTCAAAATGAACATCTTGTGATCTCATGCATTGTTACCAAAATGAGTGTGAAAACACATCTTGGTAATTGTTCTTGTTTTTATGTTTCAGTTCTTCTGAAAGTTTGTTTTTGCGATCCTTAATCTGATAGGGAAAAAAACCAGTGTTTAGTTCTGGCAATGGTTCCATGGATCTCCCCATAAACATTTAGAATGGTTACAGAGAATAAGGGGGATCATGACTCTTCTAACATTCATGTTAAGTAATTTTACCCTTCTTTGCATCACTCGCTTTAACAAATGCATGCAGTTTCCAAGCTTTTTTTTTTTTTTTTAAAAAAAAAAAAAAAAAAAATCCCACATGCCACCTTATGTGTTCTGTAGCCCAGTCAAGACATTGCAAGATGAAATATTGATGTCAGAATTTGCTGTGATAACTGTGCCAGAGTACTTTGGAGCCCAGTGTCATGTAAGAAAATGTAAATATTACTGCACAACAACATGGAGGACCTTGTTCGGGCTTTAAAAAACAAACTCCAAATTGCTAGTACCCTGAAAAATGACCTTTATGTTGAAGCACAGCCAGCAATGCTGGAGGGGTTGATGCAGAGCCTGTCTTTCCAGTCTTGTCCTTATTTTACTACTTATCTGTTTATTGTCTGTGTACTTGAAAGATAAATAATATCCTCGTCTCTACTTCAAGTGGGTTTATTTTCTGTAAATAATAGAAATGATGATGTGCTGACACTGGTGATATGATTTACCAAGGTGCTTCATTAAAAATAAATTTATTTTAATATTTAAAAAATATATGGTTAATGAAGGCTTCTTAAACCAGAGTGGATAGTAATGCATAAACCTTGCTATACAGCTGCTCTTTGTCTCTAATTTAATTTGCCCACTAAATTGAATTTTCTGAGTTTAAAGCAAATGGTGAGTTTGATGAATTTCAGACTTGATTTATTAATGCCCAGGAAGATAATTCAGCCTTACCCTTTGCTGTGTGTGCTTTGTGCCTGTGGGGGGATTGTGACATTTAAGTGTAGATGTTATTCTGGTCGCCTGATCCTTGAGTACATGTTGCTCACTGATTGGATTCGTTTGAACTGCAGGGACCAGTAATCTAATGGAGGGGTTACAATCGCCAGTGTCTGCTGCTATTAAAATCCTTTTGGAGACCTATTTCGGGTGCATTTCAAACATCGTTTTGCGTAGAATGTCTCAGGGGTCATATAAAATCACATTTAACTGAGCAAGGGTTAAATGTTTTAATATTAACTTCTTTTTAAAACAAAAGTTCGATTTTTAATTTTTTTTTTTTTTTTAAAAAAAAGTCTTTAAAAGGCATTTAGAGGGAAACCAAGAACTTTCTTTCTTCCTTCCTCTCTGTCTTCAGCAGCAACATTGTGTAGTACAGAATGCAGAAATGGGAGATGGTTGTTTCCACTCATATTTCACTGAGTAAGCTTTTAGGGAGGGGGAAGTAAAACCCAAAATGTATGTTATGGAACATCTATATTAACAGTCAGCACATACTGAATATAAATACTATTGTTCAAAAGCAAACTATGAAAATTATTTACAGAAACAATAAAATGAGCTGTTGATCTAAATAACTAGTTCACCTTTAGTTCTGTCCTAATAAGGATGAATGGTTTAGTATTAAATGCATCATTTCAGAGAATGTGAGCATGTCATGAACATCAAAACATGAACATCATGAGTAGAAGTGATTTATCTGTAGCATTTCATTTTGTCTGCTTGTTCGTTTGCATTTTAGGTTTAGGATTAGAATACATAAGTGTTTCTGTTGATTTGCTAGTGCTAATTCTGCAGAAGTACCATATAGGAAAACAAGCCAAAAACATATTGATTGTTGATGATTAAATATGGAAGAAGAACTCAATCAAGAGGGGACCCAACAGGATGTACAAGAATTGCACTGCCCATTATAATTGGCAATAACCATCCAGTTTATTGTCCAGTTTTAGTGCAAAGTACTGTAAAAATGTTGTTCTGAATTCTTGGATCAACATAGCTGTTTATCTCTATAGCAAGCCAAAAGAACATAAAACAAGCCAAAATATCGATGATGATGTTTTACTTCACAGGTCTATGAATTTGATAAGATTTTTTTGAACTCTTCAGCTGCAATGATCACAGTTTTTCTCAAAGGAGAAAAATTTTATAATAACATGTGGCTTGGAAAACCCAGAACTTGATGAAGTACTGTCTTTACACTAAATTTAAGCTTTAACAGGTCAAGTTTTCATGCAGTCATACAGCGGGCAACACTGGTGCCTCGCTCCTGGTTTGTCCATGGTGCTTTTCTTCAAAGCAACTTACGATTATTTACTCATTTACGCAGCTGGGTAATTTTATGGGCGCAATTTAGGGTAAGTACCTTACTTAAGGGTACTACAGCTGAGGTGGGATTCAAACTTGTAACCTTTGGGTCCAAAGGTAGCAGCTGTAATCACTATTCTACCACTGTCCACCTGGTTCAGTCTGTTTGATGCATGGATATTATCCCTGTGGATTTCGTTTCAGTTTGTGGCTTTCTGACTCTAAATTGCCCCTAGTCTGTCAGTGCTTGTGTGTCACATTGCCTTCCTCTGTAAATAAATATATGTACTATACTATTTATTATAGGTAGTTGAGTATAGTATGTCTAGGTTTATAAGTCACCTTGGACAAAAGTGTCAGATAAATGCTAGTTATTTATAATAATAATTAATGACGCGTATGAACTTTGTGACATTGATGGATAACCTCGTTGCTAGAAACAGTAAAAAAAAAAAAAAAAAAAGACAGTAACTGATACTATGAGTGATATATAAAAATATTTAAATTTAAGAAAGTGAATGGCATGAGGCAGGAAGAGCCACTCCATGTAGTTTATCAGCTTCTCCTTTCAGGCCCACCATGCTTCCTGCAAAAGCCAGGTTGAAAGTAGCTCAATGTCACTCTGACATGATTGCTGATCCCATTAAGCCATCAGCCATCACCCCTCCAGCTGTCACAGCTGCCAAGCCCTGGCCAGCTCCCCTTGGCTCCCACCCAGTCATAAGATAGGCATGGATCCTGGGGTGGAAACAAAGCCTTGCTGTTTGCCAGCACCCTTGCCCGTTTCAGCTCATGCAGGTGCGGAGTACAGTCCAATTAGCCGTCTGCTAATTTCTTAGTAAAAGTTAAACTCCATTTCTGCTTTGCTTCATGTAATCTGGCTTTACCCCCCCCCTTGCAAGTCCTTGATGTCTCTAGGTTAAATCAGGATCTTTTTTGTTGTTGGCAAGTAAAATATTGTTTTTCTGAACCCAGAAAACATTTGTGTCATATTTAGAATAGTCTGTATATTTTCAGGTTTATATAAGGAATTTGCTCTTTGCATTATACAAACATTGCAGTCTACATTTGTCAAGCCACAGAGTCCTGTGTATAATTCTAGAACTTTTAATGCAGTGGAAAACTGAATTCAGACAGCAATGCTTTCCTTAAATTAGTGGATTCTAAAAAGGAATCGAGTAAGTGAAAATATGTGACATTTTTTCTGGAGTCTGTGTTGTTTATAAAGTGAACTGGAGAGTGAAAGCTCGAGGTGCTGGCGCAGACAAGTTAGTTGTGTAGAGTCGAGCTCCATAGACAATCTGCCTTGGTGAATCAATAGGGTGGTGTGTCATGCAATGTGATATGTAGATGGGAGGACCATTGCAAGTCTGCTTTAAAAGCTCAGATCAGCTGCTGCGCCCTATTATTTCTCTCAAATTATATTGAAAGCAGCTTTTGCGCGCCACAGTGCTCATTAAAAAGGCATTTATCAAGTAGGTTGCAGGTTAGATGTGGGTTGTTAATGCAATTTATAAAGGACTCCTTTGTGATACAGGATGCGTACTACCATTTACATGTAAGTGGAAGCCGTAGGGCACTTATGTAAACACTGCATCGTCTCAGTTAATGGCTTTTCCAGCAGCCTGCATCAGAAAAATTAAAGATGACTACGGTCACATGTTGGCTTTTAACAATAGTTTAGTAATCTGTTCCAAGTAATTATACAGTGTACAGTAAATATTTCAGCTTCTACCATTTTTAGTAGTTGTATTCAATTAAAATTTTAATCAAATGGTTGTTGATGATGTTGCTAATGAAAAAGAAGAGTATTCAAATCTTTACCTTTTACCCACATCTCAAAAAGTATATTTTAAAGGGTTTCACCACATATACCTACTGCAGAACTTTTGTAAATGGTGACGATGTAACAGTGATTCTCCTGGCTTGGAATTTCTTGTCTTATTTGTCATGAAGAGCCTGAAGAGTGGAGCCTGTATCAGCCACAATCATTACATCTCTAACTAACATGTACAAGTCTGTTTTTGAAATCTAAAAACCAAGTCATACACAATACAATGGCAGTATTTTAATTTCAGTCTTTATTCTAGATGAATGATGTGAAACCAGTTACATTCCCCTTAAAGGTGTAATTCATGCATCAGTTTCCTCAAAATGTAAATACTATTTTAATTGGAAAATGGACCTGTTTTCTCCTGAATTTTCTAAACTACCAGTGCGGTCTCTCTGACATCCTATAATGGCATGGTTATGTAATATATATTTGTCATGACCTGTTCAATAATACAAGCTATTATTCAGATTAAGTGGAGGTCAAATAAAAGTGCCTGCAATAATTTACCGATCATTTAAGAACTTATCCGAATTATTCTGAACTTTTGGGTACCACAGGCTATTCCTTGAAGACATGATTCATTAAAAGGGAAATTTGGACAAATTTTTAAGTAGATTAAAATTTTATTTTCCCATCAAATACTTACCAGTGTTAGAATAAGCATGCATGAAGCTATTACCCTCTTATTTGAATGTAGTGGAAAAGTGCAAAATGTGTCATGCCTGACAAAAATGTTTTCCACTGTTTTAGTCTTGCACTTTATTTTCCTAGGAAATTGCACGTCACCTCCGCCCTAACACATTACGTGCCTTGTATGGCAAAAACAAAGTGCAGAATGCAGTTCACTGTACAGATCTACCAGATGATGGTGTTTTGGAGGTAAGACTACTAGTTTTTCTGTTTATAAATGAAAACCAAAAACAGAAGCCCTTTTTAAATTAAGACTTCGCTACTCTAGACCTTTCTCTGGTTATGCTGATCTGGTCCTCTAGCACCAAACAAATGTCATATGACTTAGCAAAATTCTGTAAGATAGTTAAATATGTAGAAGATATAGTGCAAACAGCCTGCCATCAAATTACTTATTACTGATGGATCTTAACCTTGACGACTGTAATTTGACTAGTGTAAAGTTTAACAGAAAGTAATCACATTTCATGCATTACAGGTGTGAAAATGACCATGTTCACCATAACATATTGACTTTTCTTTCCCCCCAGGTACAGTATTTCTTCAAGATTTTGGATGAATGATTTTTTTTTTTTTTTCCCCTCCCCACTGTGTGTAAATAATTTGCAGTGACAAACCAGTTGTCTTATTTTTATTTTTGTCTTATCCTAATTAAATGACAAGAGTGGATGGTTTCCTGATTATTTTGATGTTCAGCACATCTTAACATCAACAAAAATTACTAATACACAAAGGGGTACTGGTTTGCTTCTTTTGTTCTAATGTGTAACTTGTGACTTTGGTATTTTGTTTATACATTACACTTTTCTGCAGAACAAAATGATTGTACAACTGCATAAATATAAAACTTTCCATCATGAAAATGGCAAAAACATTCACCATAAAGTTACACCATATTGTGTAAGGCGTGTGGCAAAACAATGGTTTTTACAAGCACTGACAGTACCGTTACCATCAAGGTACCAGCCTTTCAAAATGAAGAATCGCCTTCACAAGAGCAGAGAAACGGAAGAAAAGCCAAATACAGGAGTAGCATCTCCTTCTTTGCATTTAAATTTTCCCGGAAAAGTAAAAGTGATTTTGGGGAGTGGAGGAGCTCAAGTGTGACAGAACAAGTGAAGGCATTCAATCACATGAGCCTAGAGAGACAGTGTGTACCATACCAGCAAGTTCTCAGTTTGTAAGTACACACACACGTACTCATACACACCCACACACGTATCTTGCTGTAACAGAAATGACATGGCTTTTGAAAAACCATTGTATGCAACTACAGTACTGTACACTTCAAAAATATATTTAAATCATGCAAAGCAGCAATATACAAGAACAGCAATACTGCTTGCAACACATCAGTAGTGAAATCATCCTTTACAGAGACAAATGAACATGTCCCATGGCTCAGTAGAATAAATATTTCGTAGTTTGTTTCTCAGCATTTTACAAACTAATCCTAAATTTATGCAGAAAAGCTAGTGTAACACATATAGACTAAATGTAGGTCCCATGTTGAGTTAGCTCAAGACTATCCGTGTTGTACTTAAGTTTTCTTTTCTTCCTAAATTTCTTGGTTTTAAAATAGGGCAGAGAAAGAACTAACTATGTAGCAGTGGTCATAAATTGTTGACTGTAATTTTAATTTCAAATCGTCCCTGGTAGCGGTCTTTGTCACTGTAGTAAATGTTCTCCCCGAAGACTTTACACTCGATGCGCAGCTCCGTGTTTAATGTGAGGTTGGTAAACTGGATGCCCAGCAGGGGCTGAAGGTACTGGGGGTGGAGCAGTTTGCCATAGTAAGGGTAATACTGCAGAGGGAAGCCGCCACCAATGCCATGGTACTTTATCTCTCCAATTTTTGCAGCATCTTCAGGTCTCTGCAAAGAAAATACAGGTCGTCATGCATTTCACACACATGCACGCACACACATCAACTGAAAGCGCTTGTCCCAAGCAGGGTCGCGGCGAACTGGAGCCTAAGCCAGCAACACGGCGCAAGGTTGGAGGGGGAGGGGACACACCTAGGACTGGATACCAGTCTGTCGCAGGGCACCCCAAGCAGGACTCGAAGCCCAAACCCACCAGAGAGCAGGCCTGGGCCAAACCCAGTGCACCGCTGCACCACCGCACCCCCATTGATTATGCATTCGACCTTAGTAAATAGTATATATACTGAGCATTTCACAAAATGACTGGAGCAATGTTAAGTTTATCCCTGTGTACCTTATTAGTACAGAAGACTGGGATCACATTGGGCTGGACCTTCTCCCTGGCTTCCTCAGGGATACTGTCATTGGAGGTTGGAGGCTAGAAGTGGAACGGTCCAAGAATTACTTAAACACATCCTGAGAATGCAGCATTAATGGCATCAGATACAATGCTAATACTAATGCCATTGTACCACAGCATTTCTTTGTTTTGAAAAATCTAAAAATTAGTAATACCATACAAAAACAGCTGATCACGCATACCCGAGGTATGAAATTGACAATCCTGTTGAGCTTGACAATCATGCAGGGTTTTCCATCCTTGAACCCAAATTCAGGATCTTGTAGGCCAGAGCAACCAGCCAACCAGGACCTCTTGAAGCGGCAGGCCCTTCTAACACCCACATCACTGTTTATGTCGCTCCTGTCCTTGAATTCATTGGGGTGTTCTAATCAAATAAACAAATGATTCTTGAAGTCATTTCAAGTCACATATTTAGTCTGCTGTACAAATGTACATTTTCTGTGGAATGTACAAACTGCATCACACAAGATAAAGGTTAGTAAAGGAAATTCCAGTTGCAAACAGAAGCAACAGCCAAGTACATTTTAAATTATGCTACTGATGAAAGTATAAAACTAATTAAATTCATTATAATTAAAAAACAAAAACATCTTGCATTAGACTGAGTGATAATGACATTAAGTAAATTTTAACAATCTCCTGTACAGTGAACAATTGAGAGCATTAATTTGAGAACGTGATGAAAACTGAAAGCCGTCTCCTCAAAAGCATTAATAACCTTGCCTGTAACAATGCTAAAATAACTGGCTAGCTTCTTAGCTAATGTCAGCAAATACATCTTATGGTATGAATTTACCACTCAAAACCATGTTACAGTATAAAAGCAAGAATGTGCAATATCTCTGCAATACAGCTAATTAGTCTGAAACTTAGCTGATCAAATAAGCAAAAGACTACAGTAAGGAAAAAAAATCTATAAATCTGCTCAATTTTTTACATTTTATTCTTTTTCTACATTTTCTACGTTTTATTCTTTCCACACACATCAGTTTCTCTTGTGTTCCAGAAAAGCTAGCATGTCATGCATTTTTTATGAAGAGTACATCTACTGCATCAGGAGTCGACAAAGGCTGAGATTCGGTAAGTGCAAGCAACATCTCCACTCCCATTATCTTCAACCTTGGAAACGTGCCTGGAGTAGGTTTGTGCCGACAGCCACCAGTACCACAATGGAAATAATTTACCAGTGATGGCACAACTCCTTTTTGAAGCACTGATTATAACACATTACACGGCATGATGCAAGAATGACTCATTCTCTTCCTGGACTAACCTCCTTAAAAACACTTCTAGGAAATCAAATCCTGCACAGTGCCAATCTGGAGCACCAATATGAGCGAGCTACAGTTTATATCCAGCATTTCAATATTGTGTAGAGCAAGCTGGAATTCTGTTGACTAAAGCTGAACTGAAAAGTGGAATTGAACCCTGGCTCTTCCAACGGCAAAGTGACAGCTCCAACTACTGTACTATGCTCCTGCTGATCTTTCCTGCTTTCACGCTTTCACTAACTACTTTAGTCGCACTCATGCTATCCTGTGATCAATAATAAGGCTTTTCACAGCTGTATTAGAATTAAAGTAATTCAGTGAATTTACTTAAGGCTATACTCAAGACTTCAATTTCACAATGTCTAAATTTCTAAACCAATCTAAAACCGATTTAAAAAAAATGGCACAGATTTTTATTCCAGCACACACATTTCCAATTAAACTGTAGATGTCAGTGTCATTCATGCACATTAACGTAGCCTGACCTATAGAGTGCTGCAAGTAAGATGACAATTCCCACAAGGAACGCAGTCAAGACTATGGAGAAAATGGTAGGAAAGTGGCAAAAACTCATTCCCTGATACGGCAAAACATGTAATGAGGTACTTCTGCGCTTGGAATTTGTAACATCTCATTTCATTTACAATATACTGTTATTCATTTATTTATTTTATTCCTTTGAGTGAATTGTCTGATAATATTAGTTTGCCTGCATTAGTTAACCTATATTATACCAAATTATAAACTGTGTTTTGGTTACTACATTGTAACAATTATCATTATCATATAAGATTCTGATAAAAGTCCCACCTCATAGTTCTAATGGTTCACTATGAAAATGTTTTACCTTCATAACTGAGTGCATCCTGGTGACGTATGACATAATTTTACTCAGAAGCACACATATTGCACTGTGAGAGTTTTCGGTGTCTGCTACTTGAACAGATTATCTCTACTGGGCAGTAACAGTACCGGTCGTACAGAGATCAGCACTCACCTCCGCAGTCCTCGTACTTCAGCTGGTCCAACTGTTTCTCATCATCGTATATGTCCAGGAAGTCACGAATGACTTTGACATACGGATGGTAAGATTCCGGCCGGTTGATATTGAACATGATTTCTGATTTTTCAGTGTGTGGGGTGTGTGTTAGACCTGGTAAGATGAGAAAAACAACTTGTAGGTAAGAGCACAGTGAGATGCCACACACCAGTTCACTTTGATTAGTTAAAGAAAATAAAAATCTTCACAATGAAGGACTGAGAAATTCTGCAAACAGAAGGAAATACTGCTTTAAAAAGTCTGTTAGAAATGTATTATTTCATTCATTCACCATTGCTTAATTCATTAAGTGCAGAGATGCATTAACCACAAGTGCTACATGCATTGCTGAGGTTTGTTAACTCAGTCCAGTGTTAATTTTCCACTAACACAGCAGTACCACAGGAAGGAGGAGCCTTATCATTCCTTCAAATAAATTATTAAAAAAAAAATAACGTTAAATTCTAAATCTGCTTAACACTGCACAACTCATGATATGTTATAGATCTTTTGCAACATAAACACAAACCAGAAACGAATAAGTTAAATTTTAAAGGGGTGGTTCAGTGAGTAGTGCTGCTCTCTCATAGCGCCTGGGTGGTGTGAGAGGACGTGGGTTCAATCCCTGCTCAGTCTGTGTGGGGTTTGTATGTTCTCCCCATGTCTGCTAGAGTTTCCTCTGGCTGCTCTGGTTTCCTCCCACAGTCCAAAGACGTACTGTTCAGGTCCCCCCATAGTGTGTGAGTGACATACAGAGTGTGTTCCACTGATGTATGGATGAGTGACCCACTGTAAGTAGTGTTTCTAACAGTGTAAGTCACCTTGGTGAATAAGGTGTGTGGGCTGACTACATAGAGTTTGTTGGAAGTTACTTTATAGAGAAAAGTGTCTGTTTAACAAATGCAAATCTCAGAAAAGCTTAGTTTACTCAAAAAACATGGCCAAGCACATGTTAGCAGGCTGCCAGTTCAAAGATGACAGACGCACAAAATATTTGTTAATTCAAGTTCCACTTTAAGGTTGTGGAACTTCCCCCAACTCACATGTTTCTGCCTCACACTGGAAACTCATACTCCAAAAGAGGGCAAGTAATGACTTTAAAGTTACAATGTGTGAACTCCCCCTTTTTCAGGATGATGCCATAAACAGATTTTCTGAACAGTGTGTGTGACACAGGACTAATGTACACTTCGTGATGTCCTCTATTCGTTTATGAAAGAGGAAACAGCCAACAGGCTACCAAAATGAGTTCACTACCCCACACCCAGAAACAAGGCAAGGGTGGGTGCTGAGAAAAGTGGTTAATTCTGAGGCAAGGAGCCTGGATCTTTACCATGCCTAATAGTAGAAAGAGGAAGAGAAACAGCTTTATCCTCTTGAGCACAAGGCTTGAACTTACCCTAGATCTATGCAGCAGAAATAAAACAAAAAGCAGCACTGTTTTAATTTTATTCATCTTACTGTAATCTGTAGGTGGCATGAATTCCCTTAGCGAAAATAAGCTTATGCAGTAAAATGCATATTAAGGGAAATGCATATAGTGAGAAGTACTCATTGTTTATGAAGTACAAAGGAAGAGCATAAGCAAACTTGCTTAGAAAAACAAATTTGAGATGAAGAATTATTACAAACAAAAAGGACAGGCTATGAAAACAATTTTATGCCTGAATCCTTCCATTTCCCTGATAGCTTATTTTGTATGGGGCCATGGTTTGTAACGGTGCCTCACTGTGTGATGGGTCTGGGGTTCGAGTCTGCTTGGGGTGCCTGGGGGCTCTGTGTTTCTCCCTGTGTTTGCATTACCCAACAAGAAAAGGAAGGACCTGAGAACCCACCTCTGTTCCTCCCTTGATTTGCCTTGAAAACCACACGAGCAGTTCAGCTTGGGTCTGGTTTGACTCGGCACCTTTATGCATGCATGCTTGTTTTGTAAAGGTACTACAGAGCACGAGGGAGAGCTATGCCTTCAATGAGGTGCCAGACCACGACAAATGTAAGTACTTGAAAGTCACCAGCTGGTCTAGACCACATGTCTTTGGATGGCAAGAGGAATAGATTAACTAAAAAATTAAGCAAAACAAAAGGACTCATTGTTATAATCATGTCTGTATTCCTACTGACATTCACACATTCCAAGTCTAAAAAAGTGAAGTCGTTCTTGTAAAATTGTCTCGGGCCTTTCTGCACAAAGAAATCTGTAAAAATCAAACCTCTATAAGCATATAAGGAACAAGGGATTCTTCCAGACACTCTGGTTTCCTCACACAATCCAAAAGATGTGCTTCAGGTGCACTGGTGACTGTAAATTGGCCATCATGTGTATGAGGGAGTGAATAACTGAGTGCGTGCGTGCGTGCATGTGATTGCCCAGCAATGGACTGACATCCAGGCCAGGGTGTCCAAACAACCACAATTCTGCATAGGACAAGTGGTTATTAAAAATTAATAGATGTACGGAAGGATGGACAACCACTCAGCCTCTCAACTGAGCTGCAGTTCAACCTAAATGCCCAAAATATTGTTCTCCCAGCTCCCGTAACACATTAAACACATTTGCCCATCTGTATGAATTAGGCTGAATAAGGGTTGCCTCTATACTTATATTGGAGAGTTTTGTAAACAGCAGTTTTCAGGTGTGATTAAAATTAGTTCCTTCCGTAATTTCTTCATGTACAACTGTACACACTGATGTCTGAACCTGAACAAATAACATCCTGCTGCCAATCTTGTCAAGTGAATAAATAATGTACTAGTGCCAAGCCTCTTAGAAAATTCACCATTTCAGAACGAGAGCACGCTGCTTTGTTTGTTTATTATAATAGTTTATTACACACAGATTTTTGGTCCCACGATATTCTATAAAGTAAGCATCACATGACTGTTTGCTCCTTGTGCAAGTTGACATGGGCATCTTCAGTTAGCGATGCTTTGACACACAGTTGACCCCAATGTATCATTTTAATAGAGTGTAGCCTAAAAGCAAATTTGTATACATACACATTCTTATGAGTATGGCAGGGAATTCACCCCAACAAATTTCAGACAATGATGATAAGAACATGAGATCAACTGATTCAGTTGTGAACAATGTAAACAGAAGAGCCCATCTTTCCGGGTGACTGTAAAGTTGTATTTTCAGTCGCAGCAGTGTCAGTATTCATGTTCTTGGTTTTCGCATTATATAGCATCCATTCCTAAGCCTGATTGTTATTCTTCCATCCTATTTTCAGTTGTTTTTTATGTTGCTTGTGATGACATAAACCACAAATTCAAATAGAACAATTTTGCCCAGTCTGAAAAAAGTCAGTATTAATCTGTGCACAGATGTGTTAGTTAGAAGTCAGTTTCTACCATGTAAGACTTCATATGAACGGAGAGTGTAAATAATAATGGTCAACAGAAAGCTGTCGACAAGAATTACTGTTCAGCAATTAATAAAACCTGGTAGAGTACAAAAAGCTTTTTCGCAGCTTTGACATTTTTGAGGTGGACACTCAAAAGCTAATCATTAAGTTCTTATAAACTTGTTCAATTTGTAGAGGGTAAAAGAATAATGAGTAGCGGAGTTCTCTGATCAGTTATGCTTTACCTGGAGGTGCAACTCTATCCTGGTATGTAGGCTTGTAGTCACTCAGGGTCAGCAGCATAACTTGGATTGTCCCAATGAATATTCCAGCCAAGCAGCCATAGAAGATCACATAAAAGATGAATATCTTGGCTACAAGGGAAACAGGACCGTATAAATGCAACATGGAACCATATTCACCCACAACATAGACATTGTTTAAAAGGAACCAGGAACTTAATATGTGTCATATGGAACCAAGGACGCGGGGGCAGCTGGAGCCAAGTGCAGGATCGGTCATCAAGAACCAAGGGATCGGGCAAGTTCTCATTGTCGGGGACGGGCGAAGAGTCGGTCGATCGGCGGTCAGGGTGAGAGAGGATCCAAGGACATGGTCATGGGACGAAGCGAAGGGTCGAAAGCCGGGAAACGGAGACAGGAAGCAAGGAAGAACTAGACATGGCGCAAGAGGGACGGTTGTCTCAGCGAGATTCCGCGATTGTACGGGAGCTGAAGAGGGTCTTTTAAGGGTGCGTGTACTGATTGGTGTCAGGTGTTGTCGAGTGTGATGCGGGCGTGGACGTGACAGTATGTAAGTTAGCTGCTCATTAGACACTGAAACAAAACTCACTTCCCTCAGAGATGCAATCTCAGTATTTAAAATGCATCAGTACAGACCAACAACCTACCTTCTTGTGAGCCACAAGCACACCCCGACCACACCCCGACCACACCCCAGCTCTAAACTTGAATGAAGCCTCGGGGCTAAGAACTAACAAACAAAATGAATTCTGCACGTTTACTAACAGCATCACTTTTCCTAGTAACATTTCCATTATGAAAACGAAACATCTAGTACCGTGGTGTGTTAAAGGCACATTAAATATTTAGTTACCGATTTCAGCAATGAATAGGCCTTCAGATTATTACAAGCATAACTCACAGATATACTTTGCTCTAGTAGACTTGTACCATTTCAAAACAGTAATTTTATTCAGGAAATATAATACTGGAAACCAAAAAGCCGCTTTAAGTTATGAAAAGTAAACCAGAAGAAAGGATGGGTTCTGCAAATTCTCTTACTGGGGCTGCAAAGATGCATCACATACAAGATGATCTATGAGATGCACGTCCCTGCCAAAAATGTATTTATAATTTCTAACATGATTAATGAGACAATAAGAGCCGGTTCTGCACCCATGATGAGTCCCTCACAGCCCCATCAGTCAAAGTGTGAGTGCAGTCACGTGTGTGGAAGGGGCCGGAAGAGCACCTCCTCTGCTGTAACGGTAATGTGAGGCAGGCACACTCTTCTCTAATATTTCCATAACATTTGCATTTATTCATCCTGCAGATTTTTGTTTCCTCACAAGAGACCTATCTAGGCAGAGTCAATTTTTACCACTGACTGTGTGTGTGTGTGTGTGTGTTTATCATTTTTTTCCATTGCGTCAGCTCACTACACGAGGTCATGATCGCGAAGACGTGATGAACGTTTGTGTAGTTTATTTTAAATAATTAAGTGTATCAAAGGATCGCAGAAGGGTCACCGGTCTTTAAACGGACTCGCGTACAGGCAGAACCACCATGATTCAAAAGAACACACCAACAACGTCTCTCAGGGGGCTCATGTTCACTTCATGGCAAAAGTCTCTACTTTCCCAAAGCACCAGTCATGTTATGTATTATATCATGTATACATGTAAACTAAAAGTATTTGGTTTTAAGCAGCGCGAGCGAATTCAAACTTCAAGTCAATTAAGTTCCGGTTCTGTGTACGGAGTGTGGCGCGTGGTCGTGGAAGTGGCGTCTCGCGACGCTCGCGGTGCGCGCACAGGGCGCCTCGCTATCCCCGCTCTGCGGTCGCGCTCGCGCATCACGCGCTGAAAAACATGGTACGGCCGTATTATTAAAATGTCAGTGAAAGCGAAGGGAAATGTTCCTCCTGTGAAATGACAGAGCTCTCGAGTTGCAAAAGCAGAGGGAGTCCTTGGTGAGGAGCCATTTGGCAGCCCGGTAACGCCGTGAGGGAGCCGCTCTTCCTCAGCCTATAGCCCTCATTCGACAACGTGTTAGTTCAACGTCAGGGGTTTCCCTCCGGGTATAACACACACTGCAAATATTCGACATTCACGCAAGCAACCAACAACCAAACACGCCAAACTTTCTCATTCAACACAAAATGATGATGGGCAGTGTCACGAAGACGACAAAAGAAAAGCATCCCCGTACACAAAACATGATAACACACGACACTACAGAATACGAAGCTGAGTGTGTCATTATTGTTTATATTAAACTTAAAGCGTCCAAGTTTCGTCCACGGAGCACTGAATGCGAAAAAGCGAGAAATTCTGCCCGCACAATTTTGAGTGCAAACCCGCCAAGTCGGTGCGGTAACAGGAAATCACACCGGGTAAGTTGTTTTCTTCGCCGAATATTAACCGTGAACACGATGCCGTTATGACACGAGATGATTATATCATCATTCCATGACGGGATGTATGGCGCTGATCGGGATGCGGGGAAGCACAGGGCGGTTCACCTTGACTACCCTTGGACTGTGATGCAATTTTAACCCTCTGTGATCGGGACGGAGGAGGTGCACGCAGCACGGCAGCACGCGCGCCCATCGGCACGGACGCGACGAACCACCGACCGAGCCGGTGCTCCCGAGTTCCCGAGGCACCCCGGCCAAGGAGGGTCCTCGGAAAGAAGCACCACCAGGTGCCGCATCGGCGACACGGTGTGAATGTTAAACACCGAGGACCGTGGCGTGGTCGTGGACAGGAGGAGGGCTGGGGGAGCGCGCGCACCCACACACATACAGATACACGCTCAGTAATACACGACCTTCATTCGACCCCTTTCCATGATCATACTGCTCTGTAACACACAGTAACACACACCTCGTAGCGCGCGCGCACACGCACACACACAGACGCATACGGTAACGTGGACACGCAGCAGCAGGCAGCAGACACGCTATCATGCGTACAACGTGTCGTGTAGAGTCCAGTTTCAGAACATGAACCCCATTTGAAGTTTAGCCATTTCCAGTCCACCTTTTTACAAAAACGGTATATCAGCCAGGCCATATAATGTATCAACGATGAACATTTAGTTATTAAAAATGTCCCTAATTGGTTACAGGAACTGCAAAGTGAATCAAGCAAGCAGGCCACGGGGGTAGTCTTTTCCGACAAAAAAAAAAGAAAAAGGTAGGAGAACACAGGTTCTTACCTGCTATTTTGACTGAAGGATTCATAAATATTTAAAAATATAATAATATACGCAATGGACGTTTCTGACACTTGTGATCAAACTAGATGTTTAACATATCACATGCCGTGTACAAGAAGAGAACATGATAGATAGAATAAGCCATAAGGACATGATGATACTACTTACCCCAGCTACTGCCGGTCCGCCCTAAAAATTCCTTCTTTTCTGAATTCCACAGAAACTTCTTCCATCCGCCGTCACCTTCTTTATTTGCACCGGGCATTTCGCGTTATCTTTTAGTTCCTTTCCGTTCGGTCCTTATTTTATTTTATTTTATTCTATTCTATTTTGCCTTTCACTGGCTCGAAGCACACTGACTGCGAACCCCCCACCTCCTCCGCCACATTCAAAAAGGAAAGACTCGCGCCCGCTTTGCTGTACTTTAGCCCACAAAATATATTGCCGTGGTTTCCTAGCTCCGCCCGCAAACTGCTTCAATAGGTCACCCGCAGCGGAGAGAGGGCTAACGGCGACAAATTACAAACGTGCTTTTTTTTTTGCACAAGTAACGTAGCGGCGAGAGCTCCACCCAATTACGGCTTCATCGGTAGAAAGTAGCCAATCATGTTCCCCAGCATGGACGTTTTATGGCACTTTTTTAATCCTGCGGTTTTTGGTGTGCCGTAGTACCCGTCCGAGCGACCGCCTTAAAATTAGCAGAAGGCCGTTCAAGGACAGTCTGAAGTTACCATTATTTAGTGTCACGCACTTCTGAGCTTGTTATTTAATTGTAAGAAAACAACACGCGATGATGTGCTTAGATGCAGAGCACTTATAACCAACCGTTATACATGTACACTTACAACATATTCATATTTTTACTAGGTGGCGCTGTGGCCTAGTTTGGCACGCAGTCTGCCAAAGTGACTCTTAAAAGCACTGCTTTAATACTGTATTTGTACTATATTAGTAAATACACACACTCACAGTATATAAATTTATCCAAGTTTTCATGTCTTTGAAAAGTAATCCACACACCCAAAAATAAACTTTTAAAAAAAAAAAAAAAGTAGCACCCCAGAGAGGTGCAGGAAACAGGCTCAGGATAGCATGCCCACCTACAACAGGCTTAACAAAGACACTCCAGGCTGTACTAAGTTGCCTCCAAGTATTGGAGAGTTCCCCTTGGTCACTCTCCACCCCACCACCACGCTTAACGGTTAGCGGGCCACCCTTAGAACTACCCAGAATCCCCCCTGTGATAAACTGAGCATGAACAGAACAACAACCAATCAAAACAGAACACCAAACTATATACAGAAATGGACATTAGTAACAACTATTTTCATGGAGCTATATCAGCTCCCCTCAGCTCTGTTACAATAATATTGTGATGTAAAGCAGATAGTGCAGTGCTTGAGATGTTGCTTTGTAATCTGATTTTTTCTGGTTTGAATTCCACTCATGTTTACAGTGCCCTTGGTGAAGGTACTTACCTTGAATTGATATAGTAAGAATACTTTGTGTGTAAATGGTTAAATCATTTTAAAAGCTGACTATTTAACAATGTAAGTGCCATAATGTTGGCATCAAAGGAACAGCACTGAAATGGTTTGGGCCCTGCCTATCTGATAGATCTTACCAAGTGGTCTGGTGTGGGTAGCGTTCATCTCCTCAGACTCTCTCAACTGGTGTTCCATAGGGTTCGGTGCAGGGCCCTCTGCTCTGTCTGCACCTCTTGCTTTGGGTCTGTCATTGCCTTCCAGAGATTCTCCTGTCACTGCTATGCCAATAATACCCATCTCTTACTCTGTTTTTCCCCTGGAGCTGCAAACATTTCCTCATGTAATGCTACTTGCTTCTCGGACATCTCTGCTTAGATGTCTGATCCCCATCTACAACCCAACCTCTCAAAAACGGAGATCCATCAGCTCCCAGCTGGTCTAGCCTCCTATCAGGAACTCGCTATCAAAGTGGACAGCTTGCTCATTTCACCTGGTCATTGGTTAAGATCCTGGGAGTAGTGATCAACTCAAGTCTGTCAAGTCAGTCAAATGCAAGACTCTAGTTATGGCCTACAGCAACGAATCCAATTGCTCATATCTACAAGACCCGATCCCTTGTTATGCTCCACTCAAACTACTGCACTCCTCCACCTGCGGCTGCTTGTCAGTCCTACACACAACAGGGTAAGAATCAAAAGCAAAAAGTTTTTCGGTTCTGGCTCCAATGTGCAGTAAAGAGCTTCTTCTCTCACTAAGAATTTCAGAATTTCTCTCAACATTCAAGAAGGGTCTTAACACACATCTCTTTTGGACTCACTTCTCCTCTAATTTTCTGTGTACTGTACTCCATGAATGTGAACTAAACTAACTGTTTAAAAACTCTGTACAAAGCAACTTATGTAATGTATGCTAGTTTATACAGTGGTATGTGACAAATACTGCTTCAAGAATCAATTGCCTGCATCAAGATTTCATGGTTTGTTGATGCAATGTACTTTTATATTTTTTTCTGAGACATAAAGTACTGTGTAAAAGTTTTAGGCACTTGGGGAAAAAAACTGTAAAGTGAGAAGTCTTCCAAAAATAATGCTCTTGATTAATAAACTTCCTACAAAGCTTAGTAACCATCCATCGTCAACAACCGCTCGTCCTGAGCGGGGTCGCATCAGGTTTGGGGGGGGGGGGGTCCCACTCTCTGGTGGGTCTGGAGGTCGAGTTCTGCTTGGGGTGCCTTGTGATGCACTGGCGTCCTGTCCTGGGTGTGTCCCTTCCCCCTCCAGCCTTGCACCCTCTGTTGCCAGGTTAGGCTCCAGTTCACCACGACCCTGCTCAGGACAAGTGGTCTCAGATACTGTGTGTGTGTGTGTGTGTGTGTGTGTGTGTGTGTGTGTGTGTGTGTGTGTGTGTATGTGTATACTTTCTTTCTTTAAGGATATACAAAACCCTTACTGTAATACTGTAACTTTTTGCAAAAGGAATGATGGAAATCTCAAATATGCTTTTTCCCATTTACGCTAATGCAGAAGACATTAAATAACCATGTAAAACAAATATTGTTGTAAAACATCTAAGTGCCTAAAACATTTGCACAGTACTGTATATATTGTATGTGTTAAATGTTACTTGGATTTCTTCACTGAGATGGATAGTCAGCAATTTTTCTTTTTATTTTTTTGCTGTCAGTGTAATGTGTGTGTCAGAAGCATGTCTCTGCGTTAGCATGTATTCATTGCAGTTTAAACGAGGACTGGTTAGAGCTGACACATCCTTGATAATGTTTCTTTGCGTTCTGTTGTTTAATATTTACTACCGGTGTCTGTTTGGAGCATAAATAATTAGCATAGCTGATAAGCACTGCTGTTAGCCCAATATTGCTAATACAGAGGTTTCCATAGCAACATTGCCTGCTGGCTTGAGAAGTAGTGGCTTTCTAAATTCTTATGCTGTGCTCAGGCCAAGATTTGGCCTGGTATTTAAGACTATGACAGCAGTTTTAAGTCTTTAATTATACATGCAAGTGTAAGCACATTACGTGATGACAAGTTTACAATGTTACTTGCAGTTCCATAGCCAAGCTCACTGCAATTTACATATTTGTTTTTTCTAAAAGACTCAAACATGCTCCAATAAGTGAGCAATTATTTGGAGCCTATGGGCACTTCCATATTTTTGGAATGCACGAGTCAACCATCAAACTATGTTCTCAGGCACACTTGCATCCTAGGTTCTGTGCATCGTTGCTTTGACTGCTTAAAAACATTGTTTTTTTTTTTTTTTGTCAGACAACCAATTGGCACAAACTCCTAAAACAATTAACTCTTGGAGACCAGAAAGATCATATCAAAACAAATATTGTGTGCAATTGTATATATATGGTGTGGTGTTTTACACCAAGAACGAATCCTCGAGAGTTTTGTAAAAGAAAGGTTCCTGCTGGCCTGTAGGGTTTAAGCTGACAAAGGAAAATTGTTATTGGTTAGTTCCTAAAAGAAGCGGGAACCGTTATTGGGGGCACTATATATAACGGGGGCTTTTTCGCGCGAACGCAGACGAGGTTCCGCGGTGTGAAGTGAGTTTGTGACGCGAGCTACTGTTCTTAATAAACTCTTTGTTTGCACACTTCAAGTGCTCCAGTGCTTTGTTTCAGGGAAACCTCCAAAGAACTGTGTACCTTCCTTTTCGGACACCACATATGGCTTGATCACAGAACAAATTATTATTTGGCTCAAAGTACTCGACTCAAAGTGCATGAACAAGAGCTGAGGTCTATTTAATCTTACTTACTACACACCTGAGGACAAATAACAGGTGCACTCATGAAAAATTGAGGGACACAAGATAGGGAACATTGTCCTTCTTCTTCACCTGCAGCAACATACCTCAGAAACTGATACCTATCTGTGTTTGCTGCTTCTTTCTATACTTAAAAATGGTGATTCAGTTGCAGCCAGATTAAAACTGAAAAACTAGAATACCAAAGCTAGTACTTGTTATGGAATATAAAATAACAAATATTAAACTGGTATGACACATGTGTACTATACATTTCATATAGCATTCATCAAACATAAATGAAAATAATCAAGCAGAATGTGTTGTCAGTACAATGCCTTACATTTCAGTAACGAAAGAGTGATGATGCTGAATAAAGCCTTAGATTAACCTGCAAGTTTATATAATAAAAATATCCTCTCTTGATGTAGTACAGATGTGACAGAATGCTATTTCAAAGACATTGATTATTTGTATGTTATAATGTCCCACTTACACAGGGGACAGCTGGTAGTGTAGTGTTTATAGCCACCTTCAGCTGTTCTACCTTTGAGCAAGGTACTTATCCTAAAATTTTCCAGCTATATAAATGGGTAAATAACTGTAAGTAGCTTAACATTGTGAGTTGCTTTGGAAAAAGAGGTCAGCTAAATTCAGGATAAACTTCGGAGCTACGGATATTTCTATTTTTTTCAAATGTAGAAATAGTGTATGTGTTTGTTGGTTCCATGTTTAAATACAGTTAGTCATTGAGTTAACAGCCTGAAAAAATTAGATAATATGTCTGAACACAGATCAAGGTCTAGATATAATTTGGTGTTATTGTGCACAACAATGGGAACATGTCTCCATATAACCAGAAGATGGAATTGCATTTACATTTACATTTATTCACTTAGCAGACACTTTTCTCCAAAGTGACTTACAATGGATACTATGTAGCGTTACCAGCCCACACACCTTGTTCACCAAGGTGATTTACACTGCTAGATACACTACTTACAATGGGTCACTCATCCATACATCAGTGGAACACACTCGCTCTGTGTCACTCACACACTACTTCAATTAATGTTGAATGAAAAGTAACGGTTTGACTAATCCTACGTAAATCCATGTTTTGCCATCTAGTCCATGCCAGTCATAGTTCCTAAATTACACACTAGTACTATTATGCACTGAAATTATTTATTTCTATTAGCAATAAGGGTTAAAGGAAAATCCAAACACTGATACTCATCTAAGTCAAAGTATAAATAGATTTATAAGGCAGGGCCCAAAGACAGCATGATAACAGCACTTAAAAGGCTTTCAGGATCTAGCACTTGTGTGGACATATATGTAACTGGATAAAAGTGGCCAAAGTGTAATTCACACTCTCACTATTAAAATTTCAGTGCAGTCACTCAATCAAATGCCTGAAAACCTCTTCTATTTTCTCTCTGCGGTGTGTATCTTTTACAACCACTTTTGACTAGGCAATTTGAAAGCACAAAAATGAGTTTATACTTTCAAAGCAGTCAAACAGCTGTTAGATCCACACTGGGTAGATAGGATATGCCATTGATCTTGAGCGCACTCCAAACTTTCCATGGGTAATTTAAGCCCATAGTGATGAATGGATCTAGAACGCAGTCTGAAAACTGAATTTTATTGATTTATTTGATAATGGCACATTAGTAAGCAAGCTTTATTGAAGAAATTATAAAATTATTTATATTGCATGATCATGACCCTGAGCTGGACTGATTGATGGATGTATCCATACTATATACAGTACATCACAGAAATATGAATAGATCCTCCTGAACTCTGTTAAGCATCATTAACAAATACTTTTGTATCCCACATTCTACCTACTAGCAATCTGTTAATTAGCTAATACTAGAAAAAAAGCTTACAATGACTACAAATATATTTATATTTGCCTCACTTTACTGAAAAATTCCTTCTTAAGTGACTTATGGCATGCAGTTATTGTCATTCAGAATTGCCTTTTATACAAAATCAAAGATGAAATCCTTAGGATTTTTAAGGTATTCCATCTGGTTTATGAACTCACATTCAACAAAGTGTTGTTGAGAGAGATTCCACCTTAAATTTTTTTTATGGCTCATTACAGCTTTTACAAACATAACTGTGATGTGACAGAAAATTACATGTTATGTCTGGGTCATGATATAAAGCATCTGGAAACCAAATGTCTTTACAGGAGCAAACAATAGTTCCAGCTCAGAGAGCAGCAGCAACAGCACTGAGGGCTGAGTTGCCTGCTGTCTAGACAAATTGCTCTCTGTAGAATAGCCAGGTGCCTCAAACATACAGAATGAAGTCAGGTTTTCTACTGATGGTTTTGCCCATGTTCATTGGGGTATCGAGTCAACCCAACTACATCTATGATGAGCCCTGGGTCAACATGTTCCAGCAGGGATTCAACTTCCAGTGCCCCCATGGTGAGCTGCTAGTGGCGGTCCGGAGCTACTTCAGTGCCGCAGAGGGGTCTGACCGGCTGTGGGCCTTCGAGTGTCAACCAGCACCTTACGATATGGGTGAGCCCACGGAGTGCTGGTGGGATGATATCAACCGTGCTGGCTTGGAATGGTAGGAAACCTCGACCTTGCAGAGGCATCATTCATGTGCCTTCCGCACTACAGAACACGACTAGTGTGCAGTCAAGACAGTTAAGTCTAACCTGAGAGGGTTCCTGTAATTACTGCATGTTTAAATCAATCGTCATTCACACATAAAATTAATTTCTCTAGGTTCACTGTGCAGAAGATTTGCTTTGAATAGTGCTGAGGTATTAAAGTGGTGTGTTACAAAACAAAATACTAACTGTGCAGTGGTACCACACACCATTATCTTCTGAATGAATGCTTTTGACGAAATGCAACAGAAGCAGACAAAATATGAAGAATGATGAAACCTGGTGATGCCAGTGGATATTCCTAACGTGCAGCAATCTTTCATATATTGATTGTAGACTGCAGTCACTGCAGTAAGGTGAATCAATTGTAGCAGCCTGAGAATTTTGTGTCTAATGCACCCATACCCATGTTTGTCCTCAAGATAAATCATGTCATAGACCAGAATAAAATAAAACGCAAAAGTGATGTTTAAATGTCACAAAATATTCCAATGCTTGTTTTAGTCTCATAAATTGCTTCAGCTGTAATAATTTAAAATACAAAAAAAATCTCTCCAGTGCAAGTGACATTGTAAAGGTTTTGTGTGGTTTACTTGTAATAGTGAAAGAGGAGGCTTTTCCTAAAGAGGGCACAAGCATGCTGAACGAAGATGTGTATAGATCTTGGATGGATCAGGGAAAAGGCATAGCGTTGTGGTGGGGTCCAGTAAGGGACGTGGAAGTGCAAACCAGCAGGAGCGATGATCGCTGGAAGAGGTCACATGCGAAGTCGTAAGAGGTTACTGGCAAAGAATTTTGAAGATGTCATTCTCCCAAGATATTGTGCACAAAATGTGCACAGCCAGATTTCACTCAAGCTGTACATTGCCAAAATACACTTAATTTCTGTGTTAAGTAAAGAAAATTTGATTATTTTTTTATACTAGTCAACAATGTTAAATATGAGTGCACCTTTGTGATGGACATTATGTCTATCATCTAGAATTATGCTCTAAACATTTACCAAAGTAAATTAGACATTACACTTTCAGTAAAGAATGCAAAGTAACATGAAATAGTGTGGTAATAAAGCCCGCTGTAATTCTAGGCTTATGTTAAAAATCTCTGCCTACTTCATATTTAAAGAGGAGGAAATGTGACACTTGCTGTTTTTATACTGTATGTGCTCTAAAAAGATTGAAGTAGCCATGTCATCACCCATTCAAAATGGTCAAGCCCTATAAATTATTCAGATGAGTGCAGGCCTGAGGCTTGCAGTCATCATTGTAATGCATATGGCCAGAGGTCTGGCCTCAGCACTGCCCCTGGTGTAAATTACAGTGCTAGTGGATGGAATAATCCTTGCCTGCTTCATGCAGATTACTAGCTATGAGTGATCAGAGCCCTGCTTTGGAATGAATTTGCATCTGAAATCATGTTTTTCAGTGTCACACTATTTATTAATTTCTATGTATCCAGATACTTTGTTAGACATTCCCATGCAAAGCACTTATTTTAACATCAGTAATAACGATGAGAAAGAACACATGAACACATACTGTGTTTGTATTTTGATACGCTTTCTTAGACATAATGGTAACTCCTGTAATCACCACTCTCTAATTTAGCAGTAACTGAGAGACCTTTAGCTCACTCTGGTTTTGAGATGGATAGGGGTTACGATGAGAAATAAGCACCACAAAGTAAAGTTTTTGAAGCCTTTACTGTAGTCCATTTGTAAAGGCTGAAATACACACCCTGGGCTGTCTTATCAATATTTACAAATAGCTTTTCACTTATTAATTTAGCTGACACTCTTCTCCAAAGCAACTTACATTGTTAAGATACAATTATTGACCCATTTATATCGCTGGGTAATGTTACTGAAGCGATTTAGAGTAAGTACTCCATTCAAGGGGACTACAGCTGGGATCCCAACCATCAACCTCTAGGGCCAAAGGCAGAAGTACTAACTACTATGCTACCAGCTGCCCCTGAGTAAGAAACATTATTCAGGAAGCTGACCTTGATTTTGACATACCATGTTCACAATGGGCACTGAAAAATTGTGAGCAAGTGAGGCTGAAAGATTAGTAGGAGGAACATAATATGTTGATGTTTGGACCAGAGAGGATTCCGAATAAAAGTTGACTTAAAATGAAAACTCCATATTGATCAACACTTTTGTTGCCCGTTTTGAAGAGTGCTGCTGTGATCCAAAGGGCACACACTTGACTAACTCTTGCCTTCCAGCTGAGACAAAGCAGGTCCTCAATCAGGTTACATCACCATGCCTCACATTGTTCCTTGTTGGGAAATGGTCTTTCTGTAATTGCAGGTCTTCAACGTGCTCCAGAAACGGGTTAGTGGCTGGAGTTCAGAGTCAGTACTTCAGTGCGGTCCTGGACCGTGAGTGGCAGTTCTACTGCTGCCGTTATGGTCGTCGCTGTCCCTATTCTTGCTGGTACGTCACATCATGCAGAGTCCAAACTGCACCACACCAGGTTGACCATTGTGGTCTGGTGATGTTAGCCTTTTACTTCATATCCAAGACTATCTTTGTCTCGTTCACTTGCTCATTGAATTTTTCTGCTGCATCTGCAAACAGTGTATGTCACAGCTGTTCTTCTCTGCTACAGGAAAACCACCGAAGTTCCCGAGTACTACAGAGAGGAGGGGGACATGACTGTCCCAGGCTATGGCTATTTCATCAGGGGGGCACAAACAACTTTCAGTGGTGTTCTCAGGTCAGCGCACAATGTATATTACCATTATTTTACCACTCTTCTTGCCTGGTTGGAGAGCTGCAGTGTCTCACAGCGTAAGCCTTTGTCCATTTATACAGCCATATGTTTACTGATCCAGTTCAAGTTAGTTTGTCAAAGGTATCGTACTGCTGCACTTGCTCAGATGAGAATCTTCACGAGAAATGTGGAAGAAGCTTCAGCACTGTGCATATCAATTCTATTGTTTTACATAATATACCTACAGGTATTCATTTAGCTGATGCTTTTCTCCAGAATGACTTACAACATTAAGGAACTCAGTTATTTACCCATTTATACAATAATGTGTGACCTTCAGATGTGAAGGCAGCAGCTCTAACCACTATGCTACCTGCTGCCCAGTTTTGCAGCTCACTGAAATGGTGTAAAACTGAGTTTTTTCAGCTCTTGCTTAGATTTTCTTAAAGTTTATTAGTTATTAAGTTTTTTAATCGCTTCCCTCTAGTAGGTGTGTTCACTTGGAATGCAAGTTATATCACAGCTTTAGGAACAGCTGGTAGTGTACTGGTTAGCGCTACTGCCTTTAGACCCCACGGTTGCCAGTTTGAGCCTCCCCTCTGGCTATAGTACTCTTGAGCAAGGTACTTACTCTCAATCGCTCTGGTAAAATTACCTGACTGTATAAAGGGGTAAATAATAGTAATCTCAACACTGTAAGTTGTTTTTGAGAAAAGCATCAGATAAATGAATATAATTTGTTTTGAAATATATCCAGGAAGCATATGCAATACTGGTCACTTCCTACTTTCCAAGCAGCTTAGCAGCGTCAGTGACATATTCTAACTCCGTGTGCAAAACCCAGTGCAGTCTGGGCTTCCTCAGTTTGCACCATGTACCATGAGCGTTCTGTTTTCTTCTGCTTCCTTTCAGAGACCGGCAGTGGAAATACATTGTGTGCAGGATGACAGAGTTTGACTGTGAATTTGAGAACTTCTAGAGGCCACTGGACGGTTTTAACACCACTCATAGCAAAGGGAACTGCCATACCATCTGGGAAAGTAATATGTATGTGCACACACATATAAATAAAAATTACTATTTTGATACATATATATTCCATTTGAAAATATCCTAACAGTATAGTTTCTCATGTGAGTGGATTTTTTTTTACAATATATATTTTGTATGTGTATTTTTATAACGTAATTTTCACCTAGCACACTTACTGTATGTCTTGGAAGAATGCATTTCATGTTTTAATGTCTTTAAGAGAATTTGGTAATGGGTAAATAGGGGTTTGAAGATGTAATGAAGCAAGTGAATAGGGGTTTCCATAAGTTATCTCGCTGATATTTCATGTTCTGAGGTAGTTTCTTGCAGAACAGCATATGCTCATAATAATAACATTATTGTAGTGAGTTTAGTTATATTGGTGTGAATATAATATTAATATAGCTATTAAGTGACATCAGATTTTACATTCAGTAATATTCATCGCATACATTGCTTTGTATTACTGTATTCATTAAATATTTGTTTTTGTTTTTAGTTTATTTAGATTTTTAATGTTTACTGTTTTTACAACATGGCTATATAAAGTTTTCTATTAACTACAATACTTTGCTTTTAATTAAAATGGTTTTAGATTTAACTGAATGTACTGCAAGGACTGAATATTTACATTTATCAGGTACTTTTCTCTAAAGTGACTTACAATGTTAGGAAACCTAAAATTATGTAACTATTATTTGGAGCTGGAAATTTTACTGGAGCAATTTAGGTTAAGTACCTTCCTAACGGGTACTATAGCTGGAGTTGGGAAACGAACCTGTGGACCTTTGGGTCCATAGAGCAGCTCTAACCGCAACACTACCAGCTGTCCTGTAAAAAATATAAATATAATATATATATATATATATATGAAATGAAGGGGGGCGGTGGCACCAGGTTTGGCCAGGTCGTGCTCTCTGGTGGGTCTGGGGTTTGAGTCCCACTTGGGGTGCTTTGTGATGGACTGGCATCCCGTCCTGGGTGTGTCCCCTCCCCCTCCAGCCCTATGCCTATGCCCTATGTTGCTGAGTTAGGCTCCAGCTCGCCGCGACCCCGCTCAGGACAAGCAGCATCAGACAATGTGTGTGTGTGTGTGTGTGTGTGTGTGTGTGTGTGTGTGTGTGTGTGTATATAAAATGTTTATATTTCGTTATTTTCATATGGATGGCATTTACCGTACAAGCCCCATAAAGTCGCTAAGAAATTTTTTTACCCTCATGACACAGAGGGCTAATACAGAGTTCATTCAGAAGTCATGTACATACTGTATATCACTGTATTCTTCTTCATGCAGACACAAACAAAGCTGCATTCAAACTGGACTTTCCCAGTAAATGCCTGAAGTCACTAATTACCAGTAATTACACTGTCACCGCTCCTCCAATTTGCTCCAGTGTGTGTAGACTGTGTGAGACCAAATCACAGGTTGCAGACTGCCTCGGTTTACAAATGGGCCACACTGACTGAGCCACAGAGACATTCTCTTTAAATGAAACGGCAGCAAGACACTGGCACAACCCTGCGCCAAAACGACTGTTTATTTGTCTGCGACACGGTGTGTATTGTAATCGTGCTCTCCAGTGTGTGCTTCCTCAAAATGACAGGGTAGATAAGGTTTGTGTGCTGCATTCCTCCATTTACATGCAGTCCTTCCTAAGCTTTATACATGCAAATAATGTAAAAATGTACATGCTGAAGCATATTTTTCATATGAGAAGTGTGATGGAAAGGAAGATGGACATATGGACATACATAGACCACACATATACACACACAGTGCTGCTTGAAAGTATGTAAACCCCAGGTGTCCCAAAGTTAACCACAAAGCAGTTTTATTCATTTGCCAGTGTAGGTGTGTAATTACCAATTCCATATGTTGGTTTAGCGGAGTAGTAGAAAAATAGAAGTAGTGCAGGCGCTAAAATGAGTGAACCCCAAGCTGCATTGGTTAAACCAAGTAGGTAAGTCGAATCGAGTGTGTAAATCATAATCATTTATTCATTTTGTAAGTTTAAGATTATTTTAATATTTTATACAAGAATAATGTTCACTTTAATGTTCACTTCCTTTCAAGCAGCATGCTTCAAATATTAATTATAGATACATTTTTATACCAGTATATTACAAAGCACATTTTCAAATACTGGATTCCCCTTATTCAGGCCTGCTTAGGTTTTAGATACATGTACTGTATGTGTGTACATTTGCATTTAAGGGAAATTTATTGAAACAGCTCATTAATATGGCATGCACCATACCTTTGAAAACACAGTAGTACAGTCTGGATGGAGTGAAACAGATGTTAACGTTTTGTGACCGCCGGGCTGTTTCACAGAGAAAGCAGCACAAACATCCTGCAAGGGGACCTCCCGCACACTTGAAAGGTCATTTTCCCAAAGCCTTTGCCCATAAGTGTCTGCCAAATGAATAAATATAAATGCAAATATACTGTACTCAGAGGAGCCATTCTATCCGTCCCTCATCTCACAACAGCTGAAATATTCAATGGTTTTATCTGTGAGATATGATGACTGCAATGCAAGTAAGTTAGACTAAAATGCCATGAAATGAAGGGGATGTGGTGGTGCAGTGGGTTGGACTGGGTCCTGCTCTCTGGTGGGTCTGGGGTTCAAGTCCCACTTGGGGTGCCTTGCGATGGACTGGCGTCCTGTCCTGGGTGTGTCCCCTCCCCCTCCGGCCTTATGCCCTGTGTTGCCGGGTAGGCTCCGGTTCCCCGCGACCCCGTATGGGACAAGCGGTTCAGAAAATGTGTGTGTGTGTGTGTGTGTGTGTGTGTGCCATGAAATGCACAGGTGCCCCTGAAAGGCTCTCCAGCGTGAGACGGTGTCCCTTTACTGCTTATTGTGAACTAATTTCCCTGGGCCAGTTTATTCACAGTTTGGCGAACATAGCAAAGGTGTTGCTGTGTTGCAGGCAATTACAGATCACAAATGAAGAAAACCTGCACATACTCTCTGGTATTGACATTTGTGAAGAAGAGTCATTGAAATAAAAGAGAAGAATGTTGCCAGGTAAAATCAATTGCATGAATCAGGTGATAAATAAAAAAGTTCTTCTCTCATAATGTATTATGTCAAAAACAACTGCTACAATATGACATATTTAAAGTTACAGTTTATTCAGAAATACAAACTTTGGAAAAGAACACAGGTCGAGAGATTCCAAATTTACAGCATCAAATAGCAGCAAGGCTCTAGCATTGATAGAGCCATATTTTATATATTAAAATTTTGTTTCGGGTGCGGGTCACGAACAAGTTATATACGGTAGTTACGCTACTGTTGTAACAGCTGATGTATGAATATTGATCTTAAGCATCGTTCGCCACTTCTTTTCTGTGCCATACTGTGAGGCACTGTGGTCCCGTGCTGCTCAGTGCAGACGTGACGGTCGGCCAGCTAGTCTGTGCTCGCCACGGGAGGGTTGGCCCCCTGCTGCTCTGACTCCTCCAGGACTGTTTTGAAGACATTCCCCATGATGGTTTGGATCATCTCTGCAGCACCAGAGCCAACACCACTCGACAGTTTGTTTACAGTGACAGTTGCGTTGAGGCACAAAGCCAAACACAAGAAGTAACACCGGAGCAGACATCTATCCAGAGCCAAGGGGACCGCCATGACAAGGGGTGTCCAAGAGGGTCATTCAATTCTTTTCAGACAGTTTCAAGTAATTTCCCCCACAAACAAAAACCATTTAAGCAGAAGATATGATCATTTTCTGATTCACATGGCTGTAATTATGGTTTGTTTCCAAGCCGCAGAACTGGACAGGTTTCTGAATTGCCCATTCTTTTGGCACTGGCTGCAAGCTCCTATGTATAATTATAGGAAATAACAATATTTTAAAATTAAGTTCATTGTTAGTGGAAAGGATAGAGAAAATCATATTTTGGTGTGGCGCAAAGAGTTTTCTGTGGTTTAAGTCTTTGACTAGGAGTAGTGGTTCATTTGAAATTCCGCATCTTTATTTATTTAAGACACACACACGATGTCTACAACCGTTCATCCCAAGCGGGGTTGCGGTGAACTGGAGCCTAACCCCGCAACGCAGGGCACAAGGCCACGGGGGGGGGGAGGCGGGGGCACACCCCAGACAGGACACCAGTCTGCTGGAGGGTACCCCAACCCCAGACCCACCATTCAGCAGGACCCCACCAAACCCACTGCGCCACCACACCCCTCTATTTAATAATCTAAATTAAATCTGTCAAAGGTTTGGTGGATTGAATGTATCCTTCTATCCATTATTTCTAACAGAAGTTACACATTTCTACCTCTCTATTTCATATTTCTTTCTAATTGTAGGACCCTGAAAAAAATAATCACATTGTAAAATTCCAGTATTACCAAGGAATGACAACAAATCACAGCAAGGATTCTGTCCAACTCACCATCACTACCACATGTACTCAAAACACTGTACAAACAGATTCAGCTTTCAAAATAAATTTTAATGACTACTGATCTTTTCTCTGAAATACTAAAATATGCTTTCAGAAGAGCATAAATTTAGAAGTGAGTGTAAATCTATGGGGTTTTAATACTGAACTTGGACATTAGTTAAGACTTACTAGTGCTTTTTCGCTGTGAGTCCGTAACAATATAACAAGGGTCACTTTATAACAGTACAAGAGTAGGACTGTCAAGCTATTTAAAAAACTAAGAAACTAAGCTCATCAATGAAACATGCAATGTTCTAAGGAGTGATGCGTGATTTGTCCCATTTCCAGGTCTCTTGCTTGAGTACTGAGGATCGTGGTAAAATGGAACATCTCAGGGGGTCAGAAATGGCATCTCGGGCACATGTGGCATATATACTTAAAATCTTGAAAGATTAATACACAGCAAGGCAGCAAGAGAGAGGGAAAGCTAAAGTGCATGTGAGTGTTTTAGGGAGGTTTAAAATTTAGTTTGAACCAAGGAATAATGGTGTGTGAGGCTAGAGCACGACTGCAACACACGAAGGAAAGTAATGCAATTGAAGGAGTTGGTGAAGCTGAATTGCTCTGTCTTTTGAAAACAGTAAGCGTGAAATGTGGTTCAAGACGCAGCTGGGAAAGCTCCATGCAGCAACCCTCTGAGGGGGTGACCTTCAGTGGGAAGAGGCTTGTGGAAACCTGTTTGTTTGAAGAACCATTCTGATCTGGCTTCTTGACCTGCACCTGGGGTTTGGAACAGCTACACAGCTTGAAGTCTGGCAGAAGGTGTGATGTAGAAACCACTGTGTGTGTTTGCGTGTGTGAGTGTGTGTATGTATAAGCGTGAGGGAACATGAAAAAAGAAGAAAACTTGAGCCTCACCACTGAAATGGTACTGAATCCCTAGCGTGATATTAAAATTCGGACGAAAACCATTATGGTCCTACAACAAACAACACGCGTACGTGCAACTTTGTTCAGCAATTACATTACATACAGTCCTTCATC
Organism: Scleropages formosus; assembly: GCF_900964775.1. Lineage (NCBI taxonomy): Eukaryota > Metazoa > Chordata > Actinopteri > Osteoglossiformes > Osteoglossidae > Scleropages > Scleropages formosus. Next base: position 9,335,993 of record NC_041819.1, on the reverse strand, counting down.
GGGTTTAATATTCGTCAAGTTATTCAATGAACAACAGCAGGTTCTTTCTTTTCATCACCAGCCTTCAACTAAAATGTCAGTTCCAATAATCTATCTTGCTGACTCAAGAGGGAGGAATAAGCAAGATCCAAGAGGTTCAAAGCTCACAGTAAAAGAGACCATGAATCTGGGGAAAAGTCGGATCTCCTCGGGGCTTTGAGGACACTTACAACAGGCACCCTGACAAATTGGCCTTTGTGTACAATAAGCCTGACAGTGGTGTCATGGTTTTGTTGAGGAAACACAGCTCTGCACAAAGTCTGGGGGCAAGATCCACTTGAGGAGAGATCTCATGGTATGGTCGTTCCTGTTTACTACCGCCAACACAACTCTCTTAGGTTCCGTCCATTCATAAATATAGGGCACAAATGGAGGACTTTGACTGAGCAAACCTGTTTTTTACGCTTTCGGGCATGGTATGGATTGTTGTTCAGGGTAAAAAGACAACTGTATCACAGCAACATACCACAGTCCCCATGAAAGAAAGACTAATGGGAAAGATCTAGGTGTAGATACGTTCCTGTTACACTGGAGTCTCTGCAGCATTATAAAGGCGTACACATAGTACCCTGTCACTGTAACCTTGCAGACATTGCACTACTGTCATCTACTGTAAAACAATGCATGGTGCTCCTCTCCACTGTCAGCTCTATTGCTATATTTGAACAGAAGTTCTCATTATGAGCTGACCCTGCAGGAGCTGGGAAAGGAAGAGCAATCCGAATCCCAACCACCCTCTATTTAGCTTCAGCGGCTTCACCTCCTCTGAGGTGGGTATTTAAGGGAAATGTAGCCAGATTCCAGGCAGCACAGATGTTGTCCTGTTCCCACAAACGTTGAAGGTGACATTACAGTACAGAGACGGGAATGACTCACCTACGATGGGTGGTTCCTGTGTAGTGCAGCACCACTAGGAAAAAAAAAAAAAAAAAAACCCGTATTCCAAGTAGAACCAGTCACCTCTTGGGTACAAAGGAGCAAAATCTGTTTAGCACACAGGTCTTTGCCTCTTAAAATACATTTTCTCTTTTAGTTGTTGTAATGTGTCACCTTCACTTTAATATGTCACTGTCTTCTTTCCACTGTTGTCAATTTCACACAGGAAACCTTCATCGATTTTTAAATTTTGGCAGAGGTGAGACAAACAAAATAGCACTGCCACCACACAGGAGCTGGCCTGTTCTGGTGTAGTTTGGAGGTTCTGATCATGTCTGGGTGGGTTTCCTCCCACAGTCCGAAGACATGTTGTTCAGGTAGATTGGTCACTCTAGATCGCCCTTGCTGTGTGAATGGGTGTATATGTGTGTGTGTGTGTGTGTGTGTGTGTGTGTGTGTGTGTGTGTGTGTGTGTGTGTGGGTGTGGGTGTGTTTTTGGATACTCTGCGAAGGAGTGGCATCCTGCCCAAGGTGTACCACATCAAGCCTTGCACCCACTGATTCCAGGACAAGCTCTGCACCACCACGACCCAGACCAGGACAAGTCAGTATGGAAAGTGAGCGAGAAGGAGAACCAAATTCTGATTGACATCTGTCAGATTCAGACTCCTGTATCTGTGACCCTGGTGGATACTGAAAGCCTGTAATCTGATCAGTAGAAGATATTAATGATTAATGAGGTATGTTTGCAGCGATACAAAATTTACAGTGAAAACGAACCCTTGTTTCTCTATGTCATTGTCCTCATCTCAAGGACTCGTGAAACGTACCCTGCATGGGGGTGGAATCCTGCTTGCTTTGTGTGGTGTCTGACATCACTAAGGCACGTACAGTATTTTCAATAGAAATTTCCATTCTGGTCAGGCATTTCTCATGCATGTGGGTTGATAGCTCATCATGAGAATTTCATGGTACAATTTACATTTGCTTATAACTCTGAACTCTTGTGAAAGAAGCTTTGGTTATATGAGGGGGGCCAACAAAATATTTCCAAAAGGTTTTTTGTTGCTTTGTAGAAAACAAGTGCATTTATATTAATGGAAAGATTCCAAAATTAAGTAAATAAATGTTTGAATTAGTGCTGTCAGCATATTTACTCACTCCTATTTAAACTGGTGACAGCAACCCTTAGTCTACCTTGGAACCACTCGGGATCCCATTGGAATTTCTCTTGAAACCATTCTTGTTCCACTGCTTCTGCTCTTGATACCATGGATATAAAGAGGTGATTTACACATACAGTGAGTACAATGAGCTGTTTTTTTTTTGCAGTCATAAACGAGGACAGTATAAAGCCCTTCCTGCATTTTCCAATGGGCACAAAGTTCTCTCTGTTTTAATTACATTTACATTTACATTTATTCTGTTAGCAGACGCTTTTCTCCAAAACGGCATACATCTCATAGAAAATACAATCTGTGCATTACCTCTGGAGAAAGAGACATAGCTGCAGATGTGTGATTCTTAAGTACAGTTAGTTTGTTTCCTTCAACATATGGACCGACGTTCGCCACACGAGTAGTTGCATAAAACTTTACCAGAATATCGCCGATTCTTAACCACCATTTTTTTCACCTTGTTTTTGAGATATGTATAAACATTTACATTACATTGCAGGGGTGGATCTGTAAAGGACTGATCTGAGCACGATCATGAACATTCATACCTTGCATGAACTGTATTTGATTAATATGACAGTATGAGAATAATTAAACTTAATTAATTATTGCCATGCTTAAAGGTCATCTTGTCACCTCCGTATTCTGCTGAAAACCCTTTGGTCTGTCCAGCACCATTCTGTTCCAGGACACCAACACTTCTACTCCAACAGTGATGTTTGCTTGACCTTTTTTGCCTTGGTCAGTAATCTTAGCTGTAGTATCTATAGACTGGGAACTGACTTTTATTATCACATAAAGGCCAAACATTGTATAGTCATATGACAAATCCATTCCTTTTAAATGCCAGAACTGTGAGACAAACACGGTAGCGGAGAGATGCCCCGTCCACAGTGCCCCAGGACCGTAAAAGTGCTGTGTGCAGTCCAGCTGCAGTGAGTTGCAGCAGGCTCCTCCCGGGCGAGTCCCGCTCCAGGCTCACGTGTACGCACGCGGTAGGAGCGCACGAGGTGTGGGCTGCAGTGGGCCACCAAGGTCGACACAGTCCTGCAACTAAATGTTCAGGTTTGTCTGCATTGCTCTTCCGCTTTCTCTCCTCACAGTCCTCCTCTCATCTCCTGCTTCCCTGCTCCTGCATCCGACCCCACACACACACACACACACACACACACACAGAGCCCCACATGCACTGCTCGCACTGCTTTCATCTCCAAGAGGAAACACGCTCTTCTGGAAGAGTACGCATGTGTGGAAACGCAAACGTGTTCCGCAGGGTGAGGCCGATGGGAGAGCGCAGCACTTGTCGCCGTCCCGCTCCTGAGCGGATGGAGGCATCCCCCTCCTTGGACGTCATCTCGAACGACAGCAGGCTACCATGGCAGACTCAGATGCACCACGGCACCGCTCTATACTGTTGAGACGGGGGGCGGCGGAGCTGAAGCGGAACTGATGAAGAGACATGCGCGCTCTTGGTCTCACTCTCCTCCCTACCAGCGAGAGCAGCGTCTGCAGCCCGCTGTTTGAGGGAGCTCAAGTAACACAATACGTTAAACTCCCTCCTTCCTCCTTCTCGATACACACCGTAGCGATCATGCTGCATAATCTCAGCAGTCCATATTTAGTTCCATTTAGATATTTTGAACCGCAGCTAAAACAAAGCAATTTTCATTTTCTGTACAAAGGCAAAAGTGACAGCAGTCATTTCAGCAGCTTGTGTTTAGTTCGTATGTAGTGTGTGTGAGGACAAAAATAATGGGATACAATCAGTGCTCAACCACTCTAATGTGCTGTGTTGTATCACTGTATGGACTCAGCTCTGCAGGCTCTGAGCAGGTGAGCGGACGGGATCTCTACGTTCTGCTGCAGTGCTGCAGCACCACAGTGTCCTTCAGCGCCATATTTCGGGGCATTCCTCCGGCAGGAAAAGCACACATCTTAGAGCATCACGTTTCTGCATCCCAAGGGACGTGCTGAGCTAAATAGGGATTTGCTTTTGCATGTTATGAAATTGCATGTGTACGCAGTCTGGCGAGATTAGTGTGTATGAATTTCACCAGATTAATCAGACATGCATAACAAACTGAAGGTTTAGCTTGAGTACATTAAATTTGTGATGTGTTCCTGGGCATAAAGCATTTTATCATATGCTTGCAGTTCTAAACTTATTCCTTATGACACTCCTCTTTCCTTTACTGGAAGGATACACACACACACACATTCTCTGAAACTGCTCATCCCATGTAGGGCTGCAGGGAGCTGGAGCCTAACCCGGCAACGCAGGGCGTGGGGCCAGAGGGGGAGGGGACAGACCCAGGACAGGACGTCAGTCCATCACAAGGCACACCAAGTGCGACTTGAACCCCAGACCCATTGGAGAGCAGGACCCAGTCAAACCCACTGTGCCACCACACCCCCCCCAGCAGGATATAGGCATGTAAAATCTAACTAAAACCGACAGACAAATGTAGACAAATATGAAAGAGAACTAATTTTACAAGGCCCACATCCATTTTTAGATTCTTTACAATGTAAAATTTTTTGTGAGGAACCTTTACAATGCCCTCATGGTGTAAACACAAAGTCTTGTATAAATGTCATGTGTGATGTAAATACAGACTTGCTTGCATAAACTGAGATGAGCTCTAAAGTGAAACTATGCACACCTTGAATAAACACGCAGTCAAATAGCTCAGAGTGATGGTTGCTGCATGTCTGTTGGCAATGGGGAACTGTCAAGAGCTCCCTGCCTTGGTGTGGTGTGTCCAGCAGAAAAAAAAAAGCTCTGATCAATCTGATCAGCTCTAATCAAGGTGAAAATATGGAGAGCTAAGAAACGAAGTCTATGTGGAGAACGGGCCATGACAATTCTAATGCCTCCATCTCCGTCTTCACGTGAAAGATACCTTTGAGTAAGATAACCCATTCTGTTTGTCAGCACTCAGTGTGCCCTCTGGGCATCCAGCTCCAACAACTCCTCTTGGTGTTTTGTTGTCATTCAGTTTGATTTTATACCACATGGGTATAGATCAGGTCTAAAGTGCCAGTTGTCCTACAGTGTACCATAAACACCACTGTCACACATGATCAATTGCACTATGGGGAAAAAAATGAGACCAGTAAGAACTGAGATTGATCCCAGCGGTTACCTCTTTACCAAACTGCCATCTCAGAGGTGCTACAAGTCCATCACCACTCAGAATTCACATCATCTCTGCAGCTTCTTTCCCAGAGCTATCCATCTCCTCAACAAAATCAACGAGGTTCACCCCCCAGCCACTTCTGGCCATCTCCTAAAGCTTGTCAGCATTTGCACCACATCTCTTAACTGCACTCCTCTTTACACCGTTGTATTATTTGCACTCCTGCTGGTGTCTCCAGTCCTCCTGCTGTTTACCACTTGAACACGGTGACTGTTTTGCGTACCGTTATTGTTTCGTCCTTCGCCGTCATGCGTGTTGCCGTACGCTGTAGTGTTTAATGCTTGGCTCCAAACCACCACCAATTCCAGTGTGCCGCATACTGGTAATAAAGAGTTCTGAGTTCAGTAATTATGTGCTGCCATCACTGGTGTCACTATTATTGGGTGGATGCCGCGGTGTGGAGTGCTGGTGTCTTGGAACTCCTAGGCTGTAGGTTCAAATCTGGCTCTGTCTGTGAGGAGTTCGGGTGTGGGTTTCCTCCCAAAGACATGCACTTCAGGTGAATCTGTCACTCCACATTGCCTTTAGTTTATGAGAAAATGAGGTGTGTGATTGCTATTAGATGGACTGGCATCTCATCCAGGGTGGTGTAACCCACCTCACGTCCTATGTTTCTAAGATAGGTTCCAGACCACAGGAACCCTGCATAGAACAAAATGGCTTTAATAACCGAACTAAATTTCAGTTTTGAACACCTGATCAACTTAATTTTTCACTGGAGCAACAGTATAACAGCAGTGTCCTTCCTGGAATTTGAACCAATCATGTACTGTCTATCATACACACATGCAAAATCTCACATGGATATATATTAAGAGCAGGGGTGAAAATGATGGTTTAGAAAAGTCAGGTCAAGGTGATCTTGCCCAGGATCCGGTGCATTACAACACGTGCCATTAGGAAGTATCGGGCAAGGCACGCGGATGCGGGAATGTATTTACACCGTCGTCTTACGAGTGGTGACAGCAGAGCAGCGGTGGAAGCCTGTTGAGTAAACACGATTCGCACCAGTATCCGCGGGGAGGGAAACTCAAGCCGTGTCACTGATATCCGCCACAGGGCTGTCACCGCATCTGCTCCGAGCGGCTAAGTTTCCATCCGTCAGTCATCGCCGGTTGGTAGCAGTCCACTTCAGTCCAAACGGAGCAGATTTACCTGATCGCCCTTCTCATAACACGTCGGGAGGGGATTCCAAAGTAGAACCATGACTTCAAATCATCCATTACCAGAATAACAGCCTTCTTGTTGGCTTCACTGGCTCCTGTGGGCTATATTTACTGCAACACAGCGTAGTTATTATCAGGAAGGACGTCTCAGGGCTGATTCAAAGTTACAGGCAATTACGTTAAAAACCAAAGAAAGCAGGAGATGCAGTGGGGAAATGAAACAGAAGTGATGAGGAATTGCGCAGCAGGAGCCGGTTACGTGATCCTTATCTGTTCCGCTTTCCATCCGCGGTCTTGACATTTGGAGGTCTCTCTCTCTTGGGGAGAATAAGCCTGTCTCTGAAGCATGTGGTGACCTTCAAATGTCCTCTTCGCCGGTGTTGTCTGTCAACAGACGTGACCCACTCGGTGTCTCCGCTGGGCGCAATTTGTGCCACTTTACAGAGACGGTGAGATTTTACATTTGCAGCCAAATGGGGAAAATGTCAGTCAAACAGATGCTTGTTAAATAAGGGCAAATACGATAATGTGCGCATAAAATTAGCAACTTCACACACGAATCATATGCACCAAGGCATGAAAACAGAAGTGAAATAAATTAAATAGGCTTTTTCAAGAAAAAAATTACTTTGATTTCGAAAATGGCCTGTAAATGCTCACCCAGAACTACCATGACATTCAACAGTATTCACACTCTCACTCACTCAGTCACTTTTGTTAGCTGCTTGTCCTCGCCAGGGTCGTGGTGGTCTGGAGCCTATCCCAGAATCACTGGACTCTAGGCTGGGGGGGTTACACCTCATACACGACACCAGTCCATCACAGGGCACAGTACTGAAGAATTAGAAAATGTTTAAAATGAAACATAAATAAGACCACAGCAACAATAATCATGTAGCTATAGAATAAGTGTGTAAAGCCGCTGTGGCCTTGGAGCTGGTTGTTGGAAAATAATTGTCTCCACTGTGGTATCAGCCACCTTCTGTCTGTACCTTGCGATGGAATTTATACAAAAAGGTACATGTTCATTAACTAGCATCTCTAATGAAATTTGAGCGGTTTGACCGAATTGCCATAATTGTGCCATTATATGAACACTACTTATTAGAACCACCCGAAGACCATCCGCAGAAACAAATTACTGCTGCACTGTTGGATGAAAGTAATGCTGCTGTTAATACTTTTCCCAGACAAATAACACTATTTACCGTCTAAAAGCCGGTACATACCAGCAGGCAGGAACTCTGCCCCTATGAGGCTGCAGTCTATACAGGTACATCCTGCAAATAGGGGCCTGTTCACAGAGACACACCCCTCCGGTGTCTCTGTAAATGAATGATCTAAAACACAGATTTAAAAGATATGGCCTGCAGTGCTCTTCTGTTGGACCTCTGGGAACTTCTTCATTGACTGGGGAAAAAGGATAATATGTTTCACCTCTACAGAGGCATAACACAACTTAATCTGGAAAAAAGTAATTGTATATGCATTAAGTGGCAGTATATCCCCTGTTTGGGAAAATGTTTTAAATTCTTATTATTTACTATATTATGTACCGAATTTCAGCGAATCCTCTAGGAATCCAGTGACATATACCAGTTTCCAGTTCTATGTCCAGAATACGTGGGAAAAACAGTGCCGCGCTCTCATGCAATCGCGCATCAGGACTTCTAATTTTCACTCCACTTGGAGGGATTGTTGAGCATCGGCATGATACCGTTTCACTGTCTTTAAATAGAGACCTGTTTGGCTATGCGCACGGAAACACAGTTGGCGTGGAAGCCTTGGACGCACACGGCGCATGAGACAGAAGGGACAGGGCGCAGGTCAGTGCTCGCGAAGTACACCGGGATGGAGGCTGTCACCGCTGTGAGAAGGAAAGCAAAGCCATTTGTTGTCTGCTGTTGCTATGGGTGACGTCCAAGCCGACAGCTCTCGTACGGCAGACCGAAGTGCCCTCTCCTGGTAAAACTCTGCCTCAAAAGCAGGGTTTCCAGAAAAGACCAAGGTTAGGAATTTCCCAAGTCATTGACATACTGTACAAGTACTCCTTTCTGTCTTTCTAGGCTATTTTTGTGAAGTTCGGTCCTTGTCTGCGGACTGAACTAGGGAGGACAGCCTATCTATCAGGCACACCGATCACGGAGCCTCTTTCCAATGTCTAAATTGCAATTATTTTGTTGCCTTGGATGATTTGGTTTCGAATGTTTTGTGTGCTTGAAACATGTTAAGGTGTTTGTTTCACACTTATGTCTGGACTTGCTCTTCCTATGAACCTTTATCGCAGTTCTAAGAGACCCTTCATACATAGCCTGTCCCCTCTTCTTATCGGCAGACCCAGATTTTCTCTCCACTCCGCACACCATGTCTGTCCCAGCGGTAGCTGTGTCCTTGGTCTCACGTCCCATCCATGTGTGTCCTCTCTTGGCTCGCTACAGAAAGACCCTGTGACCCTCAGCCTGGTTGCACGGTCAGACCAGCGGAAGGCTGATGAAGCTGAAAATATGGTCAAATACGGCGTCCTGCAAAAGGATCCTCCTGGTGCTCTGTGCAACACTGACACCGGTGCATTCAGTCACACACACACACACACAGAACAGGGTGCCTCCGTCTCTGGCTCCATCCACTTTACCAGACACAGTACATCACCTCCTATTACAAGGACATGAAATTAGATCGTGATAAATTGACTGTTATCTTGCAGATGCTCACAGATCCCTTTTCCGCCCATAATATCGTATTTACCTTAATTCCATTAACCATCATTTCCATTCTGATATCTTAATAATTAAATAACATTTACTAAGCACTGAGTGCTCAGACAAATGAAATTACTTTAGACCATTTGGAACATAATAGAGGACAGTTTCCACCGTATTCTAATTTGCAATTAAAGGCACAGCGACCCTAACCTGACGCTTTTCTCCAAAGCAACTTACAGTGTTAAACTACTTATTTTTTTACCTGTTTATACAGCTGAGTAGTTCAACTGCAGCAATTCAGGGTAAGTACCTTGCTTAAGGGTGCTACAACTGGAGGTGGATTCAAACCTGCAACCTTTGGGTCCAAAAGCAGCAGCTCTAACCACTAATTATCCCATAATGTCATGTCTAATTTATATGCCTGTATAAGCCGTTACATTATACTGCATATGGGGATATTTTGCAGTACTGCAGAATTGTAAATCATCCAGTATAAAAACACAGAAAATTGTGCAAAAAAGAAATTGAGAAATAGCCATTTTTGTTTGCTTCTTATTTTCTTTACTGGGTCTTGTATCTGTAGTCAGCAGTCTTCCTACACAATTCTATCTTAATACTCTTAATTTTAGCATTGTCCATTAGATTACGTGGGGCGGGCACGATGGGCTTGACCTGTTCCCACTGTGTGGCGGGTCTGGGGTTTGAGTCCTGCTTGGGTTGCCTTGCGGCAGACTGGCGACCCATCCAGGGTGTCCCCCCTCCTCATATTGCTGCGTAGGCTCTGGCTTGCCACTACCCCACTAGGGAGAAGCGGTTTTAGACATTGAATTGCATTTAGATTAGATGCCATGTCGACCATTCTGGCTCTGTTTCTATCAAATATTGCATTGTAGTGCTTCACTGCCCCCTTGTTAAAGAACTGCTTATTATGCTATGGTTTTATTATGTTTATTGCATGTTTGGAACATGCTAACCTATCAGCAGTACACACTGCATGTACTCATGGTGCTCATGAGCCTTTAAATACTATCATCCCCCTTTGGGGTGGTAGGGTTGCAAATAAACAAACGTGCTTTAACTGCAGTCACAATACTTCAGTGTTAATAGCATCGTTTTTACCTTTTCCTTCAGTGGTGACCTCCTTCACTTTGCAGTTTTGCAAGGACAACACCTCTGTGTGGAGTACTCTCCAGATAGGCATCACAGAACAGGTCATACCAGCAGGTGCTGAGGGTTAACAGAGGTTCACACACTGATGGCTGTGGTGATTGCAAGGGGTATTAACAGGGCAACACTGAAGATGGATCATACTTTTATCTCAGAGCTCAAAGGCAAACAGTGTCCTAATAGCTGGTTAATTTCTCCTTGTCCCAGTAAGTCTTCTCTTCTTCTAGTGCCATTTGTGATAATAGATCCCCACCGGTTTCCAAATGCTCTCAACATGTATATCTGGATTCCTAAATATCAATATGAAGTGGGCAATCAGTCACAGGTTTATCCAAAACTCGTCTTTGGACCACGGAGGAAACCAGTGCACTTCCACATAAAAACAGGAAGAACATGTAAATTCCACAAATACTGAGTTAGATTTGAACCCAGGTGCAAACCAAGAGCCCAGGAACTGTGAGGTAGAGCACTACCACAGTGCCCCCAAACCCTAAATCCCAAATCCCAAATAAAATGTTTAAGACAAATCTTGGTCTGCGCTGGAATATGTAGTTATCCGTTTTTTACGGTTGAGCTGTCTTTCAAAATGCTCTTTCTTGCAAAGCAAAAAATATCTGGACTGCACTTCAACTCGACATTCTTTCAGCACAGATTACCACCTTTTATGAGTGAAACCAGTGCACATCTTCAACAAAACACCAACATAATGACATGAACTTCAGTACACATGTATTTCAAATGTTTTTTCTGTCTGCAGTGCAACATAAATATGTTTAAAGGCAGCGAACTGCTCAACCCGAAAAACATCACCTTTCTCTGTTCACTGGGTGCTGGCAATTCAACCTTTTCCCCTCCCACAATACCGTAGAAAACCTGCAGGGGAATCTGACCGAAAGAGCACACCTGCAGGCTGTGAGGAACGGTGGGAGGGGGGAAAGGACCCGGAGGAGGGAGGGAAGAATGCTGCACTGCAACGTGACCGACACACACCACCAGGTGTAATAAATGCAGAGTTGTGCTAAATTCTGCCACTTACAGCACTAGACGGGCTATTTCTGGATGTCCTCTCTGCACCCCATTAATCAACGAGAGTTGCGTGTGTCAGAGAAAGGGAGGCTGTGTGTTACCGTGGGGCCCAAGATGTGCCTGCCCAGCACGAGTGTTCACAATTACCCAAGAATGGGACGGACGCATCGGTAAACACCTTAGTTAGCGCGCTGTTCCTGTCCGTCTTAGGGGTTTCTTAGCATTACATTCAGAATGTGACAGTCATACAGGTGCCTTGTCATGAGTAATTATGAAAGCTTTCATGTTTTTTTTTTTAAATACAGCTGAAGTAATTCCATTAAGAGCATAACCTAAAGACCCCCACTGGGACGTTACCTTCTGATCACAAAATACACAGTGCAAAAACTGAATGACGTGCAATACTATTTTTACCAATTGTATCTGATAACTCTGTCTGTTGTCTTCTGCTCTATTTAAACTGCCAAAGCATATCAACACACCAACCAACAGGTAGATTCCACTTCTTCTCAGACTCAAGGAGCACCTTAGCACGTGAAGTGGAGTCTTTTTTTTTCCCCACTCAGTTTATTGTCTGTCTGCTGTTGGGAAGAGTTCATATATTGCTCCACATAAACAACAGTCATGTTGCAGTATGGATTTGTTTAGTAAACAAAATCGTGGACAAAAAATTATGGATGGATGAATGAATGTCTGAAACTTAATGAAGATCAGGGCTACCCACTGCCTCCAGAACACCTTCAGTTCTTCATGGAAAGTGGTTATACAAGTTCTGAACAAGGTGTGAGATACCAGATCATTCTTAAAGGCATTCAGTGGATGAGGAACAAAATACTCCTGCATTCTGGTCAAACCTTTCACAATTTTTTTTTCTCCCCCTTTGAGATTTTTTTTTTCTTTGACAACATCCCAAATTTACATACTTCATTACATATGTAGTGGATAACAAGGTTTCGTGTTTTCATCAATAGGCTCTGCAAAAACCATTAGATAAATTATCTGGAAATTAAGCTCATCTACCTCAGTAAAATTACTGTTCACACTAATATAAAAATCCACTGATGCCTTAACTTTCTAAGGGTGGTCAATGTTCATTCTGACCCTATTTGATGGGACTATCCTGCCACCTGGTGGTTGTATTTCTTACCACAGGAATAACCCCCCCACTCCACATTGTTACAATATAGAATATGACTTAAAAACATCCGATTACTCCCAAACATTTTAAAGGTCTAATGAAATATGTCACTTAAAACTATTGGTTTTATATTTGTATAAACCCCAATATTAACCCACACAATTTTTTTTTTTCTTAAATCTGAAGCTGTCTAAATGCATTCTAGCATTCACGCTTAGAAACTGGTGCCTTTGAAATTAGTTACTTCAAATATAAGCTGCAATAAAAATAAATTTGCAGAATTTAAAATGACTGAGAAGAAAAAAAAGTTGTCTCCACAAACACCTATTCAGTAGATTGTCGACCGTGTCATGTATATTTGCAACATTTTGTCATCTTGTCCGTGATCGTTGATGCTAGATAAACCCAGACAGGAGCTGTAAACACTGTGGAAGAAAGCTGAATTAAGGGGCTCCCCCACTCACGAGTGTTACGGCCATATATATTTACTCGGCAGCTACACACAAATTACGTTTGGACCGCTGCAGAAATTGTAGAAAAGACAAGTGCAGAAAATGCAATGGGAAAAAAATGGAAAAAAAAACACTTTAAAAAAAAAAAAACATTCGTCCCTAGCAAGAGTTGCCAAAGGCTGTTTAAGTTTGGATTTGTTAACTAATTTGTGAACGGTTTAGTTTCATGTACAAATGAACTAAATGATATTTAAAGAGTAATTGTTATACTGAATTTTTCTATAATTTATTGGGAGACGTCACATAGTACAGTATTCAAGCCAAAACCAGAATTTAACTAAACTAAATCAAGAAAACAACATGTCACCCTATGACAACTTGGCAAATGTTTCAACTGGACAGTGACCATAAATTTAGCAGTATGTTTTACGAAAAATAAACATGTATATCCCCAGAACTTGTGCGTTGGTGACTTCAGTGTGCATTACTGAATTATAAATTCAGTATGATATGAACTGCAGAAATCTCTTCGACCCTGACAAAGTAACATGATCTCTAAAACATAAATCTGAAGAAAAAAAAAAAAAAATCTTTCTCCTGGATGGGTGTTGGATGTGTGGATATGACACCTAGTGGTAAGTGGGTTCCTTTTTAACCTATAGGACTAGCAGCTCAGGACTGTGCCACCTTCTCTCTCTCTTTCTTCTTCAGCTCCTGATTATACCTTCAAAGAGAAAAATGGTTTTACTGTTCATGCACAGTGGACTGGTAGTCACTTCTTTGGGCTTCAGGACTGTATGAACATAAGCACTAATTTCAGATGTTTGTATAGGAAGACCAGGGCAACATTGTGATGCAGCAAATAGTGCTGGTGCCCGGACCGTGCAAGGGGACATAGGTTCAATCCCATCTCTACCTGTGTGAAGTTTAGTCTTGTGTTCACATGGGTTTCCTCTGTATACTTGAGTTTCTTCCCACACTCCAAAAGACATGTGCTTCAAGTAAACTGATGAGTTGTAACATGTGTTACATTACCGTGGTATATAAAAAAAATGGGTCATTGCAGGGGGTTTACTGTGCTGTATCTAACATTGCATGTCTCCTTGGATAAAGGTCTCAGCTACAAGCATTTGCTTAATGAATAAACGCAAATGTTTTAAGTGTGGTTTTCAAGTACACAGCAATCACAACACGTCCATGTGCTGGACTGACACTTATTCTATAGTAGACAACAGCAATCAACAGATAAGTGATTTGAAAAACCTAACAAATAACATTTGGTCTATTATAAGATAGACAACTTTGATGTGTGGATACATTTGCAGTGAGAAGAACAAGTGTATGCTACAGATCAAATCGAGGCAGGCATCATAGACTGCCTAAACTGGGTCACATGCACTGAAGTACCAATCTTTTGAGAATGAAACAATAGAACTACTACACACACACTAGAGACAACTTATCAGTTTATGGATGTTTAAATGATAATTTTCTTCAGTTAAAATTTTCTATGACAATGAATACCATAAAACAGGAAAATGCTTTATACTAACTTTGATTATGCTTGTGAATCCACACCAAATCCTATACAAAAGAGGAATGTAATTCTTGCCTTGTCTGCTATCTGTGAACCCTACCTCATTTTAACCATAATGCTTAGCATTTCTTTAGAGTGAGCTGAAATTTCTCAGAGCACTCTTTCAGTGTCAATAAATAAAACAGTCATTTTCTGCCAGATGGCTGCTCTACAGCCGGACTCACACTCACCTCCAGATCCTGTAGAGCTGGGAACTGCCTGCAGCACCCACAAAGAAATTTACAGCAAAAAGGTTCCAGTTCTTTGGGATGATCACCAGGGAGTACCTAGACCAAATCAGACCTGAAAGACACAGGAAGTGGTGTGCAACCTTGCAAAGGCAGAAGGTAGGGTTATGGTGAAGAATACAACTTGCAGGTTATTGGTTAAAGTCCCAGCATCCCTAAAGAAATTCCTCTAAACAAGATATTTAAACAGCTGCTTGAGAGGAAACTCCAGACCCTAGCTTTGTTCCATAGATGCAAGGATTTATATGCTACTGAAATAAAAGCATTCAATTTTCTGCTCTTTTTTCTTCCCATACTCCCATACCTGTAGCAGTGAGCACCGCAGACTGGGAAGTGCTAAGCTTCTCAGCAGGTCGCGTCAAGTCAGCCAGGCCAGCTAAGACCAAGCCCTGTAGTGGGGGTATGAGAGTTTCAATCTAAGTGTATCCATTGTAATCACTCTTAATATATTGACTATGTCTAATATTGAATGGCCATGACTCATCACAGTTTTGGCAGACCTTACCCATTTGAACATTGGGGCCCAGAAGAAAACTGTTTTTGGACCTGTAAAGAAAGAAAGAAAAACAAAGAACATTGTTAGACACTTGTCAAGCTTTGGAGCCAGTATTACTGAGGGCCATGATTACTGAAATTATGTTTAATGTAGTAATTAACTCACTCAGATGATGTTAACTTTTCACTGAGTCATTAACATTTAATTATCTCTATTGGTAATCACAAGCCTTAAGGATCTCTCGTGATTATCTTAAATAGTCTAGATAATGGGTTTAATAACCAATTTTAACTGTGAAGTATATTTTATGCTTTTAAATGCTTAAATTACACACACACACACACACACACACACACTTTTTGAACTGCTTGTCCCATACGGGGTCACGGGGAACCAGAGCCTACCCGGCAACACAGGGCGTAAGGCCGGAGGGAGAGGGGACACACCCAGGACGGGACGCCAGTTCGTTGCAAGGCACCCCAAGCGGGACTCGAACCCCAGACCCACCGGGGAGCAGGACCCGGTCCAACCCACTGCACCACCGCACCCCCTTCTGCTTAAATTACATTCTTGAAAATCAGTAAATATAAATATATACTAATTTTCAGCATAATTGTACATCAAATGCATATGTAAACACTGATGTCATCCTATTAGCATTTTTAGAGCGGTAGGTTATTAATTCAATTATTAATCCGAAAATTCCTAACTTTCACAGAGAAGGCAAAAAGTGCCTCATTTTGATCCATCATGGGCATGACCTGCAGGAACCTGCCATGCTACTCCAAGTGAGTAGATGACCACCCCACAATTAAGACATCGCAAGCACATTAAGAACAAAAATTTGCACTGGTTGGAATGCACAGCTCTCTGCATGCAGCATGCACATTGTCCAACGTGTTTCACTAAACGTGGCAAAATTAATCTGGTTAACACCTTTTAGTGTTGTTTTTGATCATTCTATTCAGGCAACCAAGTCTCAGACAAAACACATCTGAATTTGGAATAACAAGTGGAAAGAAGAGCAGAATTAAGGACCAGTAACAAAAATTAGTTATTTTAATTTAAAAAATTAGTTGCATCAACAGAAGACAAGAGATACTTTATTTTATGCAATACAATGAATTTTTGTGTAGCAACCCTCAGAAGAACAGCAGCAGAAAGAACACTTGCAATGAATGAATAAATAAGAATTATTTAGAACCATACCACTCCAGTGATTCTAGAATTGTAAAAAGTCAAAGAATTCTAGCATGTAGATCAGCGTGAACATAAGGCTGTCACTATTTTCATGACGTTTCATCCAGTATGCAAATTTAAGCATCACATGGATTTCAGGAGGAGTCGGGGTTTCCTGTCGGAGCGAAACGAATAGCAACGCTTTCTGAAGCTCGTGGGATGACGTAGGCAACCTTCAGCCAACCAGTGAGCAGCGTTCACCGTTTACACGCCTCAAAGTTACGTAAACACTGACCGATAAACGCTGTCCCAACTGAAAAGGTAATAGAGGAGTTAAAGAACAGACCAACCACAATTACGTTAAGTTTTTACTCGACAAAACAAAGTCGTACAAATGAGGATACCGGAGTTTTAAAACCCCGAACAGATAACAAGTATTACCACTCCCCAAAACTACTGACTGACGTGCTCTGAGTTGGCCAACTTCCTCATTCTTCAGTTAATTTGTGTGAAGTAATTTCTTTTCCCCGTACAAAAGAGAAATAAAAACTAAGATGCATTTTGATCAGTTTTGATTTCACTCGTCTATTCCGTGCGACCGAATTCCCGATTCCATTTCCAAACGTTAATTTTACAGACAATACTTCGAGCATACAACAATGAATGATGAACGTTTAAATCTAGGCCTCATTTGATTTCCATCCTACAACGCAACAAAAATGCATTTGTATTACCTGCCGGATGGTTATAAAAAGGTCTTAGTTTAGCCGGCAAACTGTGCTCGATTTTGTCCAGGATCCGGTGGTACGAAGCTCTCAGTCCCACTAGAGCCATTTCTGCAGCGAGATAATTAATATTGATGAAAATAATACCACAAAAAAACGTCAAGTGGACCTCTACACGCGCGGTAGCACGCCTCCTTACGCTGTAAACCTTTATAAAAATGTGATCCCCCACAATATCATATCTTTAAAATGACCTTAACGTCAATATCCTGTTTAACCGCTGGCTAGGCTAAACTAGGCGTCTTTCCTCCCTTTTCTATGGAGGACAAGCTCACACTCGCGCCGGTTCAAAGTCGCTACAAGGGTGTCTGCCGCTCGGTATGACCCACCCCATCTCCCCCACAATTGGTTTATGCAGCCTGTGGCTCTCATTTGATTGGTCAGAGTCAGAACCGAGTTGACAGCAAGCGAAAACTTGTCATTGGTCAGATTTCGTCATCAAGCTCCGTTAAATGTACTGTGGTACTTTAAGAAGGTCTTCTTCCTATGTTGTGAGGAGCGTGGCTCGTGTGGGGGGAGTTTGCGTGGCTTTCTTCCGGGTGCTCTGGTTTCTTCCCACAGTCCAAAACCCCTGTATTTGAAGTGAATCAGCGACTGAAAATGTGACGTAATGCTTTCCGGACAAGTGATGAATGAATTTTGTACATTTCTTGAAAACTGAATCCTAGAGAAGGCAAAAACAAAACACTCCTTCAGCCACAAACTCTGTTGAACTTTATTTTGTTGAGCAGCATAAAACCTAAAATAACACAGTTTTCTGAAAGTCAAATGTAGAAGAAATCTTTTTGAGTTGGCTGTTTTATTTTGTATTGTAGGTCAGCTAAAAATATGTAAAAAGCCAAAGCAAGGGGAAAGAAATGGTGGATTTTATACTATTGCATTTATATTTTAATTGCTGTACCATCTGTTCTGTTAAAAGAGTCAGGTAATTATGGTGGTATGTATCCACGCGGGATGTGCCCTTTCAGCAGAACAAGAACTGCAGTAAAACAAGTCAAAACAGTTTCCTTCCCATGAGCCAGTAATGACACATGGCAGAATGAGTCATTTCACAACAAAGTTATTATTTATTCTCAAGTAATTCATATGTTTTCCATGTACATATTTACAGCTGTTGTCTTCAGCAAAATACAAATATGATGCGATAAAGCAGGTAGTGTGCAAACTGTGGTAAGTTATGACCACTGTTATGAATCATGAAAATTCAGGTGTCCAGTACTGTCATTCAAAATCACATCCAAGCAGTTCTATTCTCATTGTGATGGCCCTTTCCCACCTTTGAGGCACAATCCTTATGAATTTTGAAAATATTGGTGGATATATGTAGTTTTTTGCGTGGTCATTGTTATCCGTATTTCCCACAAAAACCTGAAAAAGGAAGAAAAAACACAAAATGGCTTGAGTTGCTAGAAAACACTTTTCCATGGGATTGTGGGAAACCATTTGAACGTAAAGAGTTTTAAAAAAGCAAAAAACCAACGTACCTTTGGATGACCATACTCGTTGTCTTCATTGTATGTTTTCCAAATTTTACCATCATCGCTATATTGTATAATGTATGACATGACATACATTTCTTTGCCCATAGACTTTGCCCCCTGAGTTACGATCCCGGTGATTTTCTTTACATCTTTTAATTCCACTTGCAACCACTGTTGCATGTCATTATACTGTAAGGAAGAAGAGGAAAATTATTAAAAGAGAACTTGGGAATTCATTGCTGTGTTGCTCCGTATGTAACTGGGTTAGGAATTCACATGCACGATTACCTTTGCTTGCCAAGCATTGACTGCACCCTGGTTATTGAGGCGAGCAAGCCAGGGATGCCAAAGACCATGAAGCCAGTTGGAGGCAGATGAGCTGGCTGTGATCTGGCTGTCCTTGATGGTCCTCTGCTCCATTCCCAGTGGTACAGAACATCCTACCATAGATAATGCATAATTACGCAGTCATGTGGAGACTCAGGACAGTTTAGACTCCCCGTAACAAAATGGTACAAACAAAACATCTAATAAATTTGTGCATCTGCATTGGCTATTTATCAGTCATGAGAAAGGAAATATTAAAAATCTAAACTTCCTAGAAAAAATTTGTCTGTGTATACAGTCCCAGCCTTTGCTTTAAATCTAACACCTTTAAAAACAAACCTGCATGCATTTTTACTGATATTTTTTACAAAAACTGTGACAACCTACCATCCAGTTCACAACCATAAAACTCCATGCGTATTGTTGGGCGGTTGTAGGAATGGAGAGGGTAGAGTCGGACATAGCGTCCAATCAGAGGGGGAAAGAAGGTGTTTTCTTTAACCTCATACGAATTTTTGTTTCCTGAAAAGGTCTTTAAAATGCAAAAAAATCTGTCCATTATTCACTGAGATAGATTCTGACATACAGTATGAAACAGACTGATTTTTGCATATGTAAAAAAGTGTTGACAGGTGCTTTTTTTGTCTGCTTTAAGATTACAATTCTCAAAGTTAGTAAAATGCGTAGGCTTTTTTTCTGCAAGCTTTTTCACTGCATTCTGAAATTCTCCACCTACCTTGTAAGTGATCCAGTTCTTTCCATCTGTCCTGTAGGAGACTGTGTAGTTTAGAACATAGTGGGAAGATATAAACTGCTTTGCTCCTTGTGTAGCAACCTTACTGATCACAACTGGCCTCTGGAAGTCCACCTGAAAAAAAAAAAAATTAGACATAGTTCTCCCAGTTTTCATGGCAAGAAAGTCTGCCTGCATCTTACCTGGATCCAGTCTCCAGAACTTCTGTCAGTGCTCCAAGCATTGTATTTACCTATATTATGTAGCCTTGCCAAGTGGGGTTTCCATTCTCCTTCAGTGCAAAGAAACGGATTAAATATCGTTAAATAAAGATGCTTCCCTGGTTTTAAGCCTTTTTTTAAAGAAGAAAATCCTGTTTTACTTATCCAGCTACAAGTATGTTTTTGGATTTGTTTGGCTGATACTTACAAAAACAAATAAAATAACAGCGAATGGGCATAGACGCAGTCTTCATTCACTGACTCCAAGATTTCACCGACTGACCGGCTTCAAACCCATGTTTCATTCTCAACAATGCAGGAGAGCTTACCTGTATAATGAGAGGCTGTGATCTGGCTGTCTTTCACACTGTGCGAGATTAGGCCCAGTGGCTGTGCACAATCTATGTATGAGAAACAATCCTTCAGGTTAGTCTATTCTTTCTCTTTGGAACATACTAAGTAAATCTTAAAAACTGTGAAAGCTTGGAAACATCTGAATGTGAGTTTGCCTTACCAATATCTATAATCAAGAAGAGTGTTTGCATTCCTTTCTGCTGGAATTCTCCCACCTCAGACTCCAGCAGCCAGAGTCCAGGCTTGGAGGGCCACATCTCCAGAGTGGAGAAGCTCCCTGAGCAAAGCAGAGCACAGAGACAAGGCTGCCAATCAGACTGGGTACTTGCGCTCTCAATATCAATCAAGATATGGGAATTTGAAGAAAGAGACAAAACCATTCGCCATTCTGTAAAATGTGTTAATTTCTCTCAGTGTATAATAAATGCAAAAACAATTTATGAAATCACTTTCTTGCTAAATTAAAATTGTAAATGGTTATGACCCTTGTTTGAAAGAATAAATGTAATCATTTTAGCTATCAGTAATCGCTGCTGCATTAATGGATCAACACTGACTGTTATTGTTTTCTAAGGTATTAGATACAATAAATAAATGAAATATGAAGTCATGATTAGGCAAATTTGACGAACCAGGAAGCAACAGATGAACTCCCTGCCGATACTCATTTTCTCGTTTCTCCACAAACGTCTGTCCGTGGAAATGAATGCTCTGCACATCTTTTGAAGAGCCCATGTTGAATACGTGCCACCTGACCAACTGGTTTGTGTACATTCTGAGTCCTTTTAAGCTGTAGATTATTCCATTTATGGCTGAAAAATAACACACAAGAAAAGTCAAATTCTCTAGAGGATGGATGATTTTGTGAGGTTAAATAATTTTCTTTTTTTGTGCTAAAATTTAAACGTGTTGATTTCAGTACAGAAACGCGTTGCCGTTTCTCATCATATTCAAAAAAGGTAGTTCGATGTTGTGCTAGGAAAACCTGTGAAATACATACTGCTGACAGTTTCATACCATGGAATTTCAGTTTGTCTTTAAGCTGAGGATCCACAACCGCCCGTTTGTTTTTCATCTCTAATCTTTGTAGGTTTTTTTCATAATACCAGCTTTTAGTTTCATCAAAGGACATAAAGAGTAAGATAAACTCCCTCATGTCCACCAGTTCTTTGTTCAGCGTTCCCTCCCGGCAGATCAGCAGTGGCCCGACCAACCCTGAGTGGATGTCCTTTTCCTGCAAACCACCACACAGTCACAGGGTCACTGTTTGGTGTCGGAAAGACAAGACGACGCCGACAGCAGATACAGTATACACTGAGAGCAGTCGTACTCACAGGATTCACACCAGAGTAATAGGGCCACATTCTACAGTCCGAATCGTGACGTTTTGGCCCAGCTTTGGGCTCCACCTTCCAGATGTAAGTATAGCTTTCATTGGGTAGGACTTCGTTGTCTAGTTTATACCAATGAGGAGAATTATCATCATACTTCAGTCCTTCCATTTGCTTTGAGTAGGAGACACCATGTGCATGTAAGGAGTATGGCCGACCAGCCAGATTTTTGAAAACAACCTTAAAAAAGGAATACATTTTTTTTAATTTACTCTACTTTAAATTCAGTTGAGAATACAGAGCAAATGGAATGCATTTTGCAACAGACAGTTATCTTCTGTTTCATACTTGCCATGCCCACAACCTCATACCCATGACAATACTGGGGTAACCAGGAGTTGTCATTCACTGAAGAAACCAGTGTCACAGCAGCCAGCCTACCATTATAGTTTCATCCACTTCAGCTTTTATGATTGGACCAAGGATTCCCAGGTGCTCATCTGTTTCCCCTCTAATCTCAGGTATAGTAAAGGTGGTGTCAAGGTATCTTCGGAAAATAACTTTGGTGAACTTTGTTGGTCCGTCCTTTGAGTCTGATCTCTCCTGTCTCCTATTAATAGGATCAAAAGGCATGCATGTAAAACCTCAGCAAAATGTCAAACATGAATTAATACATGTGTTTCTTGTGGTGGGGTATTTTGTGTTATTAAATTGGTGCGGTGGCGCAGTGGGTTGGACCACAGTCCTGCTCTCCGGTGGGTCTGGGGTTCAAGTTGTGCTTGGGGTGCCTTATGATGGACTGGTGTCCTGTCCTGGGTGTGTCCCCTCCCCCTCCGGCCTTACGCCATATGTTGCCGAGTAGGCTCCGGTTCCCCGCGACCCCGTATGGGACAAGCGGTTCTGAATATGTGTGTGTGTGTGTGTGTGTGTGTGTGTGTGTGCGAATATTATTAGTAAATTTTAGTATTCATGAAATGTTAAAGGCTAAGAGAATGGCAAATTGCGCAAAAACTGTTTACTGGTTTATTAACAAAATAATTCTCAAGAAATACATACCTCTGCCCGTATCCTTCGTAATCCCATTCCATCTCCACCGCTGCAATGAAGTATGTTCTTACATTTTCCCCTGTTACTTGAGAAAAATACCTTGCCTTTTCATCAGTCTGCTTGCCATATGGGTCCTTGTAATTTACGTATTCATATTCATTTCCTTTGTGTTCATCAGGAATGTCAATATGATCCAAATCATCATTCAGTGTTGGTATGTATATGTCATAGTCATTGAAGTCCTGTCTTGGCACACCAATAACAACAGGTTTCTCAGTCAGATCTTCTTCGCTGAAGATGGGTCTTGCCCCCCTGGGATTTAATGCAGGAGGCATGAAGCCTCTTGGAGAGAGTTCGCTTCTCGGCTGAGGTTTATATACCTTCTTTTTTCTTGTTTTTACAGCATACATTTTCATAGGTCTCCTTCTTTTGTACTTCATCTTGCTTTTAGGTTTCTGTTCTGTTTTCTTCTTGTTCACAGTGGAGTTTGAATCCTCTTTAATGTACCGAGTCATGTTTTCAGTCATCTCTAGCTGCACTATTTTATGCTTTCCATCATAAGACCAGTGCTTCCTTGGTCTATCCAAGGAGCTGGTGAAAATGGCCTCCTTGCTGTTATCCTGTAAGTATATCATTACATCTCCTCCGTTCTCAGAACTGGATGTCATGTTCTCCTTTGAGCTGTTCTCTACATCCTCATCTTCAGTTACATCAGTTTTGGGTACAGCGACAGAAATGTTGCTTCTATGGGCTTCCACAGCTTGCTGCTTATTCCAGTGTGTATCAGTATAATTGTCTGAAGATGAGAGATTCATTAAACCAGAAGACCCAGTGCGGCTGCCATCCAAGGATACCATGGAGTTCTGCTCCTTGCTGTCTGATTTTTCTTCCTCTGATGAACTTTGGGATACAAACTCTGGAGTTCTGGTTACATTTTGGGCTTGTTCCTCTTGAGCAGATGAAGAATTTGTGCAGTTATTTGAATTCAGAGCATCTAGCTGTGTTTCAGTTGTTGCCAGTTCTCCTGTTTCATTTTTGTTAGGTCTGCTTAGACTGTCATGGGACAAATGTGGTCCTGAGGTTGGTTCAAGTAAGAAACTGTTATTGCCTTTTTCAGTCTTATTTGTTACTGGAGACTCAGTTGTTTGGTTTATAAGGCTGCTATTTTTCATTTCAACATCAGAATCAAAGTTATATTTATTTTCAGTATCAGATGTTGTATTGTCCAATAAGGCTTCTTTAGCTTCAACTACAATAGATGCATTAGAATCAAAGTTATGAAGATTTTCTGAATCTTGATTGACTAGACTGTTATTTTCAAATTCAGCATCAGAATCAAGGATATCATAACCTTCACTATCAGATGTTGTGTTGTCAATTAATACACCTTTAAATTCAATAGGGACAGAAGTAGCAGAAGGAAAATTATTACTATGTTCTGAAAAATGACTGGATAGGCTGTTATTTTCAGATTCAAGATTAGAATCAAGGATGTAGACATCAACAGTATCAGATGTAGTATTGTCAAGTAAAACACTTTTAACTGTAGTAGGGGCAGAGGTAGCAAAAGGAAAGCTGTGCATATTTTCAGAATCTTGTCTCTCCACATGATGTGCATCCAACATTTTTTTGTCATGATTGTAGGTAATTGCCACAGAGTCAGCACCATCGAGAAACAGAAAATCCTCAACCCTGACAGTGGTGTTGGATGGAGTTCCATGGGTTTCACCCACAATGTAAGTGAACGCATGGTTATTGATCGTCACTATGTCTTCTGAACTGTTAGTTGATGTATTCAGTATGTATGAGCCTTTGAATGTCTCCGATGGATTTGTTGTCTTGGGCTCCTCTATGATGAGATTTGGTTCAGCTAATGGCACAATTGTTTTTGTTCTTTCTTCCAAGTCACTGCCTTCGGTGGTGGTGTTCTTCAGCAGAATAAATATGGTTGTTTCACTATTATCTTCCTCTGTGCCATTTCTTTTGACTTCAGAGTCTTTATCTAATGTGTTTGCAAATTGAGTCCACAAATGGTCTTCACTTTCATTCAGTCTCCTTGTGTTGCTCTCAATTCTGCTTTCATTGAAAGAACCTACAGTCACATTAGGTTCCTCCAAAGCAACTCCCTCTGTCAGTGTTAGCTGTGTTTTTGTCTGGCTGGAGCTAGATTCTGGATCAGTGACATTGTTTCCCAGTGTGGAGAAGGACAGGCTTAGATTTTCTGTCTTGTTGCTAGCTGGCAAGTTCTGATCAATATCCAGTAGGGAGAAATCCAACAACTCCACATCATCTATCGGTCCATTTGACTGATTTCGGAAGGACCGAAGTCCAAGTTGGGATGCCCAGTAATCAGTTGACTCATCAACAACTGGTGGACGCATTTTTGTAATCGGCTCAGGGTCTTTATTTCTTTTCTTTAGTTCATCTCTGTCTTCAGGCACCCACACAGACACAGCATCAGGAACCTTATTTTCTATCAATGGTTCACTATATTCATAATAGTAGTCTCTGTAACACTCAACGTCTTTAAAGTTCAGCCTCATTCCTTTCTTTGCATGAGAGTTTAATGATGTCAGGAGCCAGTGACCTACAGGAAAAGCATTATCAGAAACAAGAAAAATAATGTTAATCTAATCTTCAATGTATTGGTTCTTTTCTGAATTAATTTGATCATTTTCGCTGGGAATTTTATACCCAGAATCATTATTTCGCATATTCTGTGCTTCATAATTTGGCGTAAAGGTGCTAACTCACCTAAGTTATCCATGCTCATTGTGATGGTCTCGCCAGTCATTGGAAACAAACTTAGGACATCCTCCACTCGTTCATTCAGTTCAAAACTGTGTCCATAAAAGGTCACTGTTTGGATGTTGTCTTGCGCCCCAACGCTGGACATGTGCCAAGTTACGATTTCACCATTGCAGAACATCAGGTTTTGTCCACTGTCATATACATAACCATTTATTGCTGTTGAATGGAAAAATGCCAGTCCCATTACGGAACTAAGAATTGAAGTTTCTCTCTCAGCTTAGTATGAAAAAACCCTAGTACAATGTACAAGTGAACGCTACTGGGAAATTAACTTTGTCAGGCTATTTTAACCATTAGGGTCTGTTGGAAACAAAGATTGTAAAGCAATACTCACAGTGCATAACATTTGACTCGTAGAAATCTGGACTGTTTTTGTTGACATTTGAGGGGTCACTGCAGAATGTTTTGATGTTTTCGTCCAAGTACCAGCTTTTGTTCTCATCAAAAACGGCAAGCATAGCCTGCTGCTCCTTATCTGCCTTCAGCTGTAAAGGAAGTGGAGTTATTTATTATTTCCTGTGAAACTGCACATATTTAAAGTAATCATTATTTGTCAGGCAGCAATGGTACCTGAACGTTTCTCTTGTTGAGGGATTGGCTCTTGCAGATGAGAAGGTGCCCGACAAGGCCAGAAGCGATATCCCTGGGTATGTCAACTGCACTGTGGTACATCCTGGTCAAGCATCGAGAGTCTCTGTCTGTCGGCTCATCTTCATCAATCACCTTCCACACATATGTGTAAGTTTGACCGGGCTGCACTGCATGGGTCTGATTTCCTGGCCAGGCGAAGCACACACAATGAAAATATCATAAGTATAGTAAGAGACTGCCATGGGACAGTCTTCAAAGCAAGAAATAAAACATTCAAGAAATCACAGCTTATGACTGATCAGCCAAAAAGCCAAATGCAACAACAAAGTTGAGGACTCACACCTCCTTCAGGATAATAAGTTCCTTCTGCATCTTTATCAATAGTCAGTCCATGAGGATAAATGCTGTACGGCCGGCTTGCCTTATTTTTGAAGACAACCTGCCACAAATAGGATTTTTTCTTTTTTTAATGTTTTTTTCTTAACATTCAGACAGATATGATACTGACATCCACATAAATTGCCAGATTTATCCTGAAATAAAATTACAGTTTTGGCCTACCTTCACCACATCCCTGATCTGAGCTCTAATCACAGGACCAAGGATACCCGTCTCCATCTTCCTCTGCTTGTTTTCTTTTTTTACTGTGAATGTTTCATTGACATATTCCACAAAGACTGCCTTTTTGTACTTCTTGCCAATCCGATCACGACCCTGCTTCAGGTATTTCGATTGGTACTCGCTGTTTGACAACAAACAAACAAACAAACTCATTTTGATTGAGGGGAAGGTTAAACATGACAAAAATGTAAAACGGAAACTGTACCTGTCAATGTAGTCAGGAATATTTGGTGCATAATCCCATATTATTTCTTCAGCAGCAATGTAGTAGGTCCACTCTTGACTTTGGCGTTTCTCCTGGATTGTGATTCTTCGTCTTGGAGGTGTTATTCCCACACACGTTTGAATATTCAGGAAGCCATGCATTCCAGCTGCAATGAAACTGTTGCAGCTGACCTCCTTGTACAAGCCATGCAAATACTGCTAAATGCAGGTATACCCCAGTATATGGACTTCAGGTGCGTGCACACTTTCAGCATAAAGGCTCTAGAAAAGTTGTACCCATGTTCGGTATATGGACTGACTGCTTATCTTATCTATAATTATCTGTTTTTTCCGATGTTTGAAGCAGAATTTTTCCCAACGTAGCAGAAGTCATGAACCAATGAGGTGCAGATTTTTAACAACGATGTAGAAGTTATTAGCCAGACTTTTCACCAATGACCTCAAAGTCATAAGTCAATCAGGTGCAGACGTTCTAACAAATACGATAACCACTTGTTCATTTTGAATTGTTTTTCAAGTTGTTTTGTTACAGTTTTGAGAAATCTTTTCCTTTTTAAAATTTTTTGTTCACATACTGTACCTCTGTATTTAACAGGGGTCTCAAAACTCATCTCTTTCGGACTTACTTCTCCCATGATCTTGCAAATGCTCGACAAACAAAGTGTTTGCTATGTTTAATAATTTTTAATAACACCTTGTTTAATAAAGGAAAAAATTATGTGGAGCTACTCATGTGGTGTATATTGGTTCATATGGTAGTATTGACTGTACACAAGAATCACGTCTGCATCCAAATCTCTTCTTCTGTTGATGTAATGCACTTTTTTGTATTGTTCTCTGAGATGTATATCGCTTTGAAGAAAAATGTCTGCTAAATGAATAAATGTGAATGTAATGCAGTTGTAAAAGTATTGTATGTTATATTTACGTGTACTTTCTACATAGTAATTTAGTAAAAAAAAAAAAAAAAAAAAAAATTCTGCCCAAATTTAGTCTTTGTTCATTTCCAACTTGACCATTTTTAAAATCTTATCATTCTAATGTTTTCATTACTATTTCTTAAGACTCTTTTAACATGTTTGTAGGTGGTTGTGGAAATATTTGTACATGTCTGTAAAGTCCAGGAACGCATAATTTTTTTCCCTTTTAAAATGATGGGAAAGGACCTCCCCCGTTTTACAGATTCTTGGTATATGAACAGTTTTCAGGAACCAGTAAAGTCCATATAATGGGGGATACCCGTATGTGTGTTTTTTTTTTTTTTTTTTATTGTGAGATGGCAATTCACACACACATACACACACACACACATTTTCTGAACCGCTTGTCCCATACGGGGTCACGGGGAACCGGAGCCTACCCGGCAACACAGGGCATAAGGCCGGAGGGGGAGGGGACACACCCAGGACGGGATGCCAGTCCATCGCAAGGCACCCCAAGCGGCACTCGAACCCCAGACCCACCGGAGAGCAGGACCCGGTCCAACCCACTGCGCCACCGTGCCCCCCGAGACAGCAATTCAAATAAATAAATAAACCACAAAAGACAGAGAGATTTTTTGGGAAACTTTGAATACATAGACCCTCACCTTCCAGGTGTTTGGTGGCATGTGAAGACAGCAGCCAGCAGCCCGGATGGACGGCTGTGACATTGATGCTGGTGGCAGTCCCGCTGATCAAGCCCACCGAAGACAACCTGTGCCCAGTATTCTGTAACACCTGGCCATTGAAGTGCACAGAAAAGATCTCCGGCTCTGAGCTCATACCCAGCAGGTGCCAGCTTACTGAAGTGTAGGCGCACATACTGAGATCTAGGGCCAGAGCGTGAGAGAAGCCCTCAGCATGTTAGAAAATGTGGCATTTTGCTTTAAAACCAAATTACACTGATCAAGTGCATGTCTTGACAGACAACATATTTTCTCTGTTCTTTGACTTACCAGGTATTGTACCATTGCTGTAGCCGTTAATGGTGTACTTTACATGGTTCTGAGACGACGTGCTCTTTGGGAGGTACCAGCTCTTTGTCTCATCAAACACGCTAAAGAGGAGGACATACTCCTTGGAGAAGTGGATCTGCTCGCCAGCAGGATTTAGGCTGCCTGTGGAACCACACAGCTTGAATAAAGCTCTAATTCATATACCGCATGGATTACACCTTGCAGCAAGCATTTGCAGAAATTAGTACTTGACCTGCAGGTCTTATTAAACACTAAACCTCCAGAGCTCTGTTG
This sequence comes from Scleropages formosus, assembly GCF_900964775.1. Taxonomy (NCBI): domain Eukaryota; kingdom Metazoa; phylum Chordata; class Actinopteri; order Osteoglossiformes; family Osteoglossidae; genus Scleropages; species Scleropages formosus. The sequence goes on along the minus strand of NC_041819.1, from coordinate 9,306,793 downwards.
AAAGATGTTTTACAAAAGGTTTTTCGTGCTTGAATTCAGGATATCCTGAAGGGACAAAGGCTTATGCTAGAGTACCCTTTTTGCACACCATCAGGGTGCCAATTAGTCCAGAATTGAAGTCTCTGATGAAATCTCTGTGAGAGAGGTAGCTGTAGGTAAGGCAGGGGGGGTCCGACTGTTTTGGAGCCACCTCGGGGGTCACCTCCCAGTAATACGTATGTTCTTGCTCTGGCAGCACCTTGCCATCCTTCTGCTCAAAGGGTGAGGTGTTGTCAAAGTACAGCGATCCTGTGGGTGTGTCATCAAAATTATATGACATAGCAGGACCATACTTCAAGACCTTTCATACATACAAGTCCCTTAAGAATATATAATAAATAAGTCATTTTTATCTTCAATACAAGTTATTGTACATCACATGTAATGTAAGTAGTTCTCAGCATTTCCCGTTTTCAAATAAAACATTTTTATACCCAGATTTTTTTGTCTACTGTTCACATCTTTGCTGTGCTTAAAGAACAGTCCATAACTTGAGTAAATGAATGATTTTCATCACCTTTCTTCTTCCTGTTGGACTTTAGTACAGACTCTAGTTAAAAAGTTTCAAAAGAAGTCAAACACAGCTATTTGTTTTTTCCTCCTCTGTGTACTTATCCAAAACAGCAACGTTCAATAGTATTAGGTCAAACAGTATTCCCCTACTCTCAAGTGGATAAATTTCGTCTTGCTTCTGCTGTAAGTTAAGGGGAAAAAGAACAACTTCTGAAAACTTGGAAAGAAATCTTGAAAGCATTCTCTCTGTATCTTCTTTATTTTAATCACGTCATTGTACAAACCCTCTGATTGCTTCCCGTAGGCGATGCCATGTGGATGGATGCTGTACTCCCTGTCAGCCATATTCCTGAAAGTTACCACGATGACATCCCCTTCCTCTCCACGCACAGTGGGACCCAGCAATCCTGGAATGCAGTAATGACGTTTTTTCGTCCAAACGCACTCAGATCCTAAGTTTGAGGGCATGCAACATTCTTCCTTTCACATTTATGATAGCCCGTGGTGTTTCTGGTTTCATATTAACATTCATTGATATGTACCTGCCCATGATGGATGTTTTTTGGGTTGTTTGAAGCCAGCAGTATATTCCCTGTATACCACTTTTTCATAAGAAGAATCAGACCTAAACAAAAACAATGGCAATGTCAATGCGTAGAAAGGGCTGTAAATATGTAACACTTGTATTTCTCATTATTAAATGAAAATCACATATGTTTGACTTTCCTAACATTATGTGAAAAGTGCAAATTGAAAAAAAAAAACAAACTGTACCAAGAAATGGTTGTGTAGATGGATGTGTAGCATTAATGCCATAAGAATGCCATACCAAAAGTGAACATGTAAAAGCGGAACACTAAATTAGATTCACGCTATCCAAACACCAAGGAGGTAAATCAACTAAATGTAACGAACGAGTCAGTTTAATTATCTCTTAAAGATACTTTTAGTCAGTTATCTGGAAATTAGTGTCTTCAGCAGATTCTTTTATAAAATAAGAAAAAAATATATGAATCTCTTTTGATTTGGGCTGAGTAAAATTTTATTCCTCTTATTGTACTTCATGGTGAGGGTGGTCTTTAGCTGAGTTTTTTGTGTCTGGTGTGATCCCATTACCTGGGGTGTTGCTGTCCACCGTAGTCCCACTTGATCTTGACAGCAGCAATGAAGTAGTGCCTCTCCACAGCCTGAGAGACTGGAAGAAGTGAGCCTAGCAGGCCCAGGAGGACAGGAGCCACTCTCCAGAAGCAAAGCCTCATGGCTGGGTCCCAATTCCCAGACAAGCTCGGTCCGGTGTGGGACTGCAGCGCTTTCTGGTCTGCCGATGGAGTCTGGCGTAAGCTTTATCACTGACGTGTAGACCTCCCCGACCAGCAAGCCTACACACAGGTCACCGCCCTCGCATGGAGCCTGCGTAGTGCAAACAGCGTGTTCCTGCCTTCGGAATAGAGCTCTAGCTGTATTGTGAAAACACTGGCTTGGATCAGTGGTCTTCCTTGACCCTTGAATCTGACTTTCATGTGTAGGGTCCGGTAAGCTTATTTTCAACAGACTATTGAAAAAAAAAATCCACTTTCAGCTTTTATTTTCAGCATGGCTTAACATATGAAAGCACACTGAAGGAATACTAGCAAAAATTTTCAAGTTATTTGTTATTACTTTAAACTGTTGAATTTCTCCACAGTTAAACTGATTAAAATCTGTTTTTAACACACAGACATTTTCTGCTCATGGTACAGTTTGACTCCACTTGTTTATCTTCTAGAACAAATACATAATGTCTATTACACTCAGCAATACAGAATTAATCACTTATTTTGTTTACACTGTGTGTGTGTGTTTTTAAAAACATAAAGGCTGAAGATTTTCATCCTGAGAACAATACCATGTAAATCCAACATCAGCATGTCTTCAATTAGCTGACACTTTCAATGTTCAGCTGCTTGCTATTATATTATTTGTATGTATTAGCTGGATATTTTTTACTAGTGTAATTCCTGGTAAGTGCCTTGTTCATCAAGGTCTTTTGAGGCCAAAGCAGCAGCAATAACCACTATGCCACCTGCTACCTTCAAGTATTAAGCCAATAACGTGATGAAGGTCTGTATTCTTAAGCTTTTATTCATTTGTACTTATTGTACAAGTGACTTTTGAGTTACAAACTGAACAAATTATAAACAGTTTTCCCAGCTGAGTTTGTAAGTTGAACAGCTGTATATTTCCTAATTTAAAAAAAAAAAAAAAGATCCTATTAGTTTTCTTCAATATTTTTAACATTAGAGATAGGTCCACTTATGGTGCATTGTGAAAAAGTGCACTGTGTTGAATTAAAAATTATCAATATTATTTCTTTTACAGTAACTTTAAACATAACATAACATAACATAGCAGTAAAACGTCTCATTTTTTGTAGAGTTTTCACAGCACTCTGTTAATTAATTGGAGTTCTGAATTCAAACCCCATACCGGTGAAGAAGCACAGTAAAGTGATCTGTGATCACAAAACAATACCCCCTCACTATGACTCACTCAGAATGTCTACACATCTTTACTCACATACCGAACAACTTATGCAATGTTGGAAATAGTCCTCCATCTATAGATAGTTTTCAATAACCACTTGACCTGATCAGGGCCGTGGTTATTCGGAGCCTATCCCAGAAGCACTAGAGAGGTACACCCTGGACGGGACGACGGTCCATTGAAGGGAAGTCGCACAGAGTCACTCACCCATTCACACATGGGCAATTTAGCGTTACCAATCCACCTGAATTGCATGTCTTTAGACTGTGGGAGGAAATCCTCGCAGAAACAGAGAGAACATACAAACTTCACATGGACTGAGCTGGGATCAAACACACATTCTCTCACGCCACTTAGGCGCTGTGAGGCAGCAAAGCTACCTGCTGCATCGTTGTGCCAACCTGGACATCGTCGTAGAGCTACGTTTTTCCCTCCAGCTTTTGCTATTTATATATTTATGTGTAACCAGTAGACAAATCACTTCTCACTCCATTTAGCTTTCTGTACTTTTCAGAACATTTACAAATAATAATTTTCAAAAACTGCTTCTTTCACAGGGTGGCGCAGTGGGTTTGGCCAGGGCCTGGTCTCTGGTGTGTCTGCGGTTTGAGTCCTGCTTGGGGTGCCTTGTGATGGACTGGTGTCCCATCCTGGGTGTGTCCCCTCCCCCTCCAGCCTTGTGCTGCTGGGTTAGGCTCTGGCTTGCTGCCACTCTGCTTGGGAGAAGTGGTTTCAGTCAACGTGTGTGCTTGTTTCACAGGGAAATTAGTTTGAGTACACCATAGCTAGAACAGAAGTATAACAGAGTTTACCATGGCAACTTGGAAACATGTATGTTGCTATTGACAGCTGTGTTAGCTGTTGGCTTGTTGCTAGGGTAACTAGAGTGATGCCACTTGGCTTTGCAGTGAGTTCCCCACGAGGGGGCGGCATGCACAAGTGATGAGTGCTGAGGCCAGGAATTTTCCAGTCTGAAGGAACATGTGTTGAAGGGAAATTTCTGCATGGGGTATGATGAAAGATCACCCTTCTTCTACTACTACTTGACCATCACAAAAGTGACCATGTCTATTACTTGAATCAGACACGATTCGTGCAGTTACATATTTCACCAAAACAGTGGGATTGCTGTGGTCTTTCAACACTATATTCACGAGCAACCAACCCTGCACTCAAGGTCAGGCCTCGGAAGAAAAATTGTTCCAAAAGGGACATGCAGAATAGAAGCAGTGGTGCGGACATGTCTTACTGAAGCCTATAGTGCAATATAACATTTACATTTATTTATTTAGAAGACACTTTTCTCCAAAGCAACTTCCAATGAACTCTATGTAGCGTTATCAGCCGACACACCTTATTCACCAAAGTGACTTACACTGCTAGATACACTACTTACACTGAGTCACCCATCTATACATCAGCAGAACACACACTATCTCACTCACACACTATGGGGGAACCTGAACAGTAGGTCTTTGGACTGTGGGAGGAAACCAGAGCACCCAGGGGAAACCCACGCAGACACGGAGAGAACATGCAAACTCCACACAAACTGAGAAGGGATTGAACCCACGTTCTCTCGCACCACCAAGGCGCTGTGAGATAGCAGGGCTACTCGCTGCCCACCGTGCTGCCCATACTTTTGTTAGCTGTGTGCTGTAATGACCGTGGTTTAGGTTTTATTCTAAACCACTGAAATAATAGTTATCCCCTAGGGTTGAAAATGAATAAACTGAGGTTTTATATCTTTTTATTTCAATACTAAGCTTATCTATGTTGAAATACAGAAAATTACATATGGCTCTGCATTTATCCAATTTTTTGCTATCCGGACCACTGCCATTCCCTTTTAGGCTGGATAATTGAGGCACTGCTATATTAGGGCTTCATCTCTTCAGTCTGTTCCATCTGGGGCTGGAGGCAGATCGCACCGAGTACCTGTGAGTACTGCCTCCCTGAAAGTGCTGCTCACGTGTATAAATGGGAGAACGCAGAAATCGCTTTAAATAAAGGAATCAGTCAATTAATGAAGCACTCATGTAATAACATTTCCTCAACACCCTTTCTCCACGAGGCTCTGAGTTTCAGGCTGACATTGTGCAGTTCTGAGGGACCATGAGCAGCAGGGCTCCCTGTCGTCAGTCGCTCTCGAGGCCCGCATGGCTGACAGCTTCCAGAAGCGAAAGCCTCCTTTTAGAGCCGCTCTCCTGTCGCAGGTGAACAGAAGCACTGACACCCAAGCCCAAGCTGGTTGTTTCCAGCATCAGACTTTAGCTCTTTGGTGATAGGTATAATTTAGGCAGCGTGAAGGAGGTTCATGCTGCCATTCTGGAATTTCTACAATTGCTTCTGACAACTGGAAAATCCCTGTCTACACTCCGCCTTACGCAGGGAATATTCCGGCAAATTAAATCAATGTCATTGATTCATCCCTGATGATTCACCAGAATAATTCATTCTTCAAGCTGTTCTTTCGTTTGAGAGGAGACTGCATCCCTGTTTTGCCTCCAGCATATACTCCAAGTCAGTATGGCTCTCATATTACCAGCAAACACAATGAGGGTTTTAAAAACAACCTTGAAGGAATTGCACACATGGTTTTCAGAGTGTTTTTTAGTAAATTGTACCTTCTGAAAAACAACCCAAGCAAGCTAATGCTGGCCCTCCAAAATGTCAAGCCCTGCCTGGTTCCCAATATTTGGGCAGACTCCACTTTGCTTGACACATTTTCATAGACGATTCTTTCACAGCCAAGAAGTATAACACCTCAATTAATGTCCTTTCTATCAGAGTGGGCCTATGTGTCAGTATTCAGGATGAACCCTAACCCTAACCCAAGGAGCAGGATGAACTTGTCAGAGGTAAATACCATATTTTCGTGTATTTCGGGGTGTTCATCGCAGCCATTGTTTTAACTAAATTAGACATCTGAATTTTGAATAATATTTATTGTCAGTGTAGCTCTGTGACACCAGAATGTAAAAGGTAATGACTTGTTCATTATTAGCTTACTGTTGCAGACAACATATTATAATATAAACAAATGTCATTTAAAATACTCACTTAAGTTTACATTACATTTACATTTATTCATTTAGCAGACACTTTTCTCCAAAGCGACATACATCTCAGCGAAAATACAATTTGTGCATTACATTAAGAGAAAGAGACATGGCTGCAGACACGTGATTCTTAAGTAAACCTAGTTTGTTACTTTCCACTTGATGCACCGATGTCCACCGCTCAAGTAGGTGTATAAAACACAGGACAGATAAATCCTGATAACCTTCCTACAAAATATATAGTTCCATTTTTTGTAGATTTTTTGCCATGAGGAAAAACAGGGAAGTCACATAACCACAAATTTAAAAAAAAAAAAAATTCAAATTTGGCCAAAGTTGTTATAGTGGACCCATAAGAGGAAGTTTTTATGAATCATGCTACACAATGCATCATTTTCCTTCTTGTTTAAAACTGCAGACCTGGTAGGAAACTTTGGAGTCCTACAGGGAATGATGAAGAAGCACACTATAAAATTATGGAAATTGTCATAAATTATGTAGTTTACACGGTTTAAATGGAACATTGGAATTTGTGAATTTCACAAATCATTGTAATAAGTAATTTCTTTTTTCTTACAGCAAAGCTTTTAGCATGCAAAAGATAAAATACGTGATTTACATATAAATGCATATCTGTTTAGTGGGTAGCAAAGCAGTCAAAGAATTTCAAATACACATTCACTGAAAGGTTGAGGTTCGGAAGTATAACGAAGTTCTAATTTTTTATATAGCATTTTCTGCATATGAATGTGTGCACACAAGATAAAGCAAAAGTGATGGGGAAAACAGTATAGAAGGTATTTTTTCGAAATGATGTTTACTTCCAGCAGCATTCACCCACTAATAGGGATGTTTGCATCTTCCCTCACTTTCTAAATTTTGCAAGGTCATCCATATAATGAAGAAAAACACAAAAAAGAAAAGTTTTAAAAGAAGTTACTTTTTCTATGAGGCTCTCTCTCTACAGGTCAACACACCAAAATTCTAACTATACTAAGTGATATGTTCATTCTAAGGTACAGCATGTTTAAATTAGTATTAAACAACATAGACGCACACACACATACATACAGAAAAAAGTCCAACACAAAGAGCTCTGGCCTGATACTCATAATCACTAATATAAATAATCTACTGGAGTCCAATGGTTCACATTTGGCTCAATATCCATATCCTTGGTGATAACCCTCTTGGTAGCCACCATGATAGCCCTGATTGTGGTACCCATATCCCCCATACTCTTCCTCAGGGCAACGCATGCCCAGCGACTGTTGTATGGCCATTTCCTGCCTGCGCAGCTGCATGGAGTCCACCATGTCGTAGATGATGGCCATAGACCACATTGGCGATGGGTACCAGGACTTCACGTTCCCATCCTTCCCCACTAGCAGCATGGAGAAGTACTCAGGACTGATCTGAAAGTAGTTCCGGATGTCCTTCACCAGGGATGCTGGGAGTCCCTCTCGCTCTACAGTTGCACTTCCTGGAATCAAGAACATTTATCCTGTAGATTGTGGCTTTGCCTTGTAGTCGTTGTTCATTACAGAGAAGTCACTAAGCTGTGATACACTGAGGAAACATTCTAGCAAACTACCAAGTCACATGATTACCTAATCAAAATAAAGGTGGAAGGGTAAAAACAATAAATTGTTACACTGAGCAAGAAAAGTCATTTTCTCTTAAGAGCCAATAACGTCCCGATTCAGACACTGTTCAACGAATGAAGCCCTCTTCTAAAAGTTCAGGAACTGCTAACGTCCCCCAAACACTCTCTTGACTTCAAGCAAAGATAATGTAGTGTACATGCAATCATGTTTCTTTGAGCAGTCCTGTGGTAAGCTGGTAAATGTAGAGACCCAAGGACCGTTACCATTTATAGGGTAGAGTTCTAGTACTCCACCCATGTCCACTGCATCCACCCCTAGCAACTTGAGAACGGACACATGGCGCAGACCTGAAGGTATAGACAGGTCACAGTCATTCGACAGCAGCATATCTAGAGCAGTTCAGTTCATACACAAGGAAAAGCACACCCTAGCTCAGGTACAGACACACTTTAGCAAGAGCACTTGGTGGTGGTGCACAGGATCAGGAGCTCCGCAATGCCTGTGACGACTCACCCAGGCTGCAGGCCTGGCCGCTGAGAGCTTGCAGCTGCTGCTGATAAGCCCACTCCTCATCGTTCGGGGCAGAGATGATGAACAGCCTACGCCTCCAGCGGAACCTAGGAACACACACTCCGTTCAACATAGCCTAGGGTGCAGTCAGCACCAGACACACTCGTAGAGAAACACATCACTGATCTTTCCAAGGCTGAGTCTGTGGAGACATTACTGTATCTCTTATGAGCTGCACACAAACTCTAGGGGGATCTTCTCAACACTGGGACTAATGCAGAAGACGGATGCAGTGGATCTAAAAAGATTAAAAGAATAAATTACAGAAGTATCTTGCATATGTGCTTTTCCTGCTGTCCACACTATGACTGTGATTAATGTAGTGCACGGATTTATTACACTTTCTCATTCTTCACATGTCAACATTAAACAGGTCTCCTACGACATGAGTTTGCGGACCATTATTTCTGCTTTCTCCCTGTTCTGCTGTTACTGACATTTCTAACACATTTTAAGATAAATGATGAGTGCAAGTTAGACATAAACACATTTCAGAGGCCTCAGGTAATAAAATAAATCAAGAAATCTGCTTCTGGGATTACTTTGGTTATTTTGCGCCTTGCAGGCTGTATTATTTTTAAACTGGACCTTACAGCCTTCTGTGAAACTACAGCAGTTAATGCTGGAGTACCTGGAGAGGAAGTTCTCTAAAGATCTAGGCTTGTCTTCCTTCTTGCACATGACCCCTTCCCTCCTCTGCTGTTCCATCTCACTGATTCGTGAGTTGAAGGTGTCAATGTAATCAAACATGCCCTTCATGGCGATAGGCACTTCATAGTATTGCTGGGAGGGATGAATGAAGAACAACATATTTTATTCCTTTTACTGGGACTTAAAACAGTCAGAATGTACTTATCCATATCTTAGGTTTATGATTCACAGCATGGAAATAGTTACTGTACATCTTGTATCTTGATTCAAATAACCTCCCTGAATTCCTCAAAAGCTAGTCTCTTGAGCTTCAAAAGTTAAACACTGAATAACATAGTTTTTTCAGATTTTTCTTGTCATAGAAATAAATTGAAAAGAACTTCAGAAACTGATGAAAACTCTCATCTTCAGAGTCAACAGCATTGTTTTAAACCCCATAAAACCCTACATGTTGCGGCAGATCACACAAGAATGTCCAACTTCCATGCTGGAGCTAACCAGCCAACCAGAGAAGCCAGTGGTGCCTTTGTTCACACCAGCCTTAGGCACACCAGCCAATTTACACTTGTACCCATAAAATGTTAATGAGGATGAAACACGGAGACCATATGACATGGCTTAAATATGGTCAGCCATGACAAGGCAATAAGAATATGCAATGAAAAGCCCTGCTTGGTGCACACACTGCACCTCTAAACAGTGAATACAGCACAGCTTGTAGTGTTCAATGAGCATTTCAGTGCACACTTAACTCGAAGTGGATGCAGAGAGAAAAAAATTATTCGGAGAAATTCACAATGTTGACTGAGTCAAAAACAGGGCTGTGGTAAGACCAAGGTCAAATCAATTAACCGCTGTCATGCGTGGCCTTCACCCAAAAGCACAGCTCGGGGTGAGGGAGCTCCTACCTTAGCCTTCATGTCAAAGTCAGTGAGAACCATGAAGAAGTCCTCGTCTGTCATCCCAAAGCCCTTTCTCAGCTGAGTGATGAGATCCTGGTCTACAAGATCCTCTCTTCTCAGGCCTTTCATGGGCTTGTCATGCTCTGTGGCAGAAAGCATCATTGTTACAGTAAAAGACTAAATAAAGTTATATAACTTTAAGAAAGATGATGAAAATGAAATTCCCCCAGTCCCAAGTGGACAAATAAGACTTTCAAATTTAAACCTCTCAGACCCTCTTCTGAATGGAACGCATTAAATGACAATATAAAATATGCAAACAATAGCTGTATGTTATGTCATTCAGGTAACAATAGACCGTTCCCTTTTGTGCTGAATAAATAAGCCCTTGTTATTCTAAACTAATACTCGGGAAAAAGTTTTTAAAAAATCCTTTAATTAAAAGAATTAATTATAGAACTAGTCTACTGACTGACACCATATTTGGCACACTGTTGACGTGAATGAAGAAAAGACGTTATCCTTGTTTTTTGCTCCAACTTACTAAATTACTAAATTATTAACTACTAAAATAATCATTACCTCTTGACTAGGTTTTGATTTTACAATCTTTATTTTATATTGTGTCCCAAAAAACAGTATGCTATTACTGAAACAGAAGAGAAATTTTGTGACAGTAACCCTTATGTGCTGCATGAAGAAGAGTAGAAGAAAAAATTAATTATATTATAGCCCATTAGCACCAACTACAGTAAAATCAACTTTGCAGCAAGTTCATTTTAACACTCAGGGACAAAAACTCTTTCAGAGCTGATTTAATCATTGTCAGTTTTTACTTACAATCTCACTCAGTTGTACCGCAGGATACACGCAATGTTGTGACTATGTATTGAGCCTATGTGTGAACCACGAAAGCAACCTCAAAAGGGCCCTTTCCTGAAATAACAGTGTTAATCCAACATGTTATTTTTGAAAAGGGCCACTGATTTTGCTTCTTAATGGGATGATTTAACTTTTTACACTCGTGCACCACTGCACAACTGCTCACGACACAGCGTGTGACAGGCCAGTGTATGGAACAAAGTATTATCTGCTTTGAGTGCACCAAAAAGTCTAGTCTTCCAACCACCGAGAGTCACACAACTGGAAAAATTTTGATACATCACACATACATATTGTGTAGTGCAATTCAGTCACAAATTCACATTAAACACGTCTTTGAGCTGGGAGGAAACTCATGCAAATATGGGAGGACATGCAAACACCACAGAGACTGACCAGGATTCAAACCCACATCCAAACCCACAGCCCAGGAGGTTTATTTTTAGCTTTATTGCAGCTGTAGCTTTGTTATTAAGGAATTTTTTTTGTTCCACATGCAATTGCCCGATAGACAGTGGCATAGCAGTTATGTTGGTGCCTACTATAAAAAGTAAATGTGGTGATTTGATCAAAATTAATTTTAAACCTTTAAATAAAGAAACGGTTTTATACTGCAGTGATGAGAGGTTTAAAGCCTGAATTTCTGATTTAGACAAATATCAATGAAATATGTTTGCTATTGCAAGCCAGGACACAAGACCTGTTCTCTGGAAAAACATTGCACAGTTATACTACATTTCACACGCCAGCTGCAGAGGAAGCAAAAGTCTTTTTCCTCCTTTCTACTGAGCTGATCAGGTAGTTGTCTCAGTTACTTCACGGTGTACGTTATGTCATTCCAACACTATGTTCCAGGCTTTACTGCTGTCAAACTCCAATCCCTGTGTCATGAGAAAAACAGGAATGATTGTTTTCTTATTTTTTTGCTGAATCAAATACGTTTATCCTTGGGGAATCACCATAAATATTTTAATTTGTTACAGGATGAATGGAAAAGACAATACTGGCTAAATAATACAGTGCTTGGTTACGCGCTTGGTCACAGTTGAATACAGACAAAATGCTGCAGCTATTTTTCAGCATATTTTGTACTTTTGAAGGGACCAAAGCATGATGGACAAAAAACATGTGCTCTAAGCTACGAAAGTCATTCTTTGTAGGAAATGTTTTGGATTATTAGGGCAAACGTGAACTGGTACTGTTCATCATGTTAAACCTGTTAACCAGTTTGACTGTCCCCCCTGTCCATGCCAAGGAAGCTCTGGAGAAAAATGCCTGACCGAAATGATCAAACAAATTTATGCTTTGTGCAAGGATTTCTAAATACTACACATAACCAGAAAGCTTGCAAATAATAAACATAATGGGAAAAGAAGGCAGGCAGTGAGATGTACTGTTAAAACCATCTCAGACACAAAAAAACCACAGAACATACTCACCTAGTTGGTAATGATCAATTTTCATGGTACTGTTGGTGAAGGTGCCAAAGATAGTGATGATGGAGAGCTTCCTGACAGCCATCTCGCACACATGCTCCAGGTACTCATCCCTCTGCTGAGTGTACATCTTGTGGTCCTCACTGGGGGTGGTTATCAGCTAGAAGAAGGTAGTTGTGCTGGACACATTAAACACTGCTAGGCTTTGCATAGGATTGTCCAATACAACTCTTACCCTAACATCATGGTTTTTTCCAAGCAAGAATTCCATCATGCCACATAACTACTTAGAAAACACAGTATTGTTTAAAATAAGTTTATTTAGTGTGTGGAAGAGTCCAACTGTTTAGTGAATAATGGATAAACAGATTTTATTTGCAATAAATGTATAAAAAGTGTACTGGTAAAACAAAAAAAAAAAAACAAGGCAAATGTCTTGCCATTCCAGCCCTGAAAGAGTATAGTCTTCAATGTGTAAATTTCTTTATCAACTTTTTCCCAAGAGCAAAAACACCAATTTCCAAAACAGTCGATAAAATAAAATTGTTGTATAAGAAGACCACTTTGTATATTTGACATTTAAAAAGTAAAGCATTTATGTTTTTATAACATACACAAATCTTTGTGAGGTGACCAGTGCCCTGTTATGGTACTAACATATATCTTAAAATCATTTTCAAAACATCAGTTAGCTTGCTAATATTAATATATCAAGACACACACCAAATTAGCCAAATGAATCCTGTTTTACGGACACTTGTTTTAAGAAAGACGAAAAACTTACCAGAAGCCGTCTTCTACCTTCAAAGTAATCAATGAAGGATGCTAAAGATCCCTTGGAAGGAGTCACTTTCTTTGAAGGCCTTTCAGCATCTTCTCTGTCTTGGTTGCTGGGTGTTTGCTTGTCAGTCTTTCTGTTGCGACTTTCTCCCTTCCTGTCTTTAGGAGCCTTTGCCTTCCTCTCCATTTTCTCCCTTTTGACAGTCTTTTCCATTTTCTGAGCCTTCTTCTTCTTCTCTGCCTTGTCCTGCTTGTTTTTGCCCTTTTTGGGAGGGATGACCTCTATTTCTGTCTCATCGAGGTCTCCAGCGATGGCACTTTCTTTGTAAGTATCCTCATGTTCATTGCTCACCTCTTTTCTGAGATTTGTGTTTTTGGGTTGCTTTGCTTTGGTTGACGGTTCAGGTTTGATTATTGTGCCACCGGCATTCCTCTGGTTGTAATTCCTCCTGGTTTGACTGTCTCCATTCCTACCTGTATAGGCCTTGGTTGAAGGAGGTGTAGAGTAGAGACTGGTGTGGGGATGGTTTCCATCAGCTGTGGTTCTGTGGTCAGGTACCCAGTGGAGTAACATTTGAGCTTTAGTAGGGTGCTGAGTAGCCGCTAAGGTAGTGGCGGTTGTCGTGGGAAGGGTGGTTGTGGTTGGAGGTGCAGTAGTTGTAGTGGTAGTAGTTGTAGCTGTGGTGGTAGTAGTTGTAGTTGTTGGCCTTCTAGTTGTGGTAGTTGTTGTGGTTGCTGTTGTTGCTGGCACTCTTGTAGTGCTGGAGATTGTTGGGGTTGAGGTGCTCTGGGAAGGTCTGCGGATGGGTTTTCTTTGTGGCCTCTTTTCATTTTGTGTGTCCACCTGAGGGTTTGAGTGAGGAGTCTCAGTCCGTCCACTCTTAACTATCTGTCCCTCAACGCCAGCTTCTTTGCATTTCTGCACAAAGCCCTTCTGCCTGATCTTTTCCACCTTGCGCATGGGAGCTTTATCAATCACCTCATACATGGCCTCCAGTCTGACTGGGTAGGGGTACCTCTCCTCCACCTGCAGTGTTTTACGTAGCAACACCATCCCAAATTTTCCTTTGTCAAGCTTGAGGAAGTTCATAAGCCTAGGAATCAGCAATGTGTCCAGTGGCTCTTCAATGATCTGACCCTCATTGTTGATGCGCCGCACTTTTCCACCCATCTCTCCCTCCTGATGGAACATCACAATCTGCTGCATGTGCCGCTCTGCTAGCTCACAGTAGATGTCTGGCTTAAGAAGGCTCATCATCAGCCGGTAGTAGCCATCAGAGTCATGTGGGGCAGAGATGACCAACACACGGTTTCTGCCCGCAAAGCTAGCTAAGAGGCTTGGAAATCTGCCACTTCCTGGCGTTTGGGTCTGCCTCGGCTGCATCCCTATTGCGGCTTCATCCTGGACCATCTCGTGCCATCCAGTTCTTCTCCGATGACTTGGTTTCCTCCTTCCAGGGGCCTTCCTACTCTGGCCATCAGCAGCAGAGCGCTGACCTACCTGCTGCTCCCCAGGTCTTACGCGGTCCCCTGAGGAGGACACAGCAGCTTTAGAGTGACCCCTGCCGCCAGCCCACGTTTGAGCACCTGAACTTGGCGTCGCCACACGTGATGAGCCACGATGGACGGACAACTGTCTCCGTTCTTCTCCTCTGTCAGTCGCACCACTCTCCCACGTGTCCACCACCAGCGAGGCCAAAAGCAGCGCAGCACGAAGAACTAGAGCCCACCTCATTGTGCGGCTCTGTTAAAGAAGAACCCAGCGGCGACACAGAGAGACCATGTGTGGAAGGAGAAGAGAGGCAGCAGGGTCCAGTCCCTTTGGCTTTGTGAGACTACTACGCAATGAGCTTGACCGTCACCCGTGTGTCCACATTCACCGCAGGAAACCACCAAGTCAAGTCATGGCATAACAAGAGAGGAATAAAATAAGCAATCACAGATGTGAGGAAAGGGAAGCACCAAGCGAGGCGTAAACTCCACTTGAGCGAGCGTCCGGTCCGCTTTCACTGCACAAAAGAGCGGCGCGTAAACGCGGGCGCCGCACAGACAGTCGTGTAGCTCAGCAGCGGTCGGTCCCGCTTGTTTCCCAAACACCAAACATGAACTCCACGTGAGAAATCAAGAAAACGTCTTTTTCACGCGTAACTACGCAAGAGCCAGACAAGCGCCGTTCCGTGACGGACTCCACTGGCTGGTCTCGGGTTCGCGCTCTCAGACTCTCTTCTCCTCCGCGAATCGATCGGATGATGATCGAACCTGCGGCGCTTTCCCGCTTTTGAGTCTCGCTCTTTCCTCTGTTTCAGGAGCAGGACGTGGAGGAGCGATGCGCACGACTCACTCATCCCGTGTCGGTTTCCACTCAGACTCTGCGAGTCATTCCAGGAATGTGAGGAGAGCCGCGGGCTCCGTGCCCAGCCAGCCAGCCAGCCCTCCACTGCAGAAACAAGGACCAAATGGTGCGGAGAGAACGGGGTTGGGGGTTGGGGGTTGGAGGTTGGGGGGGGGGCGTGGACGTCTCACTGGGTCTCACTGGACCTCTCACTGGGTCTAAGTGGACATCTCAGTGGACCTTTCACTGGGTCTCACTGCATCTCTCACAGGACCTCTCACTGGGTCTAAGTGGACATCTCAGTGGACCTTTCACTGGGTCTCACTGCATCTCTCACAGGACCTCTCACTGGGTTTAAGTGGACTTCTCAGTGGACCGCTCACTGGACCTCTCACTGGGTCTAAGTGGACATCTCAGTGGACCTTTCACTGGGTCTCACTGCATCTCTCACAGGACCTCTCACTGGGTTTAAGTGGACTTCTCAGTGGACCGCTCACTGGACCTCTCACTGGGTTTCTCACTGGGTCTCTCACTGGACCTCTCAGTGAACCCCTAGGTAGTTCTCTCAGTTGGGTTCTGTAGATCTATCAGTGGGTCTCTTAATGGGTCTCATTCAATCTGTCAGTGTCTCCCAGTGTATTTATCAGTATGTCTCTTAGTGTCACTCTCACTAAGTTTCTTTCTGAGTCTCTCAGTGAGTCACCCAGTACATCACACTGGGTCCCTTGATGGATCTCAGTAGGGCTCTCTGTGGGTGTCTCTAGATCTCTCAGTGGGTCTCTCAGTGTCATGTATGAGGGTCTCCATTTGTCTGTCAGTGTATGGTATGTCACAACATGATTCAGTTCTGCTAGGACAAACTGTCCTGAAAAAAACATGTCACTCATCTGGTAATGTAATGACACATGTTAGATTTGGACATGTCAAAATAGGGCTTCAAACTGGACTTGAGTATCAATTTATCAATTTATGCCAGTCCCAGTAAGCTCAGGAATGTTTGTGGGCTGTGTGGTTGTACTAGAACAAATTAAATTTGAAAAATGTGTTCTGAAGGAAGGGGGCATGGTGGTGCAGTGGGTTGCACCGGGTCCTGCTCTCCAGTGGGTCCGGGGTTCGAGTCCCACTTGGGGCGCCTTGTGATGGACTGGCGTCCCGTCCTGGGTATGTCTCCCCTCCCCCTCCAGCCTTACACCCTGTGGTGCTGGGTTAGGCTCCGTAGGGGACAAGCGGTTCAGGAAGTGTGTGTGTGTGTGTGTGTGTGTGTGTGTGTGTGTGTGTGTGTGTGTGTGTGTGTGTGTGTGTGTTCTGAAGGACCTATATATAAAGCCTACACACTAGCAAAGGCTCACAAGTAATTCATACTGTAAGCAAATGAAAACACAAGTTAGTGTCGTGTCACTAAAAATATGCAGTATGCTTTGTGAGTGCATTTCACTACCTCAGAAAAGTTCTAGATCAGTGTCGGACTGAGCCGTTTATTGAGTATACTGTATTTGATCTGCTTTTTACATGTTAATAAAACACATTCACTTCAAAACAAAATGCTTTTATTGCCTTTGTAATTGTAAGGCACCACATCCAGTTGGCTGAAGAGGACCGTACTGCCCAATTTGTTCCGGTCGCTCGCCGTTAGTGGTGTAGGTTTACACACACATGGCTCTCCTTCATAATGACCTCTGAGGGACACTAAACGCAGCACCGAAGGAGGGGGAGTTGGACATAGAGAGAACAGCCGAAGCAGACGCCACTACGGGGGCCAGAGTGTTTGAAGGTGTCCTTGGAAACGGTGCACTTCAGTCCCCCCGCTCTCAGCCCCCGTTCCCTGGATCCGCAGGACTGACTGCTCCCTCTTTGTACGCTGCCGGGCATTTGGGTGGAAATCGGAAACCTCCCTTAACTCCTCCAGAAGCAGAGAGAACATGTATGATTTCTTAAACCTCTTTGCAACGTCAGATGAAGGCCCCTTTGCTTACATTTGGAAACGAACTGAGAAGGTAATTCAGATCACGTGCAGGGGTCCTCAGAGACGCACGTGTACAGCAAATATTTTCCGAGGTAAAACAGCTTCCACGCGTATCAAGTATGCATGACGTACATTTAGGACCAACAGCAAGAAAAGGGAGGCAAGTCTTCGATTTGGACAAAATCCAGATGCAGTGCTCATTTCTGAGCGTTTAAAGTGAGTCTTTCAAGACAGTCACTTTTTGGCAATATTTTTATGTTATGCGGTCACAAATGCTAAGCCAGGACTTTGTGGACACTGAGCAGTCCGCAAAACAAGACTGGGAGACTTATATCTTACATATGCCCTGTGATTTTGAAATGTAATTAATTTGAAATCAATACAGCCATGTGTCTGTGGAAGAAGAATTTGCTTGAGGAGATGCATGGAGGACAAAGTAAAACTTGTTGAACTGGTGAAACCTTTTCACAGTGAACATGGGCTTCTGCGTTAAGGCCGTCATGGTGCTGCCCAGAACAGAAGAACCTAGGTCCCACTGGGGTCCATTCATCTGGGCACATACCGTTGAGCCTGCTGATGGTTGACCTCAGAGAGGTGTACGGACGGCCTCCTCCTCCTTCCTGCCTCCTCGGACATCTGTTGGTAGTTATTCTCCAAGTCCTGAGAGCCTCTAACCAGGAATGAGTCAGTCTCAGCTGGGTCTGTTTTATTTAAACCACACTCTATCTTCTTCTCCCCAAAGTGATACTAAACTGGTTTGTATATCCTCTGAGTATTGCTCCCTGCTGACGCTCTTGTTTACAGAGGCACAAGATTAATGTAAATAAATAGATGAATGTTCTAGATGGATAAAAATGCAGCCTTATTCGCTCCATTTTTAATTTTTGTACGCAGCCTATACTTGTCAGATGTATTTGTACACATTGCTACAATGCATTAATGCGTGAATATAAACTTTTTATTCCGCCCTGCTGCGAACAACTGGCATTTAAGACGATTTCGCCATGTACTGGATGTGATGATCCGTAATAATTTGAAATTGCAAAAGTAGGGTGATTTTGCTGTAACTACGCACGCAGAGGTTTTCAGTGTTTTTGATGTTTTGGAGTGACATACAAAACATATTTCAGGATATTACTTAGAGTTGTTGCAAATGAAAAAATAAATATAAACAAATGTTAGCTAGAAAAAGGCAGGAAACCACACACACACACACACATTTTCAGAACCGCTTGTCCCATACGGGGTCGCGGGAAACCGGAGCCTACCCGGCAACACAGGGCGTAAGGCTGGAGGGGGAGGGGGAGGGGACACACCCAGGACGCGACGCCAGTCCATCGCAAGGCACCCCAAGCGGGACTCGAACCCCAGACCCACTGCACCACTGTGCCCCCTGCAGGAAACCAAACTTTCCAAATTGGCTGGGGTAACGGTTTTTAGGTTTAAAACCAGAGTGAGTATGATACAGTAAATGGTACTTTGTTTTTTGTTTGTACCTGCTTATGAGTAAAACTCAAGCGAAGTACACCTCAAACTTTGAGAAGTGGATGTCACCAGCCCAGAGCAATTATATTATCGCAAGGTATACAATTTGAGTCATCATAAGCAAGTGTTTTCTAGTGAGCAGTAGTATACTTCAACAAAGCTCAAAATTTAATTCTTCTCAAGAATTACATACAATTAAAAGGTTGTGTTGTTATTCTCCAAAATAAAAATGCAATATATATTAGTTTCTCTGTTTTTAAGAAATTTTCCAGGCAGTTTTTCCAGCATAAATTTGAGACTGGTGTTCATTGTTCTGGTTCAAAGAAAGTCTGCCTAATTCTATTCAGAGGAAGCAACAACATTACAATGCAGGGAGAAAAGGATTTTGACATCTTTTTAAAAAAACTGGATTTCAATTCTGTTGTTTAAACTAACCCGTCCTGGGTGTGTCCCCTCCCCCTCCGGCCTTACGCCCTGTGTTGCCGGGTAGGCTCCGGTTCCCCGTGACCCCGTATGGGACAAGCGGTTCTGAAAATGTGTGTGTGTGTGTTTAAACTAACGCTGCTCGAGAAATGAAAAAAATCATATATAGGTTTTGTTAGTGTACAGAACACATACGATATAAATACAGATTTTCATACCTGAACAGAATCAAAACAGACAAAATGGTCATGAGAGTAACATCAAGATAATCAGTGTTTGATGTAGTAACCGTGTTTTTTCTATTTCTTAAATCTTCTCCGTAATGCAGCAATTCAACTTTTTTATTTCTGTTACTTATTTTTAAAAAGCCCGAGAGCCTATTCCTATTTATATTCCAAATTGCACAGTGACAAAAAGACTGTGGTAAATTCTTTGTTCTGTTTTTTTACGATTTTTTTTTTTTTCAGTTTTCTACATTTGCTGAACACCGATTAATTCAATGTTCCTAGGATCTAAAGAGCTCAATTTGGACATCATTAAAGATAAAGACAGCAGTGACACCCTGATTAAACTGATTGCTTTTTCGTAATGATAAGATGAGAAGGCATGGACTACAGCGTGCATGACTATACTAAGGTCAGGTCTTTTCTAAGATGACACTCCGGAAGCATGACGGGATTAGAGGATCATGAGATCAACAAACATGAGCACGTGGCCAAGTTTCATCTGGCCTCTGACAAGCTGCTCTCATTAATTTACTACATGGAATCAGCAGTTTGCAATGCATGAGGTCTTCATTTTCCATGAACCTTGTGTTGGTCTGTGTGTGTGTGTGTGTGTGTGTCTGGACAATAGCCAACCTAAAGCTTTGGAACAAGATGTGAATGCTCAAGCATAATCAACACCTTGGCATTCTCACGGTGGACTTTTGACTCATCGCATACCATTGAAATAAAAAAGGCACACCTAAGACACTGTATAGCCTTTCCCCCTGTTCTGTGGATTTTGGAAAATAACAAGGGGCATTCCAAACATATCACAGGAAGCTGACTTTGAGAGAGATGTCTCAAACGCTAATCTTTCAGAAGAGCTTGCCAACGCCACAGTGGCTTGGCTGTGTTTAACAAATGTATTCTCCACACCCTTCAGGACTGACAAGGGCAGTGTGTTCCATGGGCCTCGCTGTAGTGTCTCGGTAATCACGAACACATGGAGACCTCGACTGGAACAAAATCAACATACTGAAGCATCACGGTTGCGAAACACTGCAGTCACAGGGCACGTTCGAAACCCCTGCAACAAGAATGCCAGAATGCTGATGGTCTTGTGCAGTTGACTTATAATTGTCATACATGTGTTAGACAGTGGGGGTGCGGTGGCGCAGTGGGTTGGACCACAGTCCTGCTCTCCGGTGGGTCTGGGGTTCAAGTCCCGCTTGGGGTGCCTTGCGATGGACTGGCGTCCCGTCCTGGGTGTGTCCCCTCCCCCTCCGGCCTTACGCCCTGTGTTGCCGGGTTAGGCTCCGGTTCCCTGCGACCCTGTATGGGACAAGTGGTTCAGAAAGTGTGTGTGTGTGTTAGACAGTGTTGAGGCAGAAACATAAGCCAAGAAGGATCATTTACTTGTTGGCATTTGATAATACAATGCATAATATGCAATCACATGTTAGTTTAGTTTTATCCATCGGAATACAATTATCATACTTCGAATCAGGCTGAGCTTTTGGTTTCAGCTTTTCAGACATTTCTGTTTTAATTAGATTACTATTATTTTAAACACACTTTCGAAATGTTCATGAGAAGGGCTGCAGATGAGATGGCCCATACTGCCTTCCCTAGTTTTCCAAACGACAGCAGAAATTCCCACTACATGCATTTCACACACACACACTTTCTGAACCACTTGTCCCATTCGGGGTTGTGGGGAGCCAGAGCCTAACCCGGTAGCTCAGGGCATAAGGCTGGAGGGGAAGGGGACACACCCAGGACGGGACGCCAGTCCGTCGCAAGGCACCCCAAGCGGGACTCGAACCCTAGACCCACCGGAGAGCAGGACCCAGTCCAACCCACTGCACCCCCTAGATGCATTTCTAGAACAGCAATTATTTCCTGTGTTTTAATGTGCACGATTTTGGTGTCTAATGCAGGGCTCATGGAATGAAGACTTTTGTGGACGCACACAATATGTTCCACACCACAATTCCACTACAATCTCTTCCTTATACAGAGGGAAGACATCTCTGAGTGCTGTAAGCAGCAGCATGTTAAAGTCAATGTCTCACTTTTAGCTAGTTAGACTTTCATTGGTCATACTTATAAGCTGAAAGGGAAATACTATACTGTACTTCACATATTAGGTCTGGACTAGAGATGCCACTCACCTTTTCTGTTCAAATAGTATATGTTTTTATCTAGGAGAAAGCAATCGATTTCATATGTCCCGTGAGAGTAAAATGAAAAGGATTATTACATAATTAACTTGAAATAATATACTCTTCAACAGAAAAAGTTTGTTTTGGCAAACAAACAAAGCTGCTGTCTTCATACTGGACCAAGAGATGGAATTTCAGTTCTCAGTTCTTCCACATTCACATCCTTATAAGCATCTGCAGAAGAACCCTCAGCAATACTTGTGGAATATAGTGAATTAAACAAAGAGTGGGCGTGACATTTTATAGTGAGTGTCCGAGAGTTCGTGAGTAGATTGTCTCAGAGATGCTACCTTGTTCTACACAACGTCTTGTTTTTTGACATATTATAGGATATTATGAAATATATGTTCTTCAGATCTTCGTCAAGAAATCTGGGATGTAAATGTGACAGGATATTTGGCTGAAAGAGAAAGATGTATGGCACTGGGCCTAAACGACAACTGCACCGGAACAAAGATGTACATGATCCCACAGCACAAAGCCAGGACTCTGATCTTTACTTTCCAGCGGAACTTCCACCGTGCAGAGGAGATCCCAGCCGATTATATGGGACCTACACAATTTCAGTGTTATTCACAATGACACAGTCAAGGACCCAGTCTTCTGCTCACTATGAAATACGAAGTGCTCTGTGGCTGATGTTAGTGTGATTGGTCAGCCTCCACTTGTGTTTAGAAAGCGGGTTTATGCATAAACATGTATCCTTCTTCTTGGATACAAAAATATGGATCATCACATATTTTTTCATCTGTACATTTAGTAATGTGATACAGCACAGATGTTAAATGTGTTCCTGCTCTGACACAAACAACAGTCCGTCACATGTCTATGGTAAGCTACAAGGAAAGCAGCAGATCCACATCCTTTTGGCTCACACTGTACCTGATTAGTCATATAACGTGGCCAACACATGGTTTTTTACTTAAGATCATGCTTAAAAGAAAAGAAAATCGTGGACGCAGCAAAGCCGTATGTTAAAGTTCAGTCGGGAGCTGACTGATCTCAGTCTACTCAGCGGATCTGCACAGTTATATTTACACTGATTCAATTAATAAAAAACAAATAATATTAAACCATGCACTGACTCAACACAGTCAAACTTAACTCCACACAGATATGAATACATTTCTGAAGATTCGCATTACATTTATTCACATAGCAGACGTGACTCGAAAGTGACGTAAATCTCAGAAGACAAACCTTTAACCCGAGAGCTGTGAGTCACCAGCATTACCCGCTGCACCACCATGCTGTCCCAGTGCCCATCTATACTGTACTTATATTAAGATAAAACTAACATATTGCAAGGCTTACGACGGAGTTTGTTCAAAATCCTAAGATTTCCAGGACTGAAAATGACTGCGTTATAACTTTTCCATATTGGCTTGTGAACGTCTGCATTCTGCCAACATTACTGTTGCGTCAGATAAGGCTTCATAGTAAGTCGGGTCAGACACTATGAAGCAGAGGAATGAAGAGCGGAGGATTTGCAAGGTTACTGCCAGCTGAACGCAGCGTCACCAACTGCCGGCCTATTAAAAGACAGACTCCATTCAACATGGCACTCATATTAATTTTTAAAGAAGGAGACTGACAATGATTACGTACATTTAGATTAAAACTGATAGTTCATTGGTCATAGTTATTAATTCAGAATAATAAATGTTCATCTTTAGCCATGAAGATTATTCCCTATGTTTTTAGTTGACAGCTCTTGAGTTAGTCCCCTGTCTAGCAGATTAAGTGTAATGTCCCATCTCATGTTTTCAAGCAGTCTCGGAGAGATTGTATTGCATTTTTTCATGTTTTATTGACTTTTTTCTTCGCCGTCAAATATCTACCTCTGGAAGTGGAAAAACAAACTATTTACCTTTTAAATAATTTGAAACGTGGAGAGAGTCAATGTGGAAAACCCTCTTCAACCCCACAGCAAGATGTTACAATAATCATGGACTGACTAATTAATATCAATTAATACAAACCAACTGGAATGCAATTTCTAGGACAAATTTTGCTATTGTTGCTTCTTCTGTTACCAACGCTGTGAATGCTACTATGGCTACTGCTCACACAACAATGTGTAACTGAAATATTTCCAGCTTCTGTTCGAGGAGGTGTCCTCGGAATGCCAGATTGAACACTGCATCGCTGCGCCTGATGAGCTTTTTGAGAGGGCTGGGCTGGCAACGGCAGTAAACAGCATTTGTCCTTAGTAGAAGCACAATCTGGATGCAACCCTAGACAAGCACGAATGTGAATGATAATGAAGCTGACATTTACATTAACATTCCATGTGTCCAACAAGACAAAATGGAATGAATGGAATGGGCAACGAGCTCACAATTAAACTGAAAGGTTGATGATTGATCAATGGGACAAAATAATGTTGCCGCCCTACCTGGAGGCCACCCTGTAACTCCGGGCATTATTAAAAGACACAATAGCATGAAGAAGTAACCCTAAGGAGAAACAGAGTGGGAAATGTCAAGAGGAAGGTGAACTTCAGCCTACAACAGCAAGGCAGCAGAAATGGCACCACACACACACACACACACACACTCACACACTGTCTGAAACCGCCTGTCCCGAGCAGGTCTGCGGCGAAGCGGAGGCCAACCCGGCAACACAGGGCGCAAGGCTAGAGGGGGAGGGGACACACCCAGGAAGGGACGCCAGTCCATCACAAGGCAATGGAAGAACTATGTGAGTCTACATTGAGAGGTAGAGGAGAGTACTGGAAGGGCTTGTTAATCAATGGTCTGTATGCAGACTGAGCTTGCTTATGCGTTGAGCGCTGAAGACCTCTCTGACACGGTGTACACAGAAGTGTGAGAATGCTGCCATCTACTGCCGTGGCTTTGTGTACAGTCTGATACTGATAATGTATGTACGGTATTCACTGTCAAACGCTTCTGAAGGCATCTGTTGTCGCGTCACTTAAAACCCTGGGGGTGCGACTGTGGCATGTCTCATTTTACATCCCTGAAAATCCATCATTGGTGTAAATCTGCAGACCGTTACAGTTAATCGCATCAAGCTTAATAAGGGCTTGAATGTTTCATTCACAATTTTGAAGCCACAGCAAAATGACGCAAGGACTTTTCAGCTTGAAACAGTTTTCAACTGTTCATCTAGATTCTGCAGTTTTTTTGAAGCTGTGAATCGGTGTGGATTTTTGCATATGACTCAACTGCATGACCAGTTAGCCCAAAGAAATCCTAAATCTAAGATTAGCAAACACTAATTCGGAAAGCGAATTTCATGACATTCAAAAGTATCCCCGAACTCTAGAGAGATTAGAATTCTCGCACATCGCAGACCAACGCGAGCGTGATGAAGACAGACGTTCATACTGAAACATTCTGAGGACGGAGCGTGTTTCCAAAAAGTGTGGGTTGACAGAGAGCGTTTGAGGTGGTGAATAAGCAAATGAAGCATTTAAAACATCTCACAATCCTGTCCCCATTAAAACCACAAGCTGCTGTTTCTTGTTTGAACACGTCCACCTGTACAGTACGAGGCACAATCAGACAACATGCACACACACTGTTTTTGAGCCCTGGGGACCTCAACACTTATTTAAACAGTTTTGTGGCTTTTTCTCCTGACATATTTAGTCGATGGTGTCTGACTTCATATCACATTCTGCTCTAAATTACTAACAACTGTAGTCTCATACTACAAATATATTTGTTCTCTGTGTAGCTGAGGTCACAAATTACTGTACTTGATGTTCTGCTCAGTAATAAAATCCCCCTGTTTTACTAAAGAGAAACTGAGGGTGGCGTTGTTGTTCATTAGGTAGACTGTCTTGTGCTGGCAGAAGATGCCAACCACTAACCAAGGTTGCTTGTCCTCTCGCTCCTACCTGTGGGCTTTCATCCCAAAAGAGTATTTAAAGAAGCAGTGTGGAACCAACTCAAAGAGGTCCGTCCTGGACTCATCCACATTTACTCCACTTGATTTCTTCACATTTACTGTCAAAGGCTTACGTGCTATCCTGGATGACCATAAAAACCCATAAACATTTAACGTTTATCTTTGTCACCAGGAAAGCACAGAATTTTTGTGTTTTTTTTTTTTTTTCCCCCTTTTAATGTTACGCTTTGTTGTAGCGTTCAAATGAATCACTGTGAAAGTCAGCTGCAAGCAAAATGCTCCTTGTATGAACTGTCACTTCTCTCCATTTGTCAGGTCATTTGGAGTGAAGCGCCCCCAGTGAGTTTTCCCCTAACCATGACATCCCAGTAGCAGTCATGAGACCTTTTCGTGGGGAAAACTCAATGACACACTGGGAAAATGTTTTCAGTGGGGGATGTCCCTTGACAAAGTGGGCCATCACCAGTATCTCTTAATATTACTTTAGTCCTTCTTTTTGATTAACCAGGTTTTCACAAGAGAATGTCATTATCAAAACGTTTTATCTCATAACGGGTGAAATAAGGAAAAGACACGCCAGCCAGAAGTGCTTGAAAATTGTATGTATATTATTCATTCAGACTTGTTCCAAATCCTTTATGAACCATTAATATCCAACTCAGTACATCAACAACATTCACTTCAGCATCCATTGCAAGCCAGACTCCTGCTGGGTGAGTAATGAAGACCTGCCATGTCCCTCATCTTAGTCCGGTGAGTTTCACTACACAAGGTGAAGCAGTAGCAAGCAAGGGCTTACATGCCCTTGGTCAGTCTTAGAATCTAATGGGGGCTTTCTGACCTGCCGTACAGGGAGCACCTGAACGCCCCCACAGTGCTGATAGGTCCATAATCCTTCTTTTCTGCAGCATTTTCCTCAGATTCTGCTGTTCCCAGAGCCCCCTGTCACTGCACACCCCAAGTTCAGCACATGACCACATGCCACAATGTCCCAAAAACTCACGCTATTTGTTCAGACTCTTATTTTGTGTAAACAGGACATGTTGATTCACATCCTCAGTTATCTAGCCCTCTCTTTTAAAAGGCTTATGCATTCCTTGGCATGTCTTTTGACAACGAATATAAGGGTTGTGTAAAGGTGCTTTTAGTGGGTGAGATTGTGAGTCAGCCTTAAAAAGGCTGCCATGTCTTTACTCAGAGGTGTTTATTAGCCAGTGGCTTCAGTCGCGTGTACCCCAAGCCTCAGTAACGTGATTAAAGTGGGAGACTTACTATACTCTCTTTGGCACTTCCTGAACTCAGTGACATCCAACCATCTCCTACAGAAGCCAATGTA
Source organism: Scleropages formosus (assembly GCF_900964775.1). Lineage (NCBI taxonomy): Eukaryota > Metazoa > Chordata > Actinopteri > Osteoglossiformes > Osteoglossidae > Scleropages > Scleropages formosus. The sequence continues at coordinate 9,279,979 of NC_041819.1, read as the reverse complement.
CCCCAAGTCAATTGCTGCCATTTGTCACTTTTAAATTTTACAGCACTGTCAGTTTGTGGGAATATTTGTCGATTCAGCCGATAGCTGCTGAAAAGGTATTCTCGGACATCTCAAACAAGGGTTTACAAAGGCATTTTTAAAGCATTTGCAGTGTCACAGATCACAGGGAAAGATGGTATGACCCTTATTCACATTACTGAGAATGCACAATGGGAATAAACTGACCTTACAGAGCAAAGCAGTAAATCACATCAGGCCATCCATAAATACGTGAAAGGGGTTTATGGCTCTTAAAGCTACAGAGTAGCCATATCACACCCTGTCTGTTTTGCATTCGGGAACTTAATGGATATCCATTTGCATTGTTCACTTTTAGACTCAGGTAGAAAAATCTATCCTGGTGGGTTGCATCCTGACTAAACAATCAGAGATCCTGAGTGCATCAGTGCATCTGGATCACTTCAAAATCCCACATAGACATCTATATAGCTCTCCACCTCTTTCAGCAATGAGCCTTTGGCCTGCTAGCCCTCCCAAAGGGACATAAGTGGCACCCATTACTGTGACAAACACTAATGAACACCAGTCTTTAGACAATGTGCTCTGAGCAGGTGATCGGTACAAGCAGACTCCCGTACTGGGCCCACAAGCCCAACTGACAAACTGAGCAGAGAGGAACAAACTGGTGCTGGAAAGGTTCACATCTTCATGTCATCTGTAGGCTTCCTGTAGGCTTCTTCTACGGAGAATGTGAGAGTCTCCTTGAAATGTACGAGAATAAAGTTTGCTTTAAATTGGATTTCTTTGTGTCTATGTGCATATGGCTGTGTACAGGTGTATGAGTGGTTCAATACATGTCTTTCATTAATGATCAGGGCCCTCACTTTCCATTGTTGGCTCCTTTACTGGTCTCGTCATCATACAGACCATGACAAGCAAACCTCTTTTGTTATGTGTCTTATTCTGTAAGAAGAGGGCCAGAAATGACAGAATTACAGCTAAAATGTGTTCAAACTGTTGGAGGTGCTCTGATTCTTTTTAAAATCTCTAGCAAGATTATATATTTTAAGACTGCAGGGTGAGGTCTGAACACAGATGATCATGCATGCAAGTTAAAAATGATTAAATAACCTTATGCATCTTGGAATGTTTCCTGGAATTTGGTATTCTGAGGGCAACTGCATAAAGAATTTCAACAGATTGCATGGACATTTCTCAGTTAAACTAGTAGTTTTTTTCATAGAAAACTTAATACATGCATGCTTGTCTCTTTGGAAATCATAAATTTCAGACTCATTTCTTTACATCAGTTAATATCCATTTGAAGGAGTTTAACATTATTTCAGTAGTACAGTTTTTGGAAATGCAGGTAGTGTGGTAGTTGAAGTTGCTGGTTCAAACTTGACTTCCTCTCCCTGATAATTAATGAAGATTTTAGGAAAAGTATTTTCTGTAGGAGGGGGCGCGGTGGTGCAGTGGCGCAGTGGGTTGGATCGGGTCCTGCTCTCCAGTGGGTCGGGGGTTCGAGACCCCCTTGGGGTGCCTTGTGATGGACTGGTGCCCTGTCCTGGGTGTGTTCCCTCCCCCTTTGGCCTTATGCCCTGTGTTACCGGGTAGGCTGCGACCCCGTGTGGGACGAGCAGTTCAGAAAATGTGTGTGTATTTTCTCTAGGGTACAACAGGAGTTGTACGCCCTGGGTGCCGGGTTAGGCTCCATGTCTCATAGGGGGTGAGTGGTTCAGATGGACGGACAACAGGAGTTGCTTTTTTGGGTTCAGAATTTAAAGTCTTTGGTAAAATTTCAAGCTCTTGAAACACTGGGCCACCTGCTTCCTGTTGAGATTAATTGTATTACTTGTGCAGCTTAAACTAATGTCAACTGCGGATGTATTCAAGTTATCTGCATTTATTACCCCGTGCTGAAGTTCTCAGGGTGTTATTGTGCTGCAACTCATGAATATGAATATCGCCATGACAAACTAATCAAAGCCATCATCAAGAAGCAACAGGGGCATAATAGGAAATCAAGGATTTTTTTTTTTTTTCTCAAAGAGGGAAAACAGTAACGTATCATTTGAAAAAGGTTTTGTGATCCACACATCCACTCCGACGTGTCCACAGTCAAAATGAACTTGACAAAATTCCCAACAGCCTTGCAATCAAATCACATGCACTTGGCTTGAAATCGTTCAGTGTGAATAAATGCAGCATAACAATGGCAACTTTCAAGTGGAGCATGGGCAGGATAACTATCGTCCATAGATAACAACAACATGACATTATAACCCCTTTAGCTACAACAACACTTTTAAACAAAAAGCATGGTGTTCTTCCTGTATGCCTACTTTGTTAGATATTTCTATATTTATAGAATTTTGTAAGATGATGTCTGGAAACACGAGTCAATGAGCAGAATGAATTGTTTCATTCATTACTGATCAAGCTTGCTGTTGTGTCTATTCTGATTTATTGAAATGCCTTGAAATAGTAAAGGGAAATATAAATTTGGAGAAAAAAAAGACATAATGGCACTGAAAAAAAAAAAAGAGTATCTTCTTACTGCAGCCGATACTGATTTTTTTCACGTTCGATGACTGTTTAAAAAATAAACCTATTTGATAAAGAAAACTTCTTGTGAAAAATTACTGTTATGGCACAAGACATAATGCAAGGAGATGCTATACTTTCCTATACTTGTGATGTTTGAAAATATCAGCATCACCTGATTGAGGAGTAACAGGAAGAAAACAGGAAGCAAACAGATCTGGGGAGTGGTGTGAGTAGGAGCTTTGTGGTGAAAAACAAACACACACACATACACACACACACACACACACACACACACACACACACACACACACACACACATAGAAACCACACAGATGTGTGCAAATATAGGTAGTGGGTACCTGTGTGAAGGGGAAGGGCAGTGAGGGGACATGGAAGCTGAAGACAGACTGAGGGGTGGATGGGAGCAGGCTGCGGAGTTTTGTCCGGAATGCACCGACCTTTGACTTGTAGATAAATACGGAGCACAGATTAGGACAAAGGGACGGTGCTCTTTGCTTTAAAAGCACTGCTTGGACAGCTATGCCAGGAATGCAGATACTTTCATGGTTCGATACAAACCCCCAATACCACTGCAAGGTATGCGGTGACACAGACTTACGGTACCCTGTTTACCTGAACGACGGACTCTCCACCCGTGCACTCATAAACCGTCCGCATGGCTGTTGCAGGAGCACATTGAGCTTTTTACTGAAACTAGACAGACAGAGTGCCTTTTTGGCATGCAAGACTGTGAGGTGAAACACAAAATTAATACCAAGGTCTGTTTGCCCCTTGTGTCTTAGAAGAAAGTCAGGCATTTACAAAGTTCAGGGGCAGGCAAGCATCTGAAAGGACATAATTGCTGTCTTGTCAGAAAAATAATTCATTTAAAATATAGAAGACTTCTCCTGTTGAGTTTGCAGCGTCAAATGAAAAATTCAACTGGGAATGATTCCCATTGTACAACACATAAAAGCTCTTCGCAAGAGAGACCTTCAGTATTTGAAGACCTCACAAAGATGTGGATTTCATTCAGCGTACATGCATTTTGCCCCGAAAATATAATGCGAGATGTGAGAAGCGCAGAATCTCTATACCAGCTGAACAAATTTATTTGAGGCTTTCGCCGCAGAAAACAAAACTGAGTGGGGCCATTGTAATTGAAGGGGAGTTGGTCCATAGTGTGTTATCTCCATAAACTTGGCTAACACTATCAATGAATATGGGGAAATAATATATTCATCTTACATTTCTTTTGCAGAGATGTCTTGTATGTTGAAGCTTTTGGTCGATTTCCTATCAGTTTGACCTTCCCATGACTGTCCTGTGATTCTGCAGCATCTCCATCTCAGTATCTATTCATCCACAGCTTTGAAATGAGAGAGCAAAAGAAGAGGAAAATGCTGCATTTGAAGCAAAGGACTGAAGAGCAGTTTTTAAAAAAACATGTCTATGAAAGCATTTTGGAGCAGTGGACCATAGAGGTGAGAACAGCATGGACTGCGATGATGGTCCTTACTTGCCTGGCCTGCTGCTAAGAGCTCACAATCTGTCTTCTCTGGGAGGATGCAAGCTGATGGAGCTTTCCCGTGTGCTGTGAGAATGTCATGGAGAGGGAGGAGAACTTGATGGAAGACAGAGTGCTGTATCAGAGCACCGTGTGCACACATTCATGTGCCACAAGGGGTGCAGGTCCCAGCCAGGTCAACAGGCAAACCCTCTGTTATAGTGTTTTTTTTTTTTTTTACTGCAGCCAGACTGGTGTGGTTCAAAGAGAAATTTGATCTTACATGGTACAAACTGGTACAAACTGTCATTGTGAGACAGACAGGAAGCCCTCTAAATGGCAAATGATGGCACCATCACTGCTGCCCTTGCCGTTCAACTGAGCCGCATCAAAGGTGGCACAACACCGGAAGCACAACGTACAAGCTGTGTACCACTGACTTTGAGCCGCTCTTCCAAAACACCAGTGAAATATTCTCGTATTATGGAATCTAAACCATTGCTGTTAGTAGACTTTCAACAAGACCCCGCTGTTAGCTCCTCTCATGGACAAAAAGAATGACATCACTAAATTCCTTTCTTTCCAGCAACATGTGAATAAAAAAAAAATCTTATTTTATTAAAGAGGTGTCTTGCTGCATTAGTGCTGACATTAAATGTTAAATATTACCGGCAATCAATCAATGGATGTTTGCATTTGTGTGTGTGTGTGTGTGTGTGTGCTTCTGCCATCTTGAAGTTGCCTACTTTTATTTCTTACCCCAACTCTGATAAATCATCATTGAATGCACAGAATTCGGTGCGATGAGAGAAGCAATTTTTTTCAGGAGCCTGTTAGTCTGTGCTTGGAAAAGCTGTTGCGACATTTACTTATCGGCACAATAATCCGATTAAATATGCTCAACAAAGATACACACACACACACACACACTTTCAGAACCGCTTGTCCCTTACGGGGTCACGGGGAACCGGAGCCTACCCGGCAACACAGGGCGTAAGGCCAGAGGGGGAGGGGACACACCCAGGACGGGACGCCAGTCCGTCGCAAGGCACCCCAAGCGGGACTCGAACCCCAGACCCACCAGAGAGCAGGACTGCGGTCCAACCCACTGCGCCACCGCACCCCTTCGACAAAGATACAGTTATTCAATAAAAGTTCAAACTAAAACATTTAATATGCTGCATTTAACGGGCGGTAATTTCTTGTAGAAATATGATATCTTTTCTATTTTAATGACTAAAACTATAAAGGGTTGTTGTGAAACTAAATCTAAATGCGCTGTAAATCAGAGGAATCTTGGGAATGCGCTGAAATGATTTTAATCTAAGGCATGATTGCTCACCCTTGGTTCTGTGCATTCTGGGACATACCTTCACATTTATCTCCCTCCCTCATTCACATACATGAGCCGCTTTTTCCAATAAAATTATTTTTTTAGGAGGTGGACCTCTTAAGATACTGGAAAATAATAGACCAGCTAATCAGGTAGAGCACAAAATCTGTTCAACCCAGTTTAAAATCTTTCTCAAGGTTCCTAGAAGATAATAATAATAATAATAATAATAATAATAATAATAATAATACATGTGCTTTGTTTTTGTCGGTATGTCCTTAATGTAACTAGAATGTTTCACCATTCAGACTACACAGCAGTGCAGATCAGAGAGCCTGAGTACACAGCCTTGAGATGAATTACTTTCAGAGGACATTACTGTTGTGCAGATAGTGAAAAAGATGTAGCGCAGAGAAAGTATAAGCCCAGGAGATGGTGATGTCAAAGCCCTTTTAATGTCAGTATGCAGTTTTTTCAGAGCACTGGGATATGAAAGAACTGTGACGTTGATGATCAGCACTTTAGGAGCTTTGGTGAAGCTTTGTGGTGTCACAAAGTTGAGATATAGATGCAATGTACTGTCAGAGGACTGTGACATCAAAGGGTGCCGATGTCCGAGTACCGCGCTGTTAGAGCGCAGCGACGCCGACAGGCTGTTTTATCAGAGTGCCATGATACTGGAGCTCTGTAACATCTTGGGGCTGAGATGTCATATGATGCACTTCTGCTGATGTCAAAGCACTGTATTATCAAAGCGCTGTGATGTCAGAGCTCCCGGACATTGGAACGCTGAGATGCCGCTGGGCTGTGACATCAGCGCGCTGCGCTGTCAGAGCACCGCACGTGGAGAAGTGTGATGTAGGAGGGCCGTGATGCGGAAGCGTTGCCCAGTCACAGTGCCGTACTGTCAGAGCACTGCATGCTTCTCCCTCTTCTGCGCTGTTCCGACATACAGTGGTTCCGTATTCTGCGCATTCCTGTAACCGATGCGGAACCTGCCGTTCTTGTGTCCGCACCATGTGTTTCATCCTCGTGATGGAGGTGGCTGTGGGCATGTCCCCAGCTACCATGCATCAGATGAGGACACAAAGCCACTTAAAGTAGCGACTGGGACTCACAATGTTTGTCCATTCTTAGATACTGTCTACAAGGGGTAATTCCGTTGCCAACGAGGTGTACAAAATTCTGTTAACATGCTATTATGAAGATGTATCCGCTGGAGAGGAGAATCAAACAAAACGAATGCCTAAGAACCAACAAGGTGGTCTTACATGCTACAAGGACCTGTATATTTTAAAATTTAAAACTGCACACATTAAATTAAAGTGCAAATACACACACGCACATTGTCTGAACCACTTGTCCCATTCCGGGTCGCCAGGAGCCGGAGCCTAACCGAGTAACACAGGGGACAAGGCCGGAGGGGAGGGGACACACCCAGGATGGGACGCCAGTCCGTTGCAAGGCACCCCAAGCGGGACTCAAACCCCAGACCCACTGGAGAGCAGGACCTGGTCCAACCCACTGTGCTACCGTGTCCCCCAAGTGGGAGTAACTTTTTTAAAAATTGCAGCTGAACTATTATTTGAAAAAATATTTAGTCTGTGCATTACAACAAGGCTGTAAGTGGCCAGCCTTACTGTTTTCACAAATATATTTTACGTTATAAACACTCAGTTCAGAATTGCAGTTTGATACCTCTATAGAACTGTAAAAGTAGAGAAGCACATAGCACCTGAAAGCAGAGCGGATAGCTGATGAAAATGCTACAGAATTATTAGCCAGAAGGTAGATCTGATACCAGACAGAATGAAAAAAGAAAAAAAAAACTGATTATTTGAATGTTAAATGGTTTATCTTCTGAGATTTGCAAGTAGAAACTTGTAGATGCATGTACATTGGACATGTCATCGAGGAATGTGCAGAATTTGATTTACCATGCTACATTTATCAGCAACTGTTTTCATTTTGTCCGCTGAAACTGAATTCCCTTAATGAACGGAGGACAAAAAAATGTGAAATTCGTATAAGTCTCGCTCATTCAGTTTTCACATTAATATTTAGTTCAATGTGATGGTTCTTAGGGGTGCGGTGGCGCAGTGGGTTGGACCGCAGTCCTACTCTCCGGTGGGTCTGGGGTTCGAGTCCCGCTTGGGGTGCCTTGTGACGGACTGGCGTCCCGTCCTGGGTGTGTCCCCTTCCCCCTCCGGCCTTACGCCCTGTGTTGCCGGGTAGGTTCCGGTTCCCCGTGACCCCGTAAGGGACGAGCGGTTCTGAAAATGTGTGTGTGTGTGTGTGTGTGTGTGTGTGTGTGATGTTTCTTAATCTGAGTGATGTTTACAGGGCATATTGAAGATGTCTGTGGTTTATCGTTATTTAATTATGTAATGCTGCAGCAAGTAAACTATGGCTTTGACAAAATATTTTTGTAAATTTAGAGGGTGTCGCTACGACCAGTGTGTTTATTTGCCGGGACATTTTAAGTTCCAAGATGATTTAACAAAAAAACATCCATGCAACGTACAGCCCGGGCAGCGGAAGGAAGGCTGGATCCTTTCACATCTGATTGATTCAGTTGACCTTATGAGCAAATAAATAGAAGCTGCTTTAGCCACAACTACAGTAGCAATTTACATTGTGTGGATTGTAATCCCTCATGTTTTTTCAATATTGCTCCATACATTTTTTCAATATATTTAATAAAAAAATCGCACCCTGGGTTTACAGCTTTTGGCAGTGTTTTTTGCCTCATCTGACTCAAGGCTTGAGTATGAGCCACTCCCCAAAATGACACATGAGAACATCGCAAACAAAGAGAGATGAGATGGCGCATCCTCTTTTCAAGGTGCGTATCCAGTTGTGCGCGTGTCTCACCGAGGACCGCCCGGGCTCGAACTTCTCGGCAGCTGGCCCGACGCTAATCAAGGTCCGTCATGTGTCCGCCGGAGATCGCAGATTCAGAAAGCATCATACGCAGCGGCTAGACTCAAGAAAGAAACAACAAAATCCCAGTTAGTCATAGATTTGAGAGGCTGCATATAACAACCCATTTCCCCCTAGGTAAACCTGTTGAAGTCAAACAAGGAATTAACCACCCACGGTGTTCTGATTAATATGAAAAGGAATGCACGCCGGCCCACTCACACGTATACAAACACGCACTCACAAAGACACGCAAACAAATGTATTCACAGATGGTCTTTCCCTTTCCATCTATGCTGTAGTGAAGAGCCCATTCTCTCTGCTTTTATATACCTCCAGTTCTCTAATAGTGTCAGACTGCAAACGGCATCTGTCGCACAAAATGCACACACACATAACATTTACGGCTTCCCTCTTTGTTTTTCGTTTGAAATTAGAGAGTGACGCATTTCTCTGCTGTTCATTCTTCTTTTTTTTTTTTTTAAGTGCCCTCTTCTCTAATTTCTTAAGAGCAACGTTACTGTGTTCTTCGCTGTACGTTCACAGCCGAAATTTAATTTCTGGGACATTTCCAGTTCATTACAGTGCATGAATGTAAAATGATGTAAAGATTCCAGAGCCGCTACACAGATCACTTGCTGTGGATACTTTTCTGTTTCTTTTCACATGCAGTATAAACTTTTCATTGTTTCAATATGTACCTGCTGGTATTACTGGCAAAGCTGCTCCTGACACAAACTTGTACTTTGTGAGGAATGACAGCAGTCATTTTGGGATCCGTTTGGAAAGTGTGACACAGTCCGTCTTTGGAAAAACTGATGGTCAGCGCTCCATATTTCTTCTCTGTCTCTGTTACCTTGGCAACAATAGTATCTAGGGTACTTATCTTTCTAACAGCCTCCTTAAGCAGTCAGGAGCATCAAGTCAATTCTGAGAGGGAAAATAAACCAAATAAAAGGCAACTGCAGAGTTCTTAAGTCTAAATTAAACTTTAAACGCATCCGCATCGGGACAACTTTACAAGATTAATTCCCAAAACATTTCTGTGACTGATGCTTCAGTAGAGTTGACTTCAGGGTCTCCTTTTCAAGGGAGAAAGGCAGTAGATGGGGGATGCTGAAAGCTAGAGTGAAGCTGCACTGCTGGTCCTGGTAGCAGATGCAGCTGTCTGGGCTAGGCGTGGAGGCAGCTGCTTGGACTAACACCGCAACAGTTTCACAGAGACCTGAACCTCCCATTGACTCCCCCCCTCCACTTTTTCCAGTCTTAATGACTTCAAGAACATGAGACAATGTGTGCCTGTGACTTTCACAGGTCAGAAAAAAGCAACACTTAGAGACCAACCGATATTTCGCCGATGCTTCACTGCCAGCTTCGACGGCAGTTGTGGGTAATTAGTCCAGTTTTCTTTTGCACAGCTTCCACTGTGCTGCGATTCTTAATGTCAGGTTGTTCAAGGCTTTCTGGGAAGTAAAATTTATGAAAAATCTCTGGGGTGCAGCAATATTAAATACATTCCTGCTTTCATAGCGAAGGCCGCTAAACAGGTGATAACTCAGGAACAGTGGTAACCTACATGGACTGAGACCAGCCCTCAGGTCCTGTGTTACCACATATAACCTTTGCAAGAAGAATTTGTACTATGTGAGTCATGCCGAAATAGCTGGGATGCTTGAGAGGAGTTGGACTTTTCCCTCGTGCCTTAACGGATCCCTCCCCACTGCGGGCCTGCTCTACCCGCTCCTCCTTTCAGACAGGCAGCAACAGCCAGCTGTGCATTTTTGGAAGATGAGATGTAAAGGTACAAGCGCTTAACGAAGAAACCTCGGCCTTTGATGTGCGGAGAACCCGCTATCTGCTCGCCCGTCCTCGCCACCTGCCCCGTGCTCATCAGTATAAATCAGGAGCTCTCCTCAACCCATCCACTCCAAGCTCCTCAAACCCACTGGAATGCAATAAGGCTGAGTTCAGAGGTTCTGGTATAGAGTTGTTTTGGAAAGGTACCTTTTCTCTCCCCTAGGGCCCCAGCGCACCTCTCTGGATGCACAGGTGAACGCATGCCGACAACTCATATCATGCACAAAACCAAGACTTTGAGCTCGTTCTGCATGTTGCTGAGGAACAGCATGCTTGGACCTGTGAAAATTATCCCAAAGACCGGACAGCCCATATTTCTAAACATGCTTGGTAAAGTGAAAGCAAAGCAGCGACCTATTTAAAATGCACTATCTTAGCCGAGCTCATCCTCATCACATTCACGTTGGGTTTTTATGCTCCCACCTTATTTCTGAAGTAAGTCAGAGGAATTCAGGTAGCAACAGAGTGAGGCACAGAATTTTATGAGATATATATTCTATGACAGCAGCCAGGAGGGGCCATGTACCACACTGGACCAGCTTGAAGGAGTCTGACGTCCTTCAGTGAAAATAAAAGAAACACATATCCCTCTACAGGAAGAACACATTATAAAAAACAAAGATGCCAGTAGATAATTAGCATTCCAGCTAATTTATTTAAAAAAAAAAAATTGTGAAACTCAGAAACGTTGGTTCTCGTCTAAATGTTTCTTCGAAAATAAGGGTCACAGGAGCGCAGACGCCCTTAGATTTGCCTGGAAAGCATTTCTTCTTTTCCCCTCTTTCTGTCTGTCTCATATGTCATGCTCACCTTCAGAACTGGACCTCCTGCCTCGCTGTGAGCTCTTCAGCCCACTCGCGGACTCACCGCCCTCTCACGGGGGGACCTCCGGACCCTCAACCGGCCTGCTCCGCATGCCGTGGCCCACTCCCTCCCTCCTTCGCATTCTGTAGAGCAGCTGGCAGGGAGGCGGCAAGATGACTCTCCGCACGGCGAGCTCCATCTGCGGGGAGTACAGGCAAGCGGGGCCTGCTAGGCTGTTGTTTTCCTTGTTTGATCAGATCTCGTTGCAGAAGCTCCATCAATGCACAGTTGCTCTTTCTGTTTATGTGGCTGCGTGGAAAACCTAGACCTGCAAAGGGTGTAAAAACAAAATGCCCAAGTGGGCTGTGAAGAAAACTGCTATTGATAGTAGCGAAAATTCTCTCGCTCAAAGGTAAAATAGAATTCCATCAAACATGAGCTGTAAGATACACGCTCACATGTGTCCGAGAAGATGCACTTAAACTAAGAGTGCTACAACCGTAGCATCCGCATACGCTCCCCAGTTCCACAGCAAATGGACTCCTGCTGACATAGAGGTCGATCCTCTAAGAGCACCTTCGCTTGGATTAGCTTCTCTTCATTAGTTCTGTACAAGCAGTCAACAGCGTATCTCCAGCTCCAGGCCTTTGCAGTTCTTCAAAGACGTTCACCGAGGACCACTGTGGAAGAAAAAAAACTCATTTAAAAGGGGGGAAATTAATGTGTGTGCACTGCGTCTGCGCAAGGTCGAACGGTGGGTCTGCTCTTTTCTGGGTGCGATTCGTGTGGGAGGCGTGCGTCTGCAGGAGACGCCAGGAACCGTGTGGAGAGGCTGCACACCAGAATGCTGTTGTTGATGTTCTGCTTGACTCATTGTGGGGGCATGTGAACATGGGATGGCTTCCGTGGAGAAGGTCCGGTCCTGTTTCTCCTCTCCCCTTTGCTCCAGGCCCTTGGGCTGAAATGGGCTTCCATCAAGCAATGTGTACAAGCTAAAGAGAAACCTGCTGCTAAGTGACACGTTTTTCACCTCTACGGCCATGCAAATTCTGAATTGGTATAAAGCCGGTGTTAAAATAATTAATTAAATCTGAACATATGGAAGTGCAGGGGGTGTACTATGTTCTTGACCTCATGTGAAACATTAAATAAATGTATATCCATACACACAGTCTTCTAATTCAAGGTCTATTATATGTGCCTCCTAAAGTCAGACTGATTTCTATCCATGTATGTAGCTACTTTCTGCCAACAACTATACAGTAACTATATATATATATTTTTTAAGTAATGCTGGGATTCCTAAACATTTAGTAGTCAAAACTAAATTAAATCTCGTGTGTTTCTATAACAAGCAAACTCTACAAGGTACTGAAACAGATTTCACAAACAAACTTCATACAGTGCTTGTCAGGGTAATTCTCAGGTGTAGTTTCCCATGGTTTTCTTTGTCACCGCAAATGAGACCAAAATGCTTTCTCTGTCATTGCACCTTGTCAAGTGTTCCTTGTCCTCTCCTACGTTTTCATAATCTGTATCTGCCATCTGGAAGCTTTATCTGTTCATCCTGAATTGATTCACACATCTTGCATGCGTGCGCACTTATCCGCTCTGCAAGGTCGTCTTGCAAAAAATCTGCAAAAACGTTAAAAAAAAAAAACATTCTCTTACGTCAGGTACTGTCCTTTGCACTTTAATGATGCACCACGCTAGATTACTGCTGTCAGCAAACTTCTGGCATTGCAAAATGGGGTGATTGAATGCGTGTGTCAACCCTGCGATGGACTGGTAGCCCATCTAAGGTGTGTCCCCCCTCAGCCTTACACCAAATGCTTCTGGGATAGGCTCCAGTTCACCACGACCCTGCTCAGGACAAATGTTTATTGAGATTGGATTGATGGATAAGTGTTACACTGTAATATGTATACAGTGTACTCCCCACAGGTAATTTCACATGTAACTGCGGCTCATGACCATCATTTTAGTGCCATGCTTAACTCGTAGAGTTCAGCACAGAAGTAATAGCACCATAACATTTATTTATACCTATAGTCATCTGTTAACATTAAGAAGGAAAGGAAATAAAGAGTGAGTGCAGCTTAAACTCTTTCAGAGTAGGTCCACAAAATCACCTCGAACCCATGCTATTCCCCATCTTGGTCTATCCATCCAGTCCTATTTTGTGTTACATCTGCCATCACAGCATTCATTACAAAAGAGCTACTGCAGGAGATTTGAAGATTAGAAGAGTGGGGAAAATGGGACAAAATCACAACGGGATTGTCGCAGAAGGCTGCTTCCCATGATGCCACACCCATCACGCACTGAATGTATCCCCACTGCCAAAAATGATAAAGCTGCAAAGGACTGAAGTCAAGGACATTTTTTACAGGCTTGCTCCAGCAAATCAGGCAATTTTTTACCTTCACAGCGGACTCATCTGATAAGCCACTGCCCAAACTTACAGTTATCAGCACAACACTTTAAACACATTGAAACACACTGATATCTGAAGCCACATATGACTGGACGAGCTGAGTGAAAATCGATCCAAATGAGATTTCGTTCAAGGGAACTCCAGCACTGAAAAGAGACATTTTGGGGGGGATTGGGGGGGGGGGGGGTATTGGATTTTTGCATTTTGAAGCATTCAAGCTTTCAAAACACATTTTTTAATTTACATTATGCAAATGAAATATACCAAGACAGATTGACCAGAAAGGAGAAACGATTTTAATAAACACTGGAAACATGTGAATCATCATCATTTTACCTTCATACATATGAAATTCCCACTTACATATTGTCAATTAATCTACATTATGCAAACAATAACTACACTGTTTAGCATTATCTTCAGTAACCATAGTCAGAGTAAAGCAAATATCAAAAAATTCTCATTTTAATTCTCATTGAAAAGCTCATATGTCCTGATATAATATCCTGTTTTTATGGAGAATAATTCTAGAACAATATAGTTACTGTACTTTAGTTGAAACAGACTTCATATTTTCAGTAACACTCAGCTACCTTTGAATCCAATTGAAAATCAAATCTTTAAATATATAAAACTGTCAAGAGCACAAAATCATTATGAGAAATTAATGTCTTAGCCTGCACTGGATACTGAGCAAAGTGTAACCTAAAGCTTGTTGAAGACTTTTAGATTGATGAATGTAAGGGAACTTACTGTATTAGAAACTTACTTTGTACAAATATCAACTGTGTCTTGTCAAAGATGTCTGAGTACCGTGCATTGAAGAGTTTATGTTATGCAAAAGCCTAACCGAGGATTATGATCAATCTATGGCCTGAACATGTTATTAGACCAATATTACATTTCTTCCTAATGTGAATTCCTTGAACATTTTCTCCTTCAGTTTTTCCCTGGCAGATCTGGTATTGCTTTTAGAAATTTTAATAGTACCACTATGGGTAATGTGAGGCTTTTTCAAAACCAGACAACACATCACTTGTCTTCCTGTGAAAAAGCAAACAACGAATTAACAAAAGACCCTAAAAAGGACTTATAATGGCAACTGCTGTTGCACCTTTTACAAAGGTAATTAACTGGATTTGTTCAGAGGAAAATATCCAGCAGGGAAAAACTACTAGAAGTTATTAATAAAAGCTCTCGCTACACAACTGAATAAAGAGGAGTAAACAGCCAAGACCAGGATATAGATTCATGTGTTGTATGTGTTACAACTTTTTTATAGTTCTCCATTCTGTGGTTGTCATTTGTTCACATATACACAAATACACATATGCTGCTGTTTTTTTCCTCTTTATTATCATCAGCAAATTACTTTAGAAAATGGTAATTATTATGCTTTCAAAGTGAATCAGTGACTGTTCCCTATCACCTCAACATCCAACGTGTGCTACTCATTTTCTCCTGTGGCTTGCTCGGTGAGTTCATTAGAAATTCTGGGCCCGTCCGGGCCTTTGTGAACCCTTCTGAAAACCTGAGGGAAGAATTTATATCTGAAGAGAACACAGGGTAGCAGAAGAATGACTCTGTCAGGCCCCGCCCCCTTTAGCACTCTCCAGCATCCCCCCAAAAAGGTCCATTTATCCCTTCACATACATATGGATATGTCCGTCTTTCAAGTGCAGACCAGTGCGTGCATACAACAGGGCGAACTGGTAAAGGCAGAAAATTGGTAACAGCAACAATAAAGATAATAGAAAAGCCTACACAATTGAGTCGTGACTCTGGCATGAAACAACTGTAGGAGTTGACTGACTACCACTTACTGCTGGTTACATAACGGCTGGGTATCGGCTCTGCCAATCAGCATGCAGGTCAGCTCTCCGCTCACACTTTCATCCTCCTGGAGGAGGACGAACGAGATTAGTGCTTCAACACCCCTGCACTGTGTGCGCTTCTCTGTGGGTCCACTTCTGCTCGATGTTCATGTGTGTTCGCAAAAAAACACGGTGCAATCAAGTGGTTATCCTAAATTTTCACATGAAATGTAGGTAGCGCATTAAGATACTATAATTAAGCATTTCTAGAGCATTCACCCGTGCTATAGTTTCATCATCGTTGCCGTAGCTGCCAATCATTGGCAGATTTAAAGATAAAATACACTGTAGACTCATCTTTGATGTATTTTTTAATGTTAAGTTTTAATGACAGTTAAACAGAGGGAAAAACACTAGCTGACCATAAAGCATCTGATATGGTAAAAAAATGTTCATTTTCCTGACACGCCTATAGTTCCTACCTTGATTTCTTGACCATCTTGATTTCATAAATGTAATGTTGCAATCAGCATAAAGCAAATCAAAGTTCTATTTGAAAGCGGAAACAAAA
This sequence comes from Scleropages formosus, assembly GCF_900964775.1. Classification (NCBI taxonomy): domain Eukaryota; kingdom Metazoa; phylum Chordata; class Actinopteri; order Osteoglossiformes; family Osteoglossidae; genus Scleropages; species Scleropages formosus. The sequence continues at coordinate 9,264,184 of NC_041819.1, read as the reverse complement.
TCTTTCACAATGTTAAAATAAATACTTAACGAGAGTACACCAAATAATCCGTTGTCTTTTTCCATTTATAATAATTAAGATGTTATTATAACATCTACATAAACATGTTATCTCAGATATGCAAAAATGCAAATCAAAGCCATAAAACTGTCCATTCTCTCTTCTCTGCAATATTTCTTTCATAGACATGCTGTACGCTTTAAATGGCAAACATTTATTCAGTAATATAAGAACTGTAGGCAAAAGTTATGAACAGGGCCAGATGGTGAAGTGTTGTTATTATACACCTTGGTGTCCAGTTTTTTTATATTCCCTCAAATGTACTCATGTCATTTCTGTAATGATTATGAAAAGATAGAGCCCCTATAGTTTTCATTGTAACGCTTTTTTCAAAATCTGTGTACGACTTAATGCTGCAATCTGCTTGATTCAGGATTCAGAAACTCCACTGCCACAGTGTCTTGGAGTCATTAAGAGGCCAGTGAAAGTAGTACAACCTATTGCCTGACTTTCTCAAGGATGAAATGACATTTTATTCTTTCAGACCCATACAGCAGGGTTTTCAAAGACAAATTCCAACGATTGTAAAAACCCCAAAATATGTTGATTTTGCTTTGGGATTAGCATTGGCTTCCACTGTTGCTTGGCAACCAGAGCTGGCCTCCACTTTCCAAAACAAGGCATTATCTCTGCTTTTTATTCTTCCCTCTAAATTTGATTCACATTTAACATGTTGGGTGAATCACATTTATCCTCATGGTCTCTTCAGTAACGTAACACAGTGAAACCTGGGGATGATATGCCATTTTTGTGGATTTTTCTGATCTTGAAAAAGTGTCTTGGTTATCTTTTCAGTCCTCAGTCTGCTGATTCACTGCTCATTTTCAAAAGAAAAGTCATCCATCTCTATTATGATATCTCCACCTCAGCTCTTAAAATTATTTTTCTATTATATTTACTAATAACAGTGAGAGGATAATAGTAACAAAAGGGTAATTCTTCAGTACTTAATTGTATCTATCAATGACTACAATTTAAAAACTCACTAATTTCAGCGATGAATCAGTCGAAATCATCTCATAAATGTCCACGTAGCATTTAATGTCCAGTTTCTACAGCATTTACGAGAAACATTATGTAGGTTCAGCTGGAAAAACCGTGCAGAAAAATCCATTTCACGTCCCCTTCCTCCTGTTTAGCAGTGTCTGTCAGCCACACGTCCCTTCTTCATCGTTCCTGGGACCCAGACTGGCCTTTCAAAGATGAAACCTTGTTCCTAACACAAGAGCAGTGTGTTTCTCTAGATGTGAGCCATTCCTGCTGGCTGTCTGCTACCAGTCTTACTTTTCCACTTCCTCCCCTTTGAGTGCGCTTCTGTGCATTTAATCTGCTGTGGTTTCCAGGCTTCATGTGGGTGTCACATTGGCTATATACACAAAGTTCCACTGATGGCCTTTCATCCTACAGATGCTTTGCAACGTTGCTGGCTACGCCATGTGTGTGTCTGATAAAGGGCTGGGCCTCAAGAGGCAAGTAAAAAAATCCTCCTCAGTTGCTGGAGTGGCATCGGCGGACCCCTTTCGTGGCTCCGTGTTAGCGAAAAAGCCCTTGCCCGGTGCAACCCTGGTGCGGCCTTTTGATTGCAGTAAATCAGTGTGTGGCATTGGGCAGCCAGGGACTTGTGCAGGAATGATGTCCCCCTTAAAAGTACACACTCCTATCTAAGCAACATCGAGAGACACATGGCGTTTGGGGGGTTCATCCAATTTGTCCGTGTCACAGCCAACAAGTGCTTCATCTTGCAGTTTTCTGTTGTTTTAGCGTTTTCACGTGCAAAGAGACAATACACCTTGTGATGGCCTTCGCCGTTAGGATGTGAAGAACTGTTTTCCAGAATAAAACTGAGCACATTTTGCAGCTTTAACATTTGGTCCGTTTCATAACTCAAACAAACTCTGGACACCTTCTTTGGATAGTGGACTTCTTGGACAGCAGTACTTGATTAAACTTTTTAAATATTGCAAAAAATAGATATTACCTGAGGAGTTTATTACTTGTCGCCTATCATGTATTTTATAGTTCTCCGAAGTTTACTGAACATTGAATGTGGTTCAAACCCCAAAGTCATGCATTTTCAATTTTAGTGTATGTATTACAGTATACTGTATGTGAATTGTTTTTATAACAAGGAATTGCTTTTCTGATGCAAATTATTGCCGTTTTCTTAATGTTGTGGTACTCCTCTTCGAGTCAATGGCTTTATTTATGAAACATCTTTGTTCCCTTAGAAGACCGCTCAAGGACATTTTTTCTCCTTTCTCTTTTGGTGTGAGACGGTTATTGTGATATTTCATTACTGACGAGACCTGTAGTTTCCATAGCTCTGAGGATAAGCGCATTGTATGTGTGTCTAAGCCAGTCAAGGTCAGCGTATGAAGGCTTTATTTTGTGGATGTGAATCACCGGCGTTTTGTCGGGATGTGCAATGTAGCTGTCAGAACCGTCTCGAACGCTGAGCATACAGTTCAGCAAGCCAGCGAAAATCATCCAGCAAAAATACTGAAAATTCATTTCTTCTGTTTTTATCATCGTAGTTCAGATCGTCAGCATCCAGCTACCTATCGCATGTAACAAAAGACATGAGTAACAGCGTCAGTCAAATGTTAGTTTGTGTAGACCTCTGCACGTGTACACAGTGCATATGGACTGCTCTATTTAGCAATGCTGATATTAAGCATTGAGCTGTTTTTCACTTCTCAAATCACAGATGTACTGCTTGGAGGGCAGGGCATTGCTGTTGCACGTTCTGCCTTTTAGGAAAAGCATCACTTGAAACAGGTTTCGCTGGCGAAAGGTCTCCTGAATGTGTCTTCTAAACTATAATGCGTCAGGTCAGCTCAGACATGCAGATGAAGCAGGGGATCCGTTGTGCTCTGGAGAGCTTTACAGAACAAAGCTACGTTAGAAAAGGGTTTAGAGTTACTTCTGCTCATAATTGCTTCACTCACGGCAGTTTTTAAGGTCTTTTTATTGAAATGCTTTTGCTACTGGATGTTGCCTGCAAAGACACAGCAGTAATAAATGCCACGACCTGTTTGAAGATAGAAGCACCGGCGGTGGGTGACAAGGGCCTGCTTTGCCCCCATGTTTACAGAATGTCAGCCCCCCATGGCCGACAGCACCGATGTAGATACACGCACAAACAGCTGCGCCCAGATACAACAGAAAGCACTTGGAAGAAGCACGTGCCGGTAACAATCACACACATGGACTTGAGGGAAAAAATCACACATGGACTCATTGGAAAGGATCACATGGAGAGTCACTGAGGACAATCACACACCCTGCCTCTCTTGAAAGAATCACACACACACACTCACAAAGTGATTGGAAACAGCCACACACGGACAGTAACGGTCGATAATCGCGTGCACAACACCTCCGGAAAGAATGGCCCACGCACATCAGTCGATGACAATCACACAAAAAGCGCACTGATTTGCGGTAACCATCACGCACTCGCGCATTCGCTGAAAAGACTTGCACGCAGACTCAGTAATATGCCGAGAGGATGAAACACGCAGCGTAACGGTCCGAAAAATCCAGAAGCGTCCTCGCTGGCATGTTGCGAAGGATCTCACACTCACACAGACACACTCAGAGCGGCCGACCGACAGGGTGAAAATCACAGACATCGTCTTACTGACATGCTGAGAGGGATCTCGCACGCACGCACGCAGCGTAACAGACCCAGACCCAGACCCATCCCCGCTAAGCACAATACACTCTAACTGAGCGGCACGCAGAAGACGTGGCTCAGGCTCCGTGAGCCTGTCCTCCGCAAGCCTTCCTTTCTGACGGGGGGCAGGCAGCAGGCCTTCAGCCGGAGCCAAAATCCACCCACTGCGGCAGCGTGCGTGTTCTGAGAGCACCCACGCGCACGCCCACTCGGCCTTCCTGCTGCCGCCCACCGCCTCGCCGCGATCCTCCCTCGCCACCCCCACCTTCCCCCCTTCTCCCCTCACGTTCAGGCAGGCAACCAACCCACCAGCCCTCACGCTTGGAAAACAAGGTCACGCGCAGGAGAGGCGTTCGCGCAACAACAGCGGCGCGTGCTCGCGTGCGGCACATGAGCATGAGTCGCGCAAACTCCCGCTCGCCGAGCGCGCGGATGAGCCTCGGTCCCTGTCGCTCTCCTTCCCCGTGCTGTCAGACCGCCTGATCTAGGGCCACTAGAGAACGAAAGAGCGGTTATTAAACCCTGACGAATGCCATTAGCGTTAGCGCTTAGTGCATCGGCGCATGAGCGCATCGTGCTCCTGTGCAGCGCGCTGTCTTTCTACTTGAATATTACATAGCGCTGCTGCAAGCTGTGACCGAAACCCTCTGCTTGTTAGCATCTGTTGTTAGTCGAGAAGTACCGAAGAGGGCGAGTACTATGTGTATTCTCTGTAACTGTATCGAACGTGTGGTTCTCCCTGTGCTGCGGCTATGCGTGTCTCAGTGGCTGCTAAAACAGGCATGTTTCGCACTGTAAGACTTGCATATCGGGTTGCTGTAAAAGAGAACGTTTCACCAAACGGAGCAGGCAGCGAGGGAAGGGTACTGGGGTGGGTGGCTGGCTCCACCGTGCAGATCCTCGCCTGTGAGTCAGCACCGAGGCCTGGCCCGCTGTGAATCAGCCAGCCAACGCGCCACCGCAGGGCCGTGGGACAGCCGTTCCGAGGTGGATTTCTGAAGGCGGCGTTGCGAGCGGGGTTTGACCACGTTCCGATGAAACCAAGATAAGGAGTGAGTCCTACAGGGATCGCAGAGCAGGTCTGTGGGCTCAGCCCGCTCCCAAAGCAGAGAGAGCAGTATGGTGGCGGTGGCGGTGGCGGTGGCGGTGGGGGAGGTACGGGTTCTGAGATGAGGAACGAGGGCTGCTGAAATCACGGCGCTAAGGCAGGGGAAAAACCTGCTGGATCGCCTCACGCTAAAGAAGCCCACACATGGAGGTGTGGACCCAAGATCCTGAAGTGGCTGGAACACCTGTGAACACCACTAGGAGAATCTTTTAAGTAAAGCCCATTATACAACAGCAGTACTGCAGCAAGGATGCAAACCATGAATTCAGTCCCGGGGAAAGAAAAAAAAAAAAAAACATTTCTCTCTGCATTGTGCTTTTCTGTTGTTATGGATTCAGCCTCCGCTCGCTGACCTTTCCGTCATACGCAGCCGGTTCCTCAGAGGTTGTCCTTCTTGCTTAGATTTTCAGTTAACTGTCAACAGCAAGTTCTTTTACTGGTGAAGCGGCACTGTACAGATCTGGGAGTGGACGGGTCTCTTAAGCCGCGGCCGAAGATGCCAACGGATCTGCACCCTCACCAATTAAAAGAAAGTCCGACTCTGTAGACGTGAAATATTCATGCCATTTAGGGCATATAGTCAAAGAGAATTGGCTGCAAAGTGAATGTTAATAAGATTCTCCCAAAATTAAAGAGAAAGGCAAATTAGGTTAAATATTTTGCATTTTATTTCACAGTTGAATTTAGACGGCATGAGCATGAATGGAGATGGACGCTTCCTTCTCACTTGTCATGACAAGAGAAGAAAAGGTATGGACTTCACTCAGGAACCACATGCACTTCACCTTTCAGGTATGCACATAACTGCCACTGTGAAAATATTAGGCTGCTGGAGGGTGATTCCAACCGCCATTCCTCAGGCCTGGGTGGATAACTTTTGAGCCCTTGTTTTGATGTCACAGAAGCTGGAAAGGATTCCGTAGATGTAGATTCTTGGGCACTGTGTGGCCCATGGTTCTCCACTTTCTGTCATGGGTGGATCGGTTGACCTTTAGAACAATATTTTTGGTTCTGGAACACTGCCAAAATCAACCTCATTCAGGGAATCACCATCAACTTTCCAAGAAAGTTGTACAATTATCGTTTTGTGTTTTTTATCATGATGTTGTCCTGCTGTGCACTGCATGGTTTTCATGGCTGTCAGCCGAATGCACCATATGCTAAGCGATGTCACTAAGTCATCTGTCACTCAGACATACCTAATTCTTAACTTTTGAACTGAAGTGCATGTTACAGAGAATAGTCCATTCACATTTTCCCAACTACTTTAGAAATTTAAGCAAGACGGTATTAGTATTACCTTTCCATGCTGGCTGTGCGGCATATTTGTATTAATTACATAGCAAATGGGTTCTTCATTTGTATGCTGTTCTAATTATATAATATTACACACATATATAATAAAATACAATTGTAGTCTACATTTTTATGTGATTTTTAATATTTAATTTATATGTGATATTAAAAAGAATTTTAATTTCCATTTCAGCGTGCTTTCTATTTTAAGGTACCATGGCTGGTCATCTTGTGTAAATAAATATGTGGAGATATATCTCAGCATTCTCTCCTGCAGAGAAAAATGAGCACACAGAGCTCTTAAATGGCAGTTTAAAGCAATATGCAAGCTGAAGGAAGACACATAATCATATCTTGTTATTGGGGAAAATACTGATGATAGTTGGGAGGTTTCCTTCCAGATAAAATTGTCACCGGGGAAAACGATGCATCTCGATTGACCCCTCAAGTGATATCTCCGAAACAGGAGATGGCAGGTCAATCTATCCCATTTCGATCTCCTGCGTTGAAAAGCAACATCAGGGCTGCCTGACAACTTCCACTTACGAATAAACTTTCAAAATTATGCCATTTTGTTAGCCTCCTCTACAACAACACACTTGCAGCTACCCTATTCTTTTCTCTGTTATACTCTTTTGATTTACATTACCATAGCATCATTTACTTAAATTAATGGTTATAATATAGAACATATTACAATTTGGTAAAAATATAACAAATATTAAAGGAACTCTTTCCACATAGAAGCCTTACAGCTGAACAAGTGCATATAAGTTCTCCCGGATTTTGCTTTTTCTAGACGTAACACACACACACACAGACATTGACTGAAACCACTTGTCCTGAGCAGGGTTGCAGCAAGCCAGAGCCTAACCAGCAACACAGGGCACAAGGCAGGAGGGGGAGGGGACACACCCAGGATGGGACACCAGTCCATTGCAAGCCACCTCAAGCAAGAGTCAAACCCCAGACCGGCCAGAGAGCAGGACCCGGCCAAACCCGCTGCACCACCACGCCGCCCTTTGTACACATAAATGATGTAAAAAGCTGTCAAGTGACCCCCAGTCCCTTGAAAGAGAAACAAAAGACTGTGAGATGTCAGCTTTCTGATTTATTCCAGCTCCTATAAACCACTTTGTCCTAACAAGAGAACCTCAGGATGAAAAATACTATATTCCACTCTTCAAATGATTTTTGATGGTGAGGTAAACATTGAGCCATAAATATTTACACGTGTGGGATATGAAAGTAAAAGCCTACTTTTGCTGCCCATCCTCTCATGCACTGAATATTCTTTTTTCTGCATTTTAGAGCTGTCTGATTTCATTTAAATAGTTTATCTGTCTGATTTCATTTAAATAGTTTAAATGATTCATTATTTATAGATTTCTGCTAGGTGTACTTTTCTTAGAAGTATTTTTTTCATGCGTTATGTGTTATTGTCTTTTTTTCCCTACCTTTGAAGAGTTCTGCTTTTGAATTTCTTCTTCTTATTATTATTATTATTATTATTATTATTATTATTATTACTACAACTGTTGCCGGGGTTCTTTAAGGAGAAGGGAAAGATTCTAACCAGTACATATTTTATGGTAGGGTTACCTCTATTTTTGACTCACACTACAATTTTTCATAAATCATTTTCTTAGAGTCCTTTTTTTGGATACAAATTATGCTACATATTCTTCCTCTTTAATGTATTTATGTATACATTTGAATTTCCTGCATACATCAGACTAAGACTTGATCAGACTTAGTCTTTGACCACATATCCACTCTTTCCATCTGCATCAATGAAGCCCATTGCTCTAGGGCCAGTTTTTTCACTGCAAACATACTAATTAATTAATGCCGTGATGTGCACATGAAACGCCTACCAAGAAGATTTACTGTCCCGATAATGTCATCAGTAAAGCCATTAAGAAAAACCGAAGAAAACTAGCAGACGTTATACCTTTTGAGGACAAAACTTGAGACCACATGAACAACCTACCTAACATGAACAACTTGGCTCGTTAATTCCACGGATCATAATAAAGGATAAAGTTAACTGCCGCCATTAATAGTAATAAGTACAGCCACCTAGTGGCAACCGTATCACTCAAGTAAACGTCATTTTGACAGGAACCAAATATCATATACAAAGAAAACTCTCTGGAGATCGGATAAAACCTTGACGCTGATATGCCTGGGGAAATATGAGTTTGTGAAGGCGACTGGATGAGTGTGCGAGGTAATTAGTGTGCCGGGGGTGGCTAGGTTAGTCATCCAGGTTTCACCCCCTGGGTCAATCTCCTTTCCGCAGTGGTTCAGCAGGACAGCACACTTCACCCTCATCTCCCAGATCCTGTCCTCTCTCATCAGCAGACAGCAATGTGGACTGGAGCTGTAAATGCATCTGGCAAGTGTGTTGCATGCAAACAAATGCTTGTTTAGCAAAACCTGACTTGGGACACATAAAAAAAGGTTTCATACTGGGACACCTCTCATGCCAGAGGAAAAAAAAAAACATGTTGTTAGACCGTTTGTGTAAATGCAGTATCTAATGAGAGCTATTATGAAATTTGACTAAGCCATTCAACTGTCATTATTCATGTTTGTATTCCACCAGCAAGAGTAGAACTGGATGGTGTCCAAGTTTGAACCATATGTCGGAAACTTATTTCAGTGTGGTAAAGGGGAAGTACTGTACTGGGGACATGTGCATGAGAGCACATCCGTAACTGATGCTATAAAGCACTCTTTACTCATTTGCGATTCGAGAAGATCCCCTCCTTCTTTTACCTCCTCTCCACCATGGGCGAAATGACTGATGTTTTATATCTAACCTCTGGCCACAGAAGCTCAGTGAAGCACTTCAGTGCTCAAAGTCTTGAGTTCTGCAGTTTGAGAACAATTTTAATCTTAGCTTAATTTACACATGAAATCCCCAGTGAATTGATTTACAACCTATAATGATAATGAGTTCAATAGAAAAAATTTTTCTGTAATAAAAAATAACTGTCATCCCTGGAGGATCGGGGTATCCCTGCCAATGTTTAAGAAGGCTCCTACTATGGTGTTAAAACTTGCAGCAACTTTTATGAATCATGTTTACTTTCCTCTCCAACATTTCGAAGAACGTTTCCTCTCTACTCATAGCGTTCACTTGAACAAGCTATAGGGAAAGTTTTGATAATTTTTCCAAATTCACGCTGAACAAAAAAAAGAGGAAAAAGAACTAAATGCATGTGCCGTGCAGGACTCAGAAAGCCAGTTCTTAGGTTTGTCTTAGGCACAAAAAAATCTATGAAATTATCATCAAGACACACAAAGTATATGACAGACAATAGACACACAAAGAATACAGCATGTCAGCCCTCCAAAAAGTTATGTATTCAACATCAGTTTGATTAGCAACACTTTATAATTTCTGTAGCACCTACTAATAAAATAGTGAGGGCAAAAGTCTTCAGACAGGGATTGCTGCAAAGGACTGAAAGGTGCTCCATTCTGCATATAAGAGTTCTACTAATATTGTGCCTTATGTTACAATAAATCATCTCAGTTTTTTTTTCGTCAAGTTCATTTGTGAATGTACTAAAATCTCATTCATTGTATTTCATTTCAAATATCACTTTTTTTTTTCTGGAGCTAAATACTGCTTTTGGAACTCTTCATAAGCAAGAGTAAAATGCACTTCGTTGTAAGCAAAGATGAATTTTGCAATAAAACGGAATTAAAAAAGGAACTGAAACTTCTTGTACGAAAGAAATGGCACAGAATCTGGACTGTGGTACCACTCTCCTCTCATATCTCATTGGGATGCAGAGAATATCTTTCCTCTTAGGAAGGTTTTGAAGTCAAGGGAACCACTGGATAATATTCTAAAATGAGTGTAAAAAGACAAGGCAAGTCCATGCTCAACTTTCATCCCTGTGCACATGCTGTTTTCATGTTGACTCCCTCAGCCAGCTCTGGTTTGGAATTGTTGATTGCAACGTCTACAATATACGTGTGCCCCGTTTCACGCACAGGCACATAGGAAAGTGTGTGCTGCTGTTTGCTCTGAGAGTGCACGCATGCGTTTCAAAAGAGTGCGCCTTTCACAATAAGTGCATTGGAGGGGAAGGCCGCGGTACTTTGAAATTCCTGCTTTACCGCATTGAAATCTCGTAACTTCGTGCCCACGTGAAAAAGCGGTGCCTTGTCCCTGGCTGTCTCGGAGCTCCGAATAGAACGATGCAGAACACACCGCAAGCTCTTCCCATCAACGGCCTCATTTTGCCAGATTTTGCTGTCTTTTATTAATTGCATTTCTCCTAGAATTTGCTGTACATGGTGCGACAAGCACGCTTCTACGGGGACTACAGGGGACACTTGAAATTTACAACAAATCAGACGAAAACGGAAAAGCAGAGGTTTGGCAGCAAGTCGTGGACGGCAGAGCTCACGCGCACCTATTGTAGGCATGGCATTCCTACGCTGTCAGTCAGAGAATCTTACAGCAGTTAGTTCACAAAAGACTGCAGCGCTGACTGCGGGGCTGGACGATATTTTCGGCATGCTGGTACGACAAAACTCAGTCAGCAAGAAGCAGAAAACATAAAATTTAAATTATACCGAGAGACACATCCAACATGGAACAGTTGCTGTTGGTTATACGGCTTTCCAATGTACCCTTGATTTTTGCAAGACAAAGCAGCTAAGCAAAGGCAGATACTGTGTGGTTGTTCAATTGTGTGTGTGTGTGTGTGTGTCTGAGAGAGAGCGAGAGTGTGTGAGGGAGCGGGGGAGAGAAAGAGAAAGAGAGAGGGGGCAGTGTGTGGGGCTGAAGCTGGTCAGGTGATAGTGTTTCTGAAGCAGGCGGTGTGGGGGTTGACACCGCTGTGTGGGCTGGAAGCCCCCGCACACACTCACCGTACTGCAGGGGGGGGCGGAGAGACTCGGCGTAGTTAAGCCCGTCGGCAGCCCGCGGAACCCATCACTCTCACACCATGACGGGGAGAGACACGGCCACGGCTTCTGCGACGGAGGCGCAGGGGGGGACAATGCGGCTTTATGGGATACCAGAGACGGGAGCTCTCGATCAAGGGGAGAGGAAGCAAGAGAGCGAAAGAGAGAGAGAGAGAGAGAGAGAGAGAGAGAGAGAGAGAGAGAGAGAGCGAGAGAGAGGAAGAGAGAGACAAAGCACAGCACATGGGGAGCTCCAGGGAGCTGCTGTCTGAGCCATGTGGAAAGGTAGGAACTCGGTGTCTTGCGCACGGCCCTCACGCATGCCTGTGGACAGACGCTTCAAAGCAGCAATGCCTAAGAGAGCCTTTTTCTGGGCGCTTACTCCACCGTGCAATTGATAGACTTCTTTGTAACCTTTGAAAATGCTCCCTTCCTACTTAGCGTATTTCAGTGCATGGGGGTTTCAGTGTCATTTCCTGTTGCATTAGTCCATTAAAAAATGCTTTTCAAATGGTAACAAGAAACAAAGTCATTTTAGACTGAACGGGCAAAGACATAAAAAGATCGAAAACCACGTCTGCAGGCGTTGCGTTCACCCTTGGAAAATGTGCTTCTTGTGTATTCGTGATGGAGCATATGAAATGTATGAGAAGGAGGATATGTGTGTTGTAACGGCTTGGCTGTAATCACATACTGCCTGCATGCATCTCTGTGGGTAAAAAAGCCCAGGTCTCTTTGTTGTTTGCAGCTGCACAGCAGTTGAAGTGAGGGTGAGCGGCACACACCTCATTTCCCATGCGCTGTACCAAAGTACTCAAAGCGATCGGCAGAAAGGAAAAAAACAGCGTACAGGTGTGCTTCTTGTCCGCACTCCCCTCTTGTGAGAAAGAAACTCAGTCGGATACATGTTGCGTCGCCAGCAGGGCACTGGGCGCTCTGCGTGTGCGTGTGCGCGTGCCGTGTTGTGCACTGCGGTGTGTAAGTACACACTCCAACTGGGGAGGGGCTGCTGAGACCCAGCACATTCCAGTTGGCACCGAATATCCACAGCGTCTACGGCGCGGAAAGGCAGGAACCCCCTTCGGAAACACGAGGACAAAAGACAGAACGCTCACGGCAGGCGTACTGTTGGGAAAACCCACAGACTCGGCCGGTTCGGGTTGCACGGGAGATGATTGCTTTTCGAGAGGAGGGCGGTTTCTGGGGATGCACAAGGAGGGATGTGGGCGGAGTGACCTCTGGGGGTGAAGGTATGGCCATCAGGTAACTGCAACGAGGCTACGGGCTGGTTACGCGGTACATTATACATTCCCTGCCTCTCTTTGGAGAGCGTAGGCTTCCCCTTAATCACCGTGGGGGCGTATTCATGAGGGAGTGGGCCGATGGGCCTAAACGCACTCGTGACTTTAAAAGGTAGGAAAGTGGGCGTCTCCAGGTAGGCAGTGCAGATCTGAAAGGTGTAAAGGACTTGCGCTTGTTTCCTACGGGTGAGTGATCCGGTGGTGCGCTAACGTGCCGATACTCCCCTATTGAGAGCGGCTTCATTACGGAAAGCATAGGTTAAAAGGTCATAATAATCCCTTGTTTCTCTGACTCATCACATTTTTGCCTAGGCTAAGAATGCAATATTTCCCTGTACCAACTCGTCGCGGTTATTCTTTTTCTGTGGGATTACATTATATTATGTCGTATTTCACCTTTTCGATATTGTAACCCATTTGACTTGAAGGCATTGGAATCCCAGAGCAATGATTTGTGGCTCATATAAAACCCAAGACAATATCGGGGTTACAAGTGCCATCCGACATATATTCCCAGTATTACGGTCACCATACATGCATCATCAAGAACCTGAAACAGGGAGTGCAGATTTTTTCCCAGCAGTTCTCTCGTTGTCTGTCTTTGACGTGGCTGTGCCGTCACACCCGATCCTGGAACCACACGCAAAGCTCGGTGCGGGCCTTGACCCTTACGATTCAACAAAATCGAACCCTTGCATCTCACACAACGGCCCGGTTGATGTACCCAAATCAATTAAATCTCGCAAAGGTCATTTGCAGGTCAAGTTCTCTGAATAGGTAATAGGTAAGGTAATCGACTTGTGGCTGAGAGAGGAGTGCCACACTGTCTCACAAGTGGCCCTTCACCGCACTGTCACATGCGTACATATGGCCGAATATCCGGACGCTCCACACTCTTTAAATGCCGGCTTCTAATGGCCGTAGGACGGTGTGGGCTGCATCTTCCTCTCACAGCATGCTTCCACCCATTCTTTCAGAAGGCAGCACACAATTCTGCATATTGTCCCTGCTGGGAGGTAATGTTTCATAGAATAGAAATGCACGAGTCCACTAGACGCATGCTGCCAACAGATAATATGAAGAGCAGCACAAAGTTGTCTATATATCACCAGACCTCGAGCGCACAGAGCATCTCGGGCAGTAGATTCTGCACCCATCAAATGTGAATGATCTGTGAACGAGTGGTGAAGGGATGATTTTGAACAGTTCGAGACGTAGTCAGACTCCACCCTGTATTACACCCATAATATTCAAGCAACCGAAGCCCCAGCACTCCATTAAGTGGTATTTTGTTGGTGGCTTCAGTTCTAGTCCAGTAAATTTCCTGTAACTGTCAGTACTTTGTGGAACGGTGCTGCTTATGTCAAAAGGGGCTCCACTGGAGTGTGTTCTCCCTTATAAACGCAACATAAACGGTTTACGTGCACATCTTCGTGCGCCAGTTCCCGCTGGCTACAAAGTGTTCTGTAATATTCCAACGGACATTTCAGTGTTTCAGTGGCACTATGATCGGTCATCATAAGTTCTTTTTCTTTAACAGACACATTTGGTCATAACTGAATGGCTCAGGTTGTGGATAAGATTACATTTAATCTTAAAATCTAAACTGAAATCCTTCTGGTAAATCACTGTGTCACAAATCAGTCTTTCTGGAGTGCAAAATTTAAGGTCAGGTGCATAATAAAAGTTTTAGCTGGCATTCATGCTGGTCTTTCCATAATTATTGTATCTTCATAGAGAATACACACACACACACACACACACACACACACACATAGACATTGTCTGACGCCGCCTGTCCTAAGCAGGGTCGCGGCAAACCGGAGCCTAACCCGGCAGGGCAGGGCGTGGGGCTGGAGGGGGAGGGGACACACCCAGGACAGGACACCAGTGCGTCACAAGGCACCCCAGGCGGGACTCGAACCACTTTAAAATGTGATGAATTTAAGAATTTTGATGCTCGGGCAACAAGTTACTAAAGGCATGCTGCGTAAGATGTTGATCACAGCACTTGTGCTATGCTAAGGTGTAAATTCTTTCTTTAAAATATCAACCTGTGGTTATCAAAATTATTAGTGAAAAATTAGTTTTCCACTATAGACAATTAAATGAGTGAGAAGGAAAGTGCAGACGTGCAAAGTAAAGAGTCTTTTCGTTCAAGGGTTTGTTCCGCTGTGTTTCATTATTTAGTCATTGCTAGAATCACAGTTATTGACATATTTACACTGCAGGATCCTGCGTCTGTACAGCGTGAACGCTATGAATTGTCTTGGAATTTTTTTCAGATCACATGGTACAAAGGGACATATGACACCTTTGTGTCTTGTATGTATAACAGCTGCGAAGGACAAAAAGTAAATAAGATGTGTATCGATTAGATTTGCTTTGCTTTGCTTTAATTTAGGTCCACAAAGAACAGGATTTATAACAGACAAGGTTATAAACCACAAGGTAGCTAATCTCCCACTTTCTAAGAAAAAGACCTGTTTAGAGAAAAGTTGGTGAGCATTATGTAGACTTGCAGATGCAAAATAATGATAATATTAGTATTATTTCTGTTGATTACTAATTAGAACATGTTTTAACTCGCAGCATTTCTAATTAGAACACTAGAACAGTAATTAAAAGCAAATTTTTCTTAAACAGGTACATATTTAAATCTGTTAGTATGAATGACCAAAAGAGCATAAAAATCATAATAAATAAAGTCCCACTTTCCAGCTGTCACCGAAACGTACTAAGGAGAACAAATATAGCATGTCACAGAGCATAGCATGTCAAACATATTTGGCTGTGCAGATTTACGAACAAAATAAAGGGGTTCAAAATGTACAATCCTTAAAAGATGTATCTCTTATACACTTGGACTGGGATACAAAAGCCAGGCTGCCATACTGGAAAATTTCACTTAGCGTTAATGGAATGCAAAGTAAGAAATTAAAATTTTATTTAAAAAAAAAAAAAAAATCCATCTTTTTTGGGTTATATCTGTTGATGGGGACTACTGAAATATTTATACTCATTACTTGAATCAATTTAAATATCATTGCACATCATTCTTTTGAATTGCCAGGAATAACACAAAACAAGCAAACATACAGAACCGTTGAAATAAGTAAAAGTGCAGGAGCGAAATGGGTTCGGCCAATTCCTTAACTTACATTAAATAAGATTAATATCTGCTCACTGAACTTCGTAAATGTGCACAGGGAAATAGAAATTGCAGAAACATGATTAAACTCAGGAGAAATCTTCACGCGAATGTCGGGACTTCCTTACAGTCATACCTGAGAATGAAATCAGACATCGGTAAAAGAAAGACAGCTGAGAAAAAAGTCCAACCTATTCACTTATGATATCATGGAAATTTATGTAAATCAGCTGGCACCTTGCAGCTCAGATATGTCCCTGAGTCCTGTAAAACACCAGGGGAGGATGCTGAGTGAGGCGGGTTAGGTGAACTCCCGATGCCATCATTTCCTGCCACGCAGTCTCCGGTAAAGCACCGCGTGTCAATGGCATTAAATAAAGAAATAAATGAATGAATTAAAAAAGACATCATTCCTGGGAGAGGGATGGGGCCCGCGTTTTCGCCTTATATAGGAATGACTGGGCTGTGCGGCCAATGTGTCACGCAGCTCAGCATCGATTCCGTTTCTTCTCCGCTTCGCCGTTGCTCCTTTTCCTTCGGTTCTGAGATTAAGGATCACAATCACACACAATAAAATTACAGTTGAGGGATGTGCGTTCGAAACAGGCAGTGGGGAGAAGATATGTAACTGTTAAGAGCAAGCCGTTATGTTTAAGGCCGGTGGTGGTTTCCTAGGCAACGTGAACGCAACGAGTTTAGTAATTAGGCATCGATTCAATATTTAGCACGTAATGTCTTAGTACGTTTTGACGCCTGTATCTTTGTGCGTCTGGGGGATTCACACACACACACACACACACACACACACGCTGAAACTTTGTGGAATGGAATGTCACCTCCGACAACCCCCCGTGAACTCAACTTTCGTTAGAAACGGAAACCCTTCGCAGAAGGTTAAGCGGCTCCAGCGGAACTGAGCTCCACGTTCGGAGACGTTTCGGCTGCGGCCGCTCTGTCTGTGTCGGTCCGTCCCTCGCTCCCGAGTTCGGGTGTCCGCCGGCCGACGAGGCGGCTCTGGGGACGGTCCCGTCCCCGCAGGGGGATTCCGGCTCTCGAGGCGCGGGGGCAGGAGGGGGATTGTGGGGGGGGGGACTCGGCGGACTCCGGCGGACTCCGGCGGTGCGTCCGCGACCACCACAGTCAGCAGGGTGGTTCGCCGGCATCGACTGCCTTGTTTCCCGGCCGACGGACGGCTGGGCTGTGTGACAAGGGGGCGCCTCACTGTCCCCTTCGGGTGGTGTGTGTGTCGGAGCTCCTGTGTCTGCGGTGTGGCGTGATGACGGCGAGCCAGCGGCGGTGTGTGGGAGAGGCGGGAAGCGATGTTTCACACTGTGCAGCGTTCGCGGGGCGGGAGTAGGACGCCGCTTTTCACCTTTCGAACAGTTTCTCGGGACGGGCTTCGGCACACAGCTAATAAATTCGATAATGTCATTTCGCGCTCGCTCTCTCTCTCTCTCTCTCTCTCTCTCTCTCTCTCGCTCTCTCCGCGATACAGAGCGCGCGCTCGTTCTGCGTTCCTCAGCGAAACGTCGCGGCTGAGGACACTTGTCACTTCGTCCGGAGGCGCAGCGTTTCCTCTTGTAAAATTTTACTTTGGGGGGGCAGAAACGCCTCCTCCGTGTCTGAGCGAGAGAGGGAAGCAACACTCACACTGCGAGGCGACCTGAGTGACTTGGGAGCGAGCTTAATTCTTCTCTTTTTTTTTAAATGGCAGTCACACGACACCCCCACGAACCGACGAGCTGACCTTTAGTCACGGGACACTTGCACTTACGTGTTCGCGTTTGCATTTTTATTCTCTTAGCAGACGTTTTAGGTGACGTACATCATGATCATTGATCTCACGAGGCGCGCATTGCATCAGCAGAAAGAGACACTTGGATGGACTCATTTACTTCTCGTTATTAGCACAGCTGAGTCTGTTCTCCAGCAGAACGCAGCTTTGTGGAGAATGTAACACCAGAAAGCAACAGTAAACTCTTCCAAGCGCTAACAAGTGGACGAGAACCCAAGCGCATCTGTTGAGCGAGCGATGCGACGCGACGAGCCGCTAGGGGGCAGCAGAGCCCTCGTTTGCGGAGCCCGTCCGACGCGCCGCGGCTGCGGTCTCATCAGCGCTGTTGGGCCCACGGGGGGATTCCTCCACGTGTTTTGTAAACATTCGTGGCAGTTGAACTGCTCTTAAGCAAATGGCTGTCGGAGTTACTATTATTATTATGTTTATCACGAGTCTTTCTTAAGTGTATATACTGCATATGCAGAATCCAGTGAGGTGTGGACTTCTGTTTGTGCTTGAACAAATATATTTAGATATATGTAGTATAGCCAGTCTTATTCATAATCATTCCTGCTAAATATTTTCACTGTGCTTTTCTCCTTTTTTTCCCCACAATGAACAATTATACAATAACATCTTGTAACATCCCCCCACAGAGCTACTAGAAACATGCTCTTTACTGAAAGCATGCATATCCCTAGCAGCAGTCTTAACAAAAACACTTCAGGCAGTACCAGACACAGAACATCTCAGAATCCCCCTGGGTCACTCCCAGCCCCCCTGCTGCACCCTATGGTTAAGGGGTTCCCCCCGGGACTCCCCAGAATCCCACTCTTGAACACTGAACATAAATATGACGACAAACCAATCAGAAACCACACCCAACTATGTACACACACATTAATACTAATTCCAACTTTTACACGTTTACCCCCCTCAGCACTGTTACAATACGGACAGCTGGTAGCGTAGTGGTTACAGATACTCCCTTTAGATCCCAAAGTTGCAGGTTCAGTCTCCACCTCTGGCTGTAGTACCCTTGACTAAGATCCTTACCCTAACTTGCTCCAGTAAAATTACCCTGCTGTCTAAAGGGGTAAATACCTTAACATTGTAAGTTGCTTTGGAGAAAAGCATCAGCTGAATGAGTAAATATAAACACTGGGGCTAGAGTTGTCACCTTTGGCTCAAAGGATCCAGGTTTGAATCCTCCTCCAGTTCATTGTGCAAGCTGCTTGCCCTGAAACACTCCAGTAAAAATTAATTACCCAGATGGGTAAATAATTGTAAGTAGCTTACTTCACAAACCCAACACTGTTAGATGCTTTGGAGCAGTGCATTGGCTCAATTAATAAATATTAAAAAAAAAAATAGCTAGAAGTATGTCGCAGGCTTCCTGCTAATCTTCAGATTTTCCAGAAGGTGTAAGTTGTGTCCAGAAAAGGA
This sequence comes from Scleropages formosus, assembly GCF_900964775.1. Taxonomy (NCBI): domain Eukaryota; kingdom Metazoa; phylum Chordata; class Actinopteri; order Osteoglossiformes; family Osteoglossidae; genus Scleropages; species Scleropages formosus. The sequence continues at coordinate 9,245,431 of NC_041819.1, read as the reverse complement.
ATGGGTGGCAAACAAGCCTGAAACTTTTCTTTATTTGTCACTTTCTCACGGTGTTTGAACCCTCTGAAACAACAATGAATGGCCTGTGAATACTGACAACGGTTTAGATAAGAGGAAGATTACATGGTGTACAAGGCATCTGAAGTACATTCCTTTGCTGTCCTTCCTCTGTGCATGTGTTACGGGGGGAATGTGGATCCCACCTTCGCTGAAAGTGCATGACTGACTCAAAACAATGATTATAACTGTTGTTTTAGATTTGTCATCTTTCCACTTTCAATCCACTTTCTCTGTAAAAAAAAAAGAAAAAAATGCAGTATCTAATTGTGTGAGTAATCACCTCGATGTTGCAGCTGGCTATGTAATCTCACAGGGACAATAAAGCAGTTTTTTTTCTAACTGCAATGTGGCCGCAACGCGTACGTCCTTTTCAGTCCAGTTCTATCGGTAATAATAGAGGATACGACATTCGCCATGTAATCTAGCTCTTAATGAGGTTCTCTGTACTAAGAGACAGAAATGACCGGTGATATCAATATTAATTGATCCATCAAGAAAAATTTCACTCTTGTGATTTGGGAGCAGCCTGTAGGGGCAGTTAGCAGCGTAGTAGTTAGAGCTGCTACCATTGACCCAAAGGTTGCAGGTTTAAATCTCACCTTTAGCTGTACTACCCTTGATCAAGGTACTTACCCTAAAATTGCTCCAGTGAAAATCACCCAGCTGGGTAAGTGATTGTAGGCGACCTACCATTGTAAGTCGCTTTGAGGAAACGTATGCGCTAAATGTAAATGTGTGACGATTTCTAGACATAAGAGAATCTGATTTTCATTTGTAAATGGCAACTACTTCATTGCCCACATTTGTGATGGCTCACAAGGGTTATAAAGGTAGGAAACAGCAAACTTACAATCACACATGCTCTCGAATACGGAATTAGTAATAACTAAGTAATATTGTTAAGAGACTATAGTTTAAAGATTACGGAAATGCTCATTGAAGGAGGGTTACAAGTAACTCTCAACATATGCTGCATGTACCATTATTTAGTTATCACGAGTTTTCACACTAAATGCAGGCCTCGGATGCACTGTTGGTCTTATAAACAGCCAATGCGGGACAGAGGATGTGCCTGAACACATCATTTATGCTATAAACTTGACTTTGGAATAAAGGTATGTTTTGGTATACAGGTGCCCCTCGACTAACGATGGGGCTATGTTCCAATAAGCCCATCGTAAATGGAAAATCGTAAGTCAAAAAGGAATGCAGTACCGCACCTACCGAACATCATAGCCTAGCCTACCTTAAACTGGCTCAGAACACTTACCATAGCCTACAGCTGGGAAAATTTAAGCAGGAGATACACATGGCTGTTTAGTAGACATGATGGGATGCAAAAACACAAAATAAAAACCGCTCGACGCCGTATCGATTGTTTGCACTTGTTCATGTGATCGCTACAGAGACTGCAAGGGTGGTTGAGTGGATGTTGTGGCTCGCTGCCATCGTCCAGCATCGGGAGACAGTATTGTACAGCATATCACAAGCGCAGGAACAGATCGAAATTCAAAATTTGAAGTACGGATTCTACCAAATGCGTATCGCTATCGTACCATCATAACTTTGAAATATCGTAAGTTGAACCTTCGGAAGTAGAGGAGCACCTCTATCTTGGCATATCCTGCCAACAGTCAATTCACAAGGCAAGCCCTCTGGTATGGGAATTAAAAGAAATATTACCTTTGACTGCAGAGACCAGTGCCAGATCATTTTATAGTAAGTAAACAGCACTTCATACAGATACATCCTTGTGTCATTCTTATATTAACATTAGGGAGGGAATCTAGAGCTGTTCAAAAAGGTGGAAGAAAGCTGACGCAACAGTGTGGTGCACTTGTGCGATTTGTACAATGGACGTGTTTTAATGGACTTTCCTCTGATGACGGTTGGCTTTCTTGAAGGATTTGTCTGCTTTAAAGGGTTGTCAGTGATTGCCTTGAATCTGAGTGTTAAACAAATTCACACACAATTCTTTCTACAGAATTCCATAATGAAAAGAGAATAATGAAAACAAAAGGTTTATGTTCCTGGCTTGCAGTAGCTCTCTTCATCCAGTTTTATTCTCATACACTCTGGGATGAGGTATTCTGTTTACTTGTTTGCTATTTAAACCACGCACAGCATTTGCCATTAATTAAAGGCATTAATCTGCATTGGCTGGACTGTGTTTTTGCTAAGCTTAACTCTGTTTTGCTGGGACTGTTGCACAGGAAATGAATTTTGCCTGCAGAGAACTCAACTTATTGCCCAATAACTTTATCGTCAAGTCAACTTTGTGTTATGCTGATGTCATTACAGAATTGCTCATCGCATTTATATATTTAATAAAGAGATGTCCCTCTAACTTAGCTGTTCAGTCTTCAATCCTAATAAATTTGAATTTGTAATTAGTAGCAGGCTTCATTAAATCACTCCTGTGCTATTTTATCTTTTAACCCTCTATGTGGAGAAAAGCAAATAAGCTCCATTAAATGCACTTACAGGTCAGTCAAGCTGTACACTCACACGTATTCTCTTCAGGACTCACTTCGCCCATGATCTTTTAAGCTCGTGGAAGGTATAATTGTTCATGATCATGCTCAGATCAGTCCTTTACAGAGCCACTCCTGCAATGTAATGTAAATGTTTATATGTATCTCATGAAAAAAAAAAACTACTAGGAAGATTAATTAGGAATCGGCGATATTCTGGAAAATTTTATGCAGCTACTTGTGTGATGAACGTCGGTACATATGGTGAAGGACACAAACTAACGGTACCTAAGAGTCACACATCTGCAACTATGTCTGGTTCTCCTAACGTAATGAACAAATTGTATTTTCTGTCAGATATATGTTGCTTTTTTGAGAAAAGAGTCTGCTAAATGAAATATAAATGTAAATATAAATTTAAACAACATGGGCATCATTATGAAGTCACTGGAGGCAGATTTATGAAGAGTTTCCAGTTTTCCTATCCCAAGAGTGCCCACCATCCCAACATATCTCCTGTATGAACCATTCTGTACTTTCCATACACTGCTCACTCTACTGCAGGGATCAGACAGGTAGTGAGTTCTGGTGTCATAGCCCCTCGAGAGCCCACAGCAGTTTGTCACATTATGTTGGGAATGCGGGATGGCAGCGGTGCAGATTTCTGCAGGTTAGCAGCTTTGTGTTGGGCCGTGCCTCCTGAGGTCATCGCAGGAGGTGCCCCAGGAAGTGCTGATGAAGCCCCCTTCTCCGGGCGGTTGTGCCAGCATAGAGCACGGAACGCATTCAACAGAAGCAGGAAACCCCACTTGCCTGGGTGGGACGTTTACAGAGGACTGGGCGGAGAGGTCCGGTTCGCCCAGCACAGCGGAGGGAAACAGCGGTCCTCCCGATGGCCGGCCCACTCACAGGAAGCCCGAGGGGGACGCGTGACTACGCACGAGGGGGTGGTGGGGAGTCACAGCGGAATGGAGTGGGATAGCCTGTGGGAGGCTGCATGTGTGTGGGCAAGCAACAGGCGAAGGGCAGGGCCATTTTTTCTTAGCCACCTTTTAAAGGCACAGTAAAGGGTTAGCGGTGCTGGACAGTCACACATTCTTTAATGGAGTTTTTAGCAATCTCATTCTTCTATTCATTTCTATTCTTTTCTGTTCTAAACATTCCAACCACGGTGTCAGGATCACAGGAAACACTATTATGTCCAGAACAATTATTATTATTATTATTATTATTATTATTATTATTATCATCATCAACATCTTATAACAACAGTGTTTGTATCTGGAGAAGTCTGGACCATTTCTTGATCCTCAGTTATGTATAAAGAAATCTTTCATTCCACAATGATCAGCATTTAATTCTGATGGTCTAGAGTACAGTTCTACAAGTAATATCCCTGAGAGAGAATTTGCCCATGTTCCCCTGAAAAACAACAGTTCACACAACACACCAGGAGTACAGGTCTCATACTGGAGCCACGAAGAAGACATGGCACATGATCCTGAATGTGCCTGAAGACTTTTCAAGACACAGTGACATTGCAGTCACATTTCTCTTGCCTGGGCTCTGGGCTAAAGAGCAATTCCATTTATTGCTGTAGTCATCTTGGTTTTGACTAAGCCCAAGTAAAGAGGCAGGACCGGTCTTCTATGGCTCTGTGCATTCATCTCTCAACAAGCTCTACTTACGGACTCACATCATGTTTGAGTAGAACAGTGGAGAATGCTTCCAGAGATCATTCCCAACAGTTTTAAGATAAGTTGAGCTTAATGTCAGCATGTTATAATTTACTTTGCTTGTTTGATACACTAGGGGTCATTAGATGATGAGATCACGTAGATCATCGGACATACACCAACTCAATATGTTGGGGAATGTACGACTTTCTCTTTTCTCTTGCTTTGCACCTAAATGCTGTTTTGATACCAGCTGCAGTGATTTTGTTAAGGACGATTGCTCCAACAATTAGTAGAGCAACATAATGGTAACACTGGTGTCTCAAATTTCTGGGGTTGTAGATTCGGACATTGGTTTTAGTCTGGATCAATCTTTGTGGAGTTTACATGATCTCCCCATGTTCGCATGGGTTTCCTTACACAGTCCAAAGATGTGTTTCAGGTGAATTGGTGACTCCAAATTGAACTTTGTGTGTGTATCTGTGAATGTGTTCATGTGTGATTGCCTTGTGATGGACTGGCGTACCATCTACGGTGTACCTTGCCTCGTTCCCTGTGCTTCTGAGAGACATTCAGAAAAACCAGAACCATGAACTGTGTAAGCATTCACTAACAATGAATGGATATATACACTATTTGATCGTCAAATTTATGCATATTTATGAGTATAGTAATATAAACATAATAATTTAAATAAAAACACAAATTACAAAACCTAGTTTCCCTATGAAAAGTACAAATGTGAGTTAAATACTTTTTATCTAAAAATTTCATTCGGAATTAGTTGGGTGAAATGCGTTGGTAATTTTGGGAATTCTAGGTGAACCGATTTGCATTTGTCAGAATATTTCACTAATTGTTCCATACTTTCATATTGCCAGTTATTACCTACAAAGCCATGCAGATGTTTTATTTTTATATCAGTATGATTACAATTTAAAGAAATAAAGAAAAAATTGTGCTGTGAAGGAATATAAGCACAAAACATATAGACTAAAATGATGTAATTACTGAGTTTACGACAAGATGACTCAGTTAAAGCAGAACGTTAAAAAGTTCCCTACGTATAACTTGTTTGATTTGTTTCTTCTGGGGTGGGTTCTGAGCTCTTTGGCTAATGATTTTTTTGTTCACTGCAGCATTCATCTGGTTGGGAGCACCTTTGCTGTCGTACACTAAAAATTACCTGTTTGCCAGCACTTACATTTATCCAGTTCAGAGCACATCTTTGAGCAATAATAGGAAAATCTAGGCTTTTCCTCAGTGGGAAAGCAGACCTTTTATTGAAAGCACTTACTTCTGTATTTAAACTGCAATAGTGGAACAGGAATTACCACAGTGTTTTTCAGATGTTTTACTCCTTCAGCGCACGAATACTGGAAAAATCTCTCAAGTTATACTGCGTCGTGCTGTATTTGTTGTTTTTGTAAATTCATATTTAAGTATTTTCCCTAAAGAGGAGTTGTTGACATACCAGTTTGAGCTATCATGAAGGAAGACGTGAAGAACCTTCACGAAAGTAATGAAAGTTTGTGGTAATTGTTTGTGTTCTCATGCGTTTCATAGTAACATAGTAATTAGCCATAACTCGTGCCAGCTTTCCCTATGGAGGGAGCAGCCAGTGAAAACAACGTTTACAAAGATGTGTCCTAGAAGCTGGAAATCAGCAGGGTGACACATTACAACGTCTGATTCATCAAAGCCAACCTTCTCCTCCTTCTCTTCCTTCTCCTCCTCCTCCTACTCCTCCTCTTTTGGTGGAATTGACCACATCTCACACACTACACAGTGGGATGCTTCCAAACCTGTCTGCGCGCCGTTCTCCGAGCACCCACTGTATTGTTCAATCCACTTATTATAAGGTGAACGCACAAAGCTATTTTGTTTTTCGCATAAGCCTTTTCACTTAAAAAAAAAAAAAAAAAGTACATTTCAGTGTTTTGGTGAAAAAAAAAAGAAATGTCATGGTATGGAGTATAATTAAAAGCTGTTGTTAAAAATCATATGTAATCATAAAAGTAATATAGCTAAATATAGCTTCATACGTGTAATACAAGAAGCCCCAGTCTCCTGCGCCTCTCTTTGATATATGACTCACTCTGGCCTCCAGAATAATTAGAAAAAAGTGAATTTGTCAAAGTCAGGAGTGTTTGGAGTCCTGTCGCTGGCTCTCTCTCGTACACTTAGGACCCTACGCTGGCGTAACAGTACATAGCTGTGTTGCTCATAACCATATTCTGAAGTAAAAATAAAAATATATGGAAGTTGTGCGGTGTGGCAAAGACTAAGTTAAGGATGAGTCACTTTCTTGGTGTGACTAATAGCCAAAGTATGTAATTTTAAGTGCAGTTGTGGTCTTGTCTGAATTTTAAGGTCTTTAGGGACCAAGTCAGGTAAAGATGTTTACTAGATCTTCTTTAAAAAATTTCCTATACGATATGAAATATGGCACAGTTGTGTTTTTCTCAGGCTGATGTACCGAGAAAGCCCAAGTCTGTGAAGAGGAATCTGGGTTTTTCCCCCTTGGCTTGAGAACCGTGGTGTGTAGATATTGCCATCGCTACATTTGTACTCAGCTTTATGTAAAGTAATGTAAAACACGTACAGTAGCATTCACAATGAACTTTCGCCATTTGATTAATAGCATAGTTTGAAATTAGAGTATTTGTTATCACGTTTTTGATTGTCTTTTGTGGACATGGAATTTCCTAAACTGAATATCTATACTATATAGTCTGTCAATTTGCAATAAAATAGAAATAGATATGTAGACTATTATCTATGATTGTAATTTCAAAAACAAATATGTGTTATCCAGTGGCTATATCAGTCTGAATACTCAAATTCACTGCTACTATTTTACTTGAATGGAACTGTTAATTTAAGATTTACAATTTTCCTAAGTTAAAATGTGTCAGAGTTTTTCATAGAAAATTTTAATTGCCATTTGAGTACTTAATATGGCTTTATTTACAGTATACTAGATTTCAGCAGTTTCTCAGGAAGTACTGACATAATTTAATTTTTTATTGATTAAAATGTAGCAAATTTTAACGAGAACTTGTGGTCCAGGTTGAGAAACCTAGACCTTTGAAGCTTATAAAATACTTCCGTGGATGTGTATACTGTATTTATATATATATACATTTATATATTAAATATATACTGGGGGGCGTGGTGGCGCAGTGGGTCGGACCGGGTCCTGCTCTCCGGTGGGTCTGGGGTTCGAGTCCCTCTTGGGGTGCCTTGCGGCGGACTGGCGTCCTGTCCTGGGTGTGTCCCCTCCCCCTCCGGCCTTACGCCCTGTGTTGCCGGGTTAGGCTCCGGTTCCCCGCGACCCCGTATGGGACAAGCGGTTCAGAAATATTAAATATATATCTATGGTTCCTGTTGAAGCCTGTGATGTAAATGAAGATTTTACAGTACTGCAAATGTAAAAATATTACTACGTATATGTATTAAGGGAGGTGCGGTGGCTCCATGGGCTCGGCCGGGACCTGCTCTCGGGTGGGTCTGGGGTTCGAGTCCCGCTTGGGTTGCCTTATGACAGACTGGAGTCCCGTCCTGGGTTTGTCCCTCTCCTCCAGCCCCACGCCCTGTGTTGCCGGGTTAGGCTCGGTCTCCCCGCGACCCCGTACGGGACAAGCGGCTTCAGTGTGTGTGTGTGTGTGTGTGTGTGTAAGAGTGCGTGTCCAAACGTCCACTGAAGAAGTCCTGCGAGACCGGCCCCGGGCCCTCTTTCAGCATGGGAGAGCGACTCCGGTGCTACAGACATGCCCCCCGATGTCGAGAGACTGGCCCTGCCTCCCCCCGATCCCCATCCCCACCCCCATCCCCACCCACACTCCCTCCCTCGCGCCTGAGCAGGGGAGTTTCCTGCTTCCATGACCCAAGGCACAGCCCAGGAGTTTTCATGACTGTTCGCTTCCTTTTTTTTTTTTTTCCAGCCTTTTTTTTCTGAATGGGTGTCCTCTCTCTAACCTCTCAATTCAGAAGTCTGTAATAGGACACTGCCCTGCGCTGCGATAGGCTGCCAGGGGATCGCTCGCCCGCTCAACCCTGTGGCTGCCTCTATAAGAGCTCGGAGAGCCTGCCGCCCGACCCGTGTGTGTGCGCCGCCTTCCCGCCTGCGCCAGACAGGCACGGAGAGCGCGGAGCGGAGCGGAGCGGAGCGGCGCGGCGACAAGCGATAACAAGCGCTGTCGGCGAGGCCTGCCTGCACCCTGTGAATTATGGGGGAAGCCCCGTGTGTGAGAGCAGCAGGGCTGTAGTGTCGGCCTTCTCGCCGGCTCTGGCGCTGTCGCTTTAAGGCCGTGAACTGACTAAACTCTGAAGAATGTGGCTGCAGAGAGAGAGCGGGCCGGGGAACTTGTATAGGCTGATTTTTTTTTTTTTTTTTTCTTTTTTCTTTTCTTTTCTTCTTCTTCTTGGTACGTTGTTATTTTACAGCATAGACCTCTCCAGCTGCCTCCCCCCCCCGGCGCCTGGTGGAGGGGATCGCCGGCAGGAGGCTGGACGGAGGACCGCGTGACAAGACGAGCTCCCTCCCGTCCAGCAGCCCCGGCCACCGAGGACTCGCACGCCGTTCACGCGGACCGAGCGACCGAGCGAGTGAGTGAAAAAAGGGGAAACGCGCACGCTGCTAATGGATATCATATGTTGCATGCTGAAATTGTGAAATTGCTCGCAGACTCGCTCTCGATAACCGGGGAAGTCTCCGAAACTGAACCGAGGCCAGAGAGACACGAGGAGGGGTGGACTGCGGTGCGGCCAGGGAAATACTAGGGGGTCCTGGTATGAGGGGTGTCCTTGACGAGTGTGTGGGACGCCGCCGGGCTCTGTCATTCATTCATTCATTCATTCGCACTGAGAACTGATGGCTAAGCCGCTGCTGTGCTTTTCACCGTCAAAATGAGCAGACTGCTAAAGAAGGAATAAACGTAAAAACGGCTGCGAAAGTGATAGTGGTCAGTGAAAGGGAGGGATAGTGATTAACAAATACACACCTCTTTGCGGCAGTCCGGGGTACCTGACCGTGTACGGGCTGAGGCTAACCCTAATCCTAACCCTGCGTAGTACAACGCCCACCGCTTCTTATGAATGAACTGCCAGAGCACCTGCTCCTATTGGGCGGGGATCTGACTAATCAGGGGACGCGCTCTACGAGTAGCCGATCGCGCGAATCGGCCACGTGCGGGTTCACTGCGTGACACTGAGCAGAGGCTGGGACACACTGTGTGTGTGTGTGTGTGTGTGTGTGTGTGTGTGTGTTGGGGTTGTGGTGGAGGCCCAGAGGAGGTGTAATGAACACAGGATGAATCAGCACTAGAAGAGATAGGAGCTCCTCACGTACAGCCTCTGGAGAAACTGCTTGTCCGCTGGCCTCCTCAGGACTGAACGCTGTCAGTCTTTGCAAGCAAGTGCTCGCCGCTGAGCGTCATATCTATAATTTCCTTCCAGTCAAACGCTGCAGAGACTTTTTCGGACAGCCATCCACCACCAACACTGGAAGAAGCCAGAAAGAATACGTGCGGTTTCTCTCTCTTCCGCTGTTCGGCAGTCGGCGAATCGGAAAACGCGTTTTAATGGTTTAAAAATGCTCTTCTGTTTACTTCTCGGGCACTTATGAAATGTGTCGCTGCATGCAGCGTCTATTTAAGTCTCTCTATACCTGAATAACTTGAAAAACTCGAAAACTGCCAAGTGAACACACTGCCACTACGGTGCAATTACTGGGAGACAGAAAGAATAAGTGGCGAAAGTCCTAGAATATGTCTCCCCCTCCTCCTTTATACATGTAATGACTGGAAACAGAGAGAACTCCTAGCAGCTGTTAAACAGGTCAAGCATAAGGCTTTGGAAACACTATCACTCGTCTTATCACGACTCGTAGCAGGAGATGGAGAAACTGGGTTCGAGGATACAAATGGAGTGTGGGGGGGGGGTGGTCCACAGGAAGAGCAGGGTACCGCAGGAGCTCAGGAACCTGCACTACGCGTGCCTCTCCTACTGCCGTCACTGCTGGATGGGCTTTACGAGGAGTGGCCCGCCCGTGTCACCGAGAAGGGAGCGGGCTGAGAAATAGCCGACAGTGTCCAATTCTTGTTTTGTGCCAGGGCTCTTTATCATTTGATCTCATGGGTCTTGCTTCATTTCTGTTTTTGCTTCTTTCTAAATGTAGTTTCGGTGTGTTGGGGACAGAGAATAAACCCGCGGCGGCACTAGCGAAGGGGCCTCGGGCAGCGCGGTAGGGCACGCATTCGATGTCAATGTCATTTGTCATCAAATGTGGAGGGAAATTTTGACGTCGTGCAGGGAAAGATCAGGTTTGCCGGTTGCAAATTTCACACGGCATGGTCATTTGCCGGTGCTGCAAAGCCACCGTTGCAGTCTGGGAAAACAAACAGGCCAACGTGGATTTTGTCCTTGCTACGCGACACCTGACGTCAGCGCAGCCCCAGGGCGTGGCGTGGGTGGGGAATGCGGGGGCAACGCTTGCGTCGGAACTTTGTCCAGGTGTCGAAACTCGTGGCCGTGCCCTGGTATTGGGGGTGTGGTACCTTACTCCTGTAATGCAGGCAGTTCAAACATTGTGACATACCTTGAGTGAAATGCTTACAAGGTCAATTAATAGGTCAGCCGTTGCACAGCCGCTGAGCATAACCCTCTGTTGTGGGTTTCTTTTCCATTCGCGTTAACGGCGTGGAAAAGGAAACGACGTGAACAGGAAAGTTGTCCCGCACCTGTGACTCTCCGCGGTTTTTGGATTCTGGTACAGCAGCTGTTGAAATGGAAAGCAGAAAGCACATCTGGAGGCAGCCAGGGTGGTGCCTGAAGAGTACTGAGGTGTGACATAGCTAGAAACCACAATCGCACACCTAACCCTGTGGGAATCGCTATGTCCATTTATGGCCCTTCCTTCCTCCCCTACCCTTGGGGCTGCAAGATCCTTCTGTGGAAGGCCTTGGGGTAGTCAGTGGGGAACAAGCTCTCTGAGAACAACGTGACCGAGATCCGTTGGGCATGGTGGAAACCAGCTTGATGACCTTTCTCAAAACCGAACTGAGGAAGAGCACAACTTTCCCTAATGGAGATGGTATACCAGTGACCTGTAAGTGCATCTGTTCTTCCTGCATGATATGACAAAGCACGTGGGCAGTCTGGAACGATCAGGAAACTTCCCTTAGCGATGCTGCCCTAAAAAACATTCCATGATACAACAGACACCAGCTGCAGTGCATATGAAAGTGATATAACATGGATAATATTTTTTTTGCAGAGTACCAAAGAAGACTCAAAGCTGCACTTTGTGTAGCTCTTAACATATTTTAATATCGTTGCATGCACAAGTGTGGACTTGGATTACCTTTAGGACAGAAAAATATGCTTTTTCTCACAGATTTACAAATTAAAGAAAGGTTTCACCGTATTATCAAGAACAGATAAAGCATGACATGCAAATATCAGACATGTGGATAATTGACGGAATTTGTGCGGCTCTGTATCAATAAGGGGGGGAATGGTTTGTCAGAAGGACTGAGAGTCAGGGCTTTGCCCTCATTTTGTCCTGGGTTTTGCGCATTCTTCAATTTATTTGCGAATTCCTAATAAAGATCTCAAAATGGCTGTCCTGGGTGACACGCCTCGGCACGTCACAAGCTCCCGTCGTAAAGTGGATGTGGTTGGCCCAGTCATCTCTGAAGCGCTGAGGAGGAAACCCACATCAACTGAAACGTGCTGGACTCCCGGAGCACCATTGTTTTGGGAGGAGGGGTGGCAACGCGGTCGCTCCATCCACAGGACCGCTGCGAAGACCCGAGGAGCGGTTGCGAGACTGAAACTGAGACCGACTCGTTGCAATGTGCAACGCGGCACAAAAAAATGTGCCTAAAGACGGTCCGTGTCAGTGTCGCCAAAGTCATACAGGGTTTGCTGCGCTAGAAAAAAGTTGTCTGAAGGACCTCAAAGTGCTAGTCCCTGATAATATCGCCAACAAACGGGGGGGGGTTAAACATGTTGAAGATCAACTCCACATCCCAGTAGCAGGCCTGCGCTCTTTAACAAGTGGCATTATCTGAGATTCTTCTGTAGAGACAGAGATGTACTATAGATTCTACTGAGTCCCAACAGGACGGCTCAATTAGGTTGCATTCCAGACATTCCTGAGGAAACAACATTTTTGGGTGTTTTTTTTTTTTTTTTTTTTTTTGTCAGTTATGCTGCAGGATAACAAAAATGTGGCACGGAGTTACAGAGCAGAGGACAGTCGGATGATGGAAATCTAAGCTTTTTGTGCTTTACATAGAGATGTACATTTTTACTGTTCAATTTTAAGAGCTGCAAATATATCGTCGGCGCAATTTCTGAGCTTTCGGAGAGTGAAATTTTGTTTTTAAATGGTGCTATCTGATAATTGCATGCGTCACCATACACATCATTTGACACTATTCTTTTTCTTTTTAGATATGAATGTTCAGCAGAGACATTGTCATCAATTCACTTCATACAAACCAAAAGGTAAGACTCTCCTCATTGGCGCTTTGCAGGTCTAAAATTAATTCCGAGCCTATAGAAATGGATCGAGCAGGCGGTGTCTCATATGCGCTTGTCAGTTGTGCTCGAGTCTCTGCCTCAGTGAGTCCCTGTGGCCCAGTGCTCACCCAGACAGTTATGACTGGAATGCAATGGAGTCCTCGTGGTGTTTACAGTTTCTGCATGGGGAGCCAGAGCAGACCAGCACCAGTTCTTGGGGGGGGGGACAATGGAACTAAAGCATGCAACTCATTGTTCCTTAGAGAACCTCAGGCCATGCTGCAACACCAGCTCAAGTCCCACGCTCAACACCCAAAGCAACCATTGCTTAACGCCAGTTCCGATCCTTCAATCCTACACTTCGTACCCATCGCCCTTCACACTAGCGCAGTACATTCACGCTCATCATTCATTCCACGCAAACTCGGAACCTAACGTCCATTATTTAACAGCCAGTCCAGTCCAGAGCTCGCAATCGATCGATGAACGCCGCCAGTGTCTCGTCACACATCGCGCCTGACCGAACAGCTCCAATCCCACTCTCATCATTCAAAACAGACCATTTGTCCTAAATGTTAAAACGGGCTCCTAGTGTCAACAGTATAGACCGGACTTTCGACACCGTTACAAATCCCACAGCATGCATGCAAAGTCGGTTCTGATCCCAAAGTACACAGTGAACGTTAAGCTCCATCTCTGTTGATTCAGACTAAATACTCAAAATGAGCCTCCATAAACCTCCAACATCAGGCCTGCAATCTGCACCCAGAATTTGCTCAGAAACAACTCTGAAATCTTTCTCCTTCTCAAGAAGAAACAACTGCAATACTCATGTAATAGTAGCTGCAGGTATTTCCAAAGTTTTTGTATCCCCAAAGATTTTTATATTGATGCCTAATGTTCAACATCTTGCATCAGACTCTTTTTCCATCCAGAGGCTATACCTGTACAACAAGCTTTAGCTCACTACAGATACTGGAGGCCAGGAGCTACCCAGATTGCCATTAATTTTTCCATTATACACCTGCTGAGCACATACAAAGTCACAGTTGCTTACTTGCCATCACTGAGAGGCAGCTGCAGTCCAGATTGGCTGTGCACATCTTTCAGAGGTTCTATCCTGGTGAGAATTTCTTCATAAGGGCCTCTATTTCTTTTCCAAATTCCACCAGAATGTGTTCAATTTTGAAAAATTAAATGTGGTTATCAATTGTTTTGAAGAAAGTATTAACAGCTTGATTTGACAGTGCTACCTGTACTACAACCACTTAACAAACCGTTGAGTGTTGCAGGAAACTTTCAAATATGCATGGCTGTTTACACTTCCACAACTATGAAACTATGAATGTCATTTCCCAATTTTGCTAAAATGGCCACACTTTACGAATCTCTAATAGTCCCCACTGCACAGTGGAGCCCATAATCTCTGGAGCTTGCTTGTACATTGCATTGGACATCATGTAAATATACCATTATAATCTATCTAATTTTATTTTTAAAAGTATTTAAAGGAAATTCATGCACATTGATAAGAACAGTTTGGCTGGGTGGCTGTTATAATTGCCTGCGTGATGCTCCAGAGAGCAGCATGGCTGTGGATGGGGGCCCTGCAGGCAGCTGCCAGAGGTGCCTGGAGGCTAATGGGAAAGAATGACAAAAATCCACATGCCTAAACGAAATTTGTACAAACATTAGAAGAAGAGCAGCTTTTGCTCCCAGGGTGGGGTCCGCAGTCATCCTGTTGCACAGTTGCCCTGGCCTAACTTTTTCCAGAGCGTCCGCTGTACTAAATGCAGGGTAAAGCGGAGGCGCCGACTGGGCCGCAGCGGACGTAACATCAGGGCCATGCTGTTACCCATGGGATCCATGAGATGCTCAGTAGTCAGTGTAGATCCTGTGTTACACTCAGCAGCTACATCTGGCTACTGGGTCTCTGATGGTCCCCTCACACTGGGTGCTGTACTACCATAATGTGGTCTTCATTCCGTCACTTGAGAGAAAGGTACTTTTTTTTTTTCTTCTTCTTCTTATACCTCTTATTGTGTGTTGGGGGGGGGGGGGGGGGACCGCAGAACTCCGATCCTCCTTGTAACTGCTGTCTTTCACATTTTAAATTATGCTTGTTTCCAGCAAAACAGTATGACTGTCAGCACTCAGAAAATGACTGGGGAGAACAATGAAAACCAAAGCTCAGATGAGCACACAAAATAATGCGTAGCTGTGAAAATAGCGGCGTTGCTGAGTCACGGAACAAAGGACATTGTTTTACTACGCGTTCGAATATGCTGGGATTTTGATTTTGAATGCCGCATGACAGAGCATTTGGACATAATGACAATGGGATAAGAAGGCAAAATGTCATGTTCTGTATGTGCCCTTCCTGTCAGGAAGAGTACTTTTTGTTTTCTTCTGTGCCATCTGCTCCAAAGACCTGTAGATTGCTAAATGTTGTACTGAGAATACGCACAGGTGAATAGGTGGCCTCATAAATGTGACTTATTTCGACAGCATCTATTAGTGGACCAGTGGTGTAACTGCTTAATGATCAACATTATGAAATGGGCAACACCCACAACTGAATGGTCTTTTCACAAGAAGCGGAACTGAAGCTGGATCAGTTGACTATGGCCATGGCTTGAACCTGGCATACAATGTAGATTTCTGTGTTGTTCAAGCTACAGCTACATTGTCTGCTGGGTTTCAGGCTGGTCAGGAAAAACAACCTTTTTTTGCACATAAGTCCTTTTTGTGATCCTCTTATCTTAAACAATGAAAATACAGAGGATATTCTCAAATTTCCTTTATAAAATTTAATAAAAAAAAAAAAAAAGTTTAATTTTTGTCTGGAGTCTAAATATGTTTAACCACAACGGAAGCAACTTCATTGTTATGAAGTGGGTTATATAAAAAGACTACAGTTAAGTCATAACAGATCGTTTAAAAAAAAATTTTAGAATGATCTGGATCTACTGCCTATTGTTCATTGCCTAACATGTTTGGAGTCACATATGCAAAAGAAATATTAATATTCATTACTCACACAATAGTTGCTCACTGCTGCTTTGTCCTAATGTAAGAAGCAGCTAAGTGGTACCCATTTTTGATGATACGCTATACATTTCTGTGTGGTCATCCTATACAAGAAAGTCCAAAAACAATACAGACAGTTCATATAACCTTGTACTGTGCGTACAGTACGTTCAAGAGAACTGCTCTAAAGGCTACCATTTAAATATGGTGTAGAATGATGAAGCCAGGGAAGACTACATGCCTCTAAGCCAAAGTTCTGTTGCAATTAATCTTATTTAACTCAGAGTTAAAGTTTCAAGCTCAGCAGATCAAAACATGCAATATTCTGATAAAACTGCTACACAGTGGACAGAAGTGTATGAATATTCATGTCTTGACACATGCATATTCTTTCTTACTGTCACACTACCTACATCACACTCTTAGCTCAAAGGCATAATCATCCAAATATCACACTGCTGATGTAAATCACTGTCATGCCAAACATACTGTCTTCAGCAGACAATGCAAAAATTTTAAAAAGATACAGGCAATTTAAACTAGTTTTGCTAGCAAATGATAAGCTATAGTAAACAGGGCCTCACTGCTGTGTACGATGAGCTGCGTGGTAAATTCACAGAAAGCCTACACATGTATTGGAGCACCAGGAAGCAGTGACGTCGTGGCCGATGGTATTCGTAGCTTTCTTTCTCAGTCTGAGTACCTCAGGCCAAGAGCCAGAGCAGCAATGGCCAAGTGTCAGTTTTAATACAGCAGTGTCAACCTTTACAACCCCTCAAGAACATCAGCGCATAGACACACAACACTGGAACCTGGTAAGAGACCTGAAGGCAGGTCAGAAAGTCAAGGACCACAAAGAGCACTTTCTTTTCATCAGCCTTACCCTTCAGAACTCGCGTCGGAAGGTCACGCTTTCTGATATTTACGTTAAATACGGAACCCATTTCCCATGTGTGTACAATCCCTTCACCTACACTGTAGTGGGTGACACCGATCAGTACACAGAAAAAAATGATGACTCCACGTGCTTAAATAAACTCTAGCTAATGGGAGCGCAAAGGCAACTTAAAGTCGGCAAGTTTTGTTTCCAACGTATCATGTGGGCCATGCAGGCGTATGGTTCTGGAAGCATGTAAAAAACATAAGAGGAATCTAGGTATTTGCCATTAATCATTATTACACGCATATATAATGTTCTGGAAGATTCTCTGTGTAAGAGTGGCTGCCAAATGAAAATCAAGTAAAATAAAGCGGATGCTGAGTTTGTGCTGTAGAGTTTAAGATAAGTCCATCTTAAATCTGTGTGCTTCTCAATAGTGCAGTCCCCAGCTGTGATAAGTGCTTTTCTAAGTGTTTTTATCAGTACCCCTTATTTACTTGTTTGGGATAATCAGAGTTCAAGCAGAGAAACTCTTGACAGTTTACTCAAAAGATGTGTCAGTTCAAAGAGAAAGAAAGCATAAATAGATGAGAAACAAATAATCGGGCTTTATAGACTTTGTAGACAACTCAGGCCAATAATCATTTTATGAGGTATACGTACAATTATGGCTGTGATTTAAACGGCACCCTTTTGAGATAAACCAGTGAAATATGCAAAAAAAATACAGAACTGACGTTGACATTAAAAAATATGCTAATTTGGAGCACTTTAATCAAAGTCAAATTCTGACATGATTTCTGAATGAATAGATGCAAAAAACCAAAGAGGAAAGGACTGGCTGAGGGTTCCGAGGTCAACATTTTGTCCTGGTTCTCATTCCACCTCGCGTTCTCGACTCCTTTCCTAATACACCTGGTCACCCGCTGTTTCAGGTGAAAGTCAGCCATCAGCTAAAAATACATTTTTAAAAAATGCAGTAATTCCCTTCTGTCATTGCTGAATACAGAATTCCCACTCTGTGCGTGGCACACCGTGGACCCTGGACAAGATAATCTCGGTACATTAACCCAAATGTCAGGAATCCCTCCCAGCAAACCACTTCCCTTCTGTGTTAGAGTTGCTCAGAGGTTCATTCTGCCAAAAACCAACGGACATTCTTCAGTTCCTCTTTCCTTTCCTTCCTCTCCCCCCCCCCCCCCAGCTAGCTCACCGATGGAATCTTACTGTCTGTGCATTCACACTTTTGCATGAGGGTGACGAAAAGAATCTGGCAATGAGAGGCTATGCCACATAAGTGTAACACCATTAAGGTAACACTTTAACTCGTGACCTCACTTAGGGCCATGGGCTCAAGACTTCGTCTGTATCTACAGGTAACTGTAGGAACCAACAGGTTACTGGCAATCGTAGTCAGTCTCTGTGATGTCACTGACCTTTTACCTTTGGGGTACAGTTAGATACGTTGCTTGAGAAGGTGCTGTCTGTCTCAGTATATGACCAGATTTCAGATGAAAGGAAACCGTTATGCAGCTGACATGGGGCTGATTGGTGACAGAGTAAAGAGAGTAAGAGGGCGTGATAAAAAATAAACAGCACATGACAGGACATGACAGCAATTTTCCATAATTCCTCTATATATAGCACCACAATGCTGTGTCCTCATTAGCCTAATTCTGTTAGGAAGCACGTGATCAAAAGGATGATAAGGCCAATATTGTTTTTCAGTAGAAATCAGTCATTAATTCCAAGTTCTATCCCAAACAGTATCTTTGCACTGCAAAAACTCATAAATCAAAATAATTTTGCCATTTAAGAGGCGGTAAAGTAGAGCAGCTGGTCGCAAAGTGGTCAGTACTGCTGCCTTTGGACCCATAGGTTCAAATCCCAGCTGTAAATTTACATTTATTTATTTAATAGACACTTTTTTCCAAAGCGACTTCCAATGAACTCTATGTAGTTTTATCAGCCCACACACCTTATTCACCAAGGTGACTTACACTGCTAGATACACTACTTACACTGGGTCACTCATCCATACTGTGGCATGCAACGCTCTGGGTTCGGACGAGGCGAAGAAAGACGTACAGGCAGCGTTCATGACAAACATTTATTAGAACATTGGCACACGGGAATAACACACTCGATCCAAGGACCCCTTTTCCGCTAGGACCGGCACCTCCAGCCAGCCTGCTCGGCGCCCCCAGGCTCTTTCTCCTTCCCATTGGCAAACACAGTCACCCCACTATATTCCCCATAAATCCCCCCAGTGGTTGAACACTTCAGGTTTTTCCCATAATCCAACTATTTACAATAAACACCTTTTCTCGCTCAAACTCATGGTAACGCAGGTCGTTCCAATACATAAGTGGAACACACTCTCTCTCTGTCACTCACACACTATGATGGAACCTGAACAGCATGTCTTTGGACTGTGGGAGGAAACCGGAGCACCCGGAGGAAACCCACACAGACACGGGGAGAACATGCAAACTCCACACAGACTGAGCGGGAATTGAACCCACGTCCTCTCACCCCACCCAGGTGCTGTGAGACAGCAGCTGTAGTACCCTCGAGCAAGCTACTTACCCCAATTTGTTCCAGAAAAATTAAAAAGCTATATAAGAGTGTAAATCACTGTAGGTAGCTTAACATTGTACGTTGCTTTAGAGAAAAGCATCAGCTACATGAATACAAGCAACACTCAACTTTATACAATGCAGCAGCATGACCATGAGAGAAGCAACACAACAGCAGGTTTCACCAAATAAAAAGTTTAATTGACAAATTTGTACCAAACAAATGAGGGCAATCTTCCCTATAAGGCAGAAAGCAAAAGCTACACTAAACCTTGTGGGGAAAAATGAACAGAACCACGCATCCCTAACTAAAACAGTACCTGCTAACCAGCACCATATCTCTTCCTTCCAGTCTCTCTGACCAGCAGCTTAAATGTCCACGGCGATTATTTCTCAACCGGTCACCACCGCTTTGGCTTGGCATGGGCAGGTAGTGGAGAGCAGTTCATCACGGTTCTTTCACCTCCTGCCATGGAACCACCACCCACCAGCAGCACAAATGCTTTCATTTGAGATGTCAAATGAAGGCCTTAATTTCAGGTTGTCCTCCAGACCCTGCTTTCACATATCACATTTCACATACCGTAAAAGAAAGTAGAAAAAGTTCCCTACCTGACACAATGGCCTCCTTGGCATGTAGCCTGAAGCACATCTTTACGCACAGGAGAGCTGTGCCATTTTTCCGGAAGGACTGATGCCTGGAGCGTGAACCTCCCTCTACCGTCCCATCAAAAGCAGCTTAGAGAGTGAGAATGCAGCTCCCTAATTTCAGTGTGGACCCATGACAGGATATTGACAAGCAGCTAACACAGTCCTGACACAAAATGGTTAAGAGCAGAGAGCGGAGCAGGAGCTGGGCCGCAGAAGTAGAGACGGAAGTCACGTTTCTTCTGGACGGAGCCGCGGCTCCATTCTTGAAAGTCACAGGCCGCGTCACCTGCTTGTGGCAGCAGGGCTCGTAAACGCTGCTCCACTTAGCATGACTGCAAATCTCCGCAACTTTGATGCCGAACTGCCAGAGGCCTAACTTCCTCAGCCACGATGACTCAAGTGCCAGAAATGCAAGAGCGCTGAGTCACATTTCATCCTGGATACGACAGAGCTTCCTCAATGAAATGATCTACTTTTACTCCCCCCAACGCCCGCCCATGTCGAGCACTCGCTGTAATGTGCTCCCATGTCAGCTGATGCTTTTGATGCGCTATCTGTATTTATGGAAATGCGTGCATTTGGTGATAACATGCAAACAACAACTGTTTGTCTTTTATCTGAATAAATTATAACTTTTTTCTGTAATTCTTGACATTAATAAGAGTTGGAATCTCCTCTAGAGCAGAGGCACAATGGGGGCCTGGAGGGCTCTCTGTGACAAAGGGGGCAGAGCAAAGCAGGAGGGCAAACAGCACAAAGCCCATGTACGCACACGGGAGCGCACGCCTTTGTCAAACCCGACGTCACACCTACCGGGCGCCACCCAGATAGCGGCCCAGGATCGCCGCTCTTTGCCTGTTTACACACGGCGGTGTGGTCACGGGATGAAACGGCACACGTCATCGGAGCGGCGCTGACATCAGGATGCCGGCGTCCGTGCGCAGCTCTAGCAAAGAAACGGCCGCGAATGGAGCCAAGGCTAACTTATACCGGGCGGTTTTCTCACGGGCGCACCGTACACGTTTGCGTGAGAGCGTAGAACACCATCACTTTTTCCACAAGGCCTATCTTCCAGGTTGAGTGGAAAAATAAACTGTCCCCTGTTAAGTTTAGCATTGTAGAAACACCTCCGTATTTGTCAGTCTGATGGTTATTGATTCAGCGCTTCTCAATGACTCTGTATTTCTTCATATTAAGTAAACATACGTTCAAGAACAGGGAGGTGTGGGGGCGTGGTGGGTTCAGCCAGTGCCCGCCATGTGGCCGGTGTGGAGTTCGAGCCCAGCTTGGGGTGCCCTGCAATGGACTGGCGTCCCATCCTGGGCGTCCCCCGTGCCCTGCGCTGCCGAGCTAGGCTCCGGCTTGCCAAGACCCTGCTCAGGACAAGCAGTTGCAGACAATGGAATGGAACGTTCAAGAACAGGTCAAACATTAACTGCTGACATCTACATATTTTCTCAGATTTTTATACAAGTGATAAGCTTAAATTCTTGTCCCTAATACATCCTTTACCAACAGGCTTTCAAGGCTTAAATTCGATAACAAGGAGCCAACCTGTTGCCAGGTTACAGATAGTTAGATGCACTGCAGGTGTAGATACTGCCCCCTCATGGTAATTCCCCATCAGTAAAAATGATGGTACTTTTCCAAGTCCAGTGTTCTTTTCCACTTGAGGTCAAAGGTCATTTTAGTACACCAGATGCAATACATTTACATTCATTCATTCATTCAGCAGGCGCTTTTCTCCAAAGCGACAGACATCTCATGCAAAATACAATGTGTGCATTACATCAGCAGGAAGAGATGCATAGATACAGACATGTGATTCCAAAGTGCAGTTTGTTTTTTTCAACCATGTGAACCAATGTTCATCACACAAGAATACTATAAAAAACAAAAATATTTCATTGTATCAAACCATTTAAGTAGTACAAACTTACTCATTTTGTACCTTTAACTGAACAAACACAAAACATAAAACTGTACAAGTTCTGTACATAGCAACTCTGTGAAAGTTTTATACTGCTGCATTCAAGAACGTACTCCACTGTCCATGCTGCCAACTTTTAAAGAAAAGGTTAAATGCAGCTTCAGCAAGCAGGATGAGTGGTTAGAGCTACTTCCTTTGGACCTAAAGGTTGCAGGATTGATTCCCACCTCTGGCTGTAGTACCCATGAGCAAGGTACTCACCCTAAATAGCTCCAGTAAAAATTATCCAGCTGTATAAATGGATAAATAATTGTAAATACCTTAACATTGTAAGTCACTTCGGAGAGAAGGGTCAGCTAAATGAATAAATGTAATGTGTGTTTCCAAACATATAACCTATGAAAAATATACACCATTAAGTAGGTTTCTTTTTAGGTGTGCCTCTTTATGCATAATACTCACCGAGATTAGTATACAACAGAAACTTCTGGAAATTAAACGTGCCATTGGAATGCTAAATCTTTCCAGTTAGAGCACAAGATCCACATTTTCTGCAGTTGTAGGAGGTCCTGTTGCAACTCAAAATGCACAAAAAAATTCAACTGGTGGTTTCAAATGACACCTAAAAGCTTTATTGATGTGCTTAACCTCAACCCTAACCCCCATTCACTTTATGTTCATGACTCAGTCTTAAAGCAGCTGAGATTCAAAGCATTGTTTTGGTATTCCCCCTTACTGTCGTGAACCTTGAACACATTAACATCTTGTGGAATATACAAAGGCAAGGTCCTGTTGACAAACAAGTGGAGACTATACAGCTCCCAAAGACCTGCAGGACGGAGGGGGGTCAAGAGCACGCCGGGATCGCTTCTTCACTCATTAGGACCTCGGCTGAGTGTGACCCTAAATAGCAGAAACAGAACCCAGGGCTTCCTGTGACTCACACAACACAAGTAGTCACTAACCTGGGAAGAAGTTAGGGGATTTTGTGATGCCGCTATCCTACTTTTCCCCTGTAAAATGATGGAATTTAACGTTATACTGATAACAGATGCATTCCCTAAGTTATCTGCCCCATAGTTCAGCACATGCTGTCTATCAATGACACTTTCAAAAGACTAAATGTTTAAATGCAGCCAAACGATATCATTCGTCTGTGGGCAAGTACCATTCCTGCACTGCATCCTGAAAAAGTGGTTTTCAGAGGTATGGTTTCTCCAGCTAAGAACGCACAATGCCGAATTACCCAATCGATTACTTCAGAATACATTGCCATTTACCATATTCTGCTCTAAGAGGATTTCATTGGTTTGTGTTGGAGAACTTCTACATAAAAGTCAACAAGGAATTTCATTTCCAGAAAGAAAAGTAAGCTATCAGAAAATTGTCCTTGAAAATGTGTTCATGTAACAAGTTATTCAGAGCTTTTAAGTGAGGTGTGAGAATTGGGCAGATGTGTTTAGGCAGAGGAGAGTTCTAAAAAATTAAACCCTTTTAATACCATCTGGACCTCTGGTTTTTACATAATCGCTGATGATTATAGAAAAAAAACTGGGCTACTGAAAGCACCGCAGCTATCAATATAAGAGAAAGTTTTCAGTAGACTTTTGATGTGGTAACATACAGTACATTAAAATGGACACAAGAAAGAAGTGTACACTATACAGCAGCTCATAAAAGTGAAGAAACCTGCTTTACATTTCTGAAAGAATAGTCTACAGCATCCTATGGGATGGATTCATCTGACATTCACACAAACACAACTCTTTAAGAATGTTTTATTACTGGATGAGGTGATGGAGGTTTGCGATTCGAAATGGTTCAACTATCAATACACCTTTATGCAACAACCTTTGTGACACTTTTCTCCAAAGCCACTTCCAATGAACTCTATGTAGTGTTATGAGCCCACACACCTTATTCACCAAGGTGATTTACACTGCTAGATACACTTACACTGGGTCACTCATCCATATATGAATGAAACACACTCTTTCGCTCCGTCACTCACACACTATGGGAGAACCTGAACAGCATGTCTTTGGACTGCGAGAGGAAACCGGAGCACCTGGAGGAAACCCACGCAGACACGGGGAGAACATGCCAACTCCACAGAGACTGAGCGGGGGTCGAACCCACGTCCTCTCACACCACAGCAGCACTACTCGCTGTGCCACCATGCTGCCTTTTAGATTCATGTCTTTGCATCCAAACCTGTCCTTCACTGTATGTTTTTCTGCGATATATATCACTCCAGAGAAAAGAATCTACTCAATGAATAAATGTAAATGCACACAATTTTTGCTTTTGGTCCTGGTGTACCAGGTATCCCACTGTCACGTGGGCTGAGGCGCTCTCACTTCCGCGGTCAGTGTGCCCTTTTACTGAACACACACAGGCTGCAGATAGGAGCCGGTGCCCTTTGCTTCAACACCATGAAGTAATTTCATAGTAATTTCTTAAGAGGCGACTTCCGTTTAGTCACCCAGCGCGAGGCTCGTCGTGTTCCACATCCCGCGCGCGGGCGTCGCCGATGACTGGTCACGAGCCTCTGACTCACGCGGCTGCGAGCTCCTAACCGAGTCCTTGTGTTCGCAGCCCGCGAAAGAGCGGGGAATGAAACGGGTCTGCGTTTCAAATGGAAATGTTTAACATATCATAAAGCCGGTGTGTTTAGTAACACATCCAGCGCTCTGCACCAACACACATGATCACGTGTCCAGTCCCGCAGCAACTGTCTGAAGGCTTTTGAGGAGCTTTGTCGTTCCGTCGACGCGTTTCAACACAACAGAGTACTGCAAAGTCAGTTTGAACAAGTTTCTAACTCCAGCACTACGCAACACGCTAAAGACAGTGTAAATGTAGGGACGAGCTGCGAGTTTGGACCACTGCGTGACCCGGGTCTCCTGTGACATTTACCTGCTTGCACCGCCCGGTTTACCTTGGATGGATGGGCGGTCTCACTGGCTGGGTGGGGAAGGGGAAGTGGAAGGGGGGAAGGTGCCGGTGCCATTCCGTGTGTGCCATCACCGCATATCATTCATTCATTTCTTTGGAAACAAATACAGGTTTTTCACTTAAAGAAAATTAATTACAGAACACCAGTTTTTTAAAAAATAATAATACATTAATCGTCATCTCACTCACGCATACAACGACACGGTGTGCGGAAAAAGACGCACTCCGAAGCAGTGAACGCAGTAGACTGTGAACGGACTCTTTCTTGGGAAATGTTGCCGCCTGCTGGTTTCCTGAGTGCTCCGCACTCCACTCTCACATGGGCAGACAAGACAGACATCGATCGCTTCCCGCCACGCCGCCATCTTACTTCACGTCTTCTTCAACTTCAAGGCTCTCTGACCTCCGCTGAGTGTACGCATCCTGAAGTGGAAATACTGCACAAAAAAACATTAAAACTAACGATAAGGATGACCTACGCTTTTATCCAAGGTATAAAACAAACGAGCAGTCCATATTTAAGTCCCATGATTATATTCCAGTACCTTGGCTTCATCTTCAAATGGACAGATAACGTCGTAAAATACTTTGCGATGAAGCCACAATCAAAAGTTAGTTTTTGTACTATGTTTTGTTCTTTTACTTCATAATTTCAAAACGAGAAACTGTCTCTTTTTTTTTTTTTTTTATTTGCCACATGGAATATGGAGAGGAAACTGGCTACTGAGAAGAGGTGACTAGAAATGCATTCTGAGATAACCATTCATGGACAGGGAGTTAGTTAACTAAGAATAGAAAGCAAAAGCTGGCGTGTCTTAACCAATGTTCGTTTTCTGCATTACGATTACGGATCTGCAAACCTTCCAGATCCTTGAAAAATTCTGGCTTGAAATTCATCCATCCATTTTCAGGAGTTGCTTTATCCATTGCAGGGTTGCAGTGGTCCAGAACTTATCCCCAAAAAAAAGCACAGCTCCTAAAGGAGAGCTACATACTGGATGGGAAGCTGAACCACCACGAAGCATCAAGAACAATGAGGAAACCAATCCGAGTGAAGGACATCCTTAGATTGCGGGAGGAAACCCGTACGCTGCCGGACCATGCAAACTGTACACAGGGAGGTTTGAACCCAGGGGTCGGGACTACGAAATGCAAGCTCTACCCTCTGCACCACTGTGCCACCATCATTAGAAATGGAATTCCCAACACAGCAGGCACAACTATTACCGTAACACTCAAATTTGATAACTGGTACACATATATTGTTGTGGAAATTATATTTAAGCATGACACAAAATAACTGCACCCGCAGACCATTACTTGTTTCCATGCACAGTACCACTGGATTTTTCTTTTTAGAACATACTTAATGCCTCACTATAAAAAGCGGAGGACAGCCGGGGTCTTTGTTCTTACTTGCAAGGGTGTTGTTACATAAAGGAACAGTCAGGCAATGCAGTCATTAAGGAAGACATGTATTTGTGAGTAATTGCAGAGCAGCATTTGCAGAACTGAGGTTTTGATCAAGACAGACATGTGAAAACACAGGCTTCTCAGCGCAGCTGCATTCTTGACATTTAAACCCTAATGACTAGCAGGTTATCCCAACAAAAGCAAGAGCAATAACTAATGGTTGCTTTGGAAACTGAGTGAGACAGAAGGAAGAGCCAATTAAAAACTGCACTTGGTATTCCAACAGGTAATAGAATTGATGTTCCTAATGTTGGTCATTACCAAGAAGCAGTTTAGATAAATATTCATAAGCATCATACCACTTTATCATGTTTCTTTGCAATGAAAAGGAAATAATTTGAATTCATCAAGTAGTAGCACCAAAAAAAAAAAAAATCACAATACCACAAAGCACTGTAGTTCTTTCAACATCGGTGATTCTCAGGGACCGTGTAAAAATTCAGTTTAAACTGAAAAGAATGCTTTCATTTATTTGAAAACCAACTAAATGTTTAGAAAATAGCAGCCCATATCAAGTCTGATAATGGATTACATGGCAAGTGAGCATCAGGGATGCAAATGAAAGAAGCTTGGGTCCTATTTCAGCAACTGAGACTCTGCACCAGACAACTGATTGTCCTTAAAATGTAATAATAAATAGCTACTTACAAGGTCATACTGACCCTTGCTGAGGACATCTGTGTAGTTTTTTTTTTTTTTTTTTTTTTTTTCTTCCCCTCCCCCTCCTTTTTTGTAAATGAACAAGTTACATTCATCTCCAGAATGTGGGACAGCAAGTAGAATAAAGTAAATGTAAAGCAAAGGTTGCTGGTTGAAGTACCAGGAAGTACCTTGCTGTAGCACCCTTGAACAAGGTACTTAATCTGAACTGTTTTGGTAAGTGGTATCCAGTGGTAAATTGTAAGAAAAGGAACTAAATTTAATGTATAAATTTCCTGGTGACATGCAGAACTGTGCTCAAAGAAAAACTAGAAGGAAAGGAATATCTTAAAGATGAAGATTTTGGTTTAATAAACTCATAAAACATTCTTAAAACAATAAAACAATTTTAATGTAGGTCTGTACAATGCTAAGCAGTTTTATTTATATATAGAAAATGTAATAGGAGTAGTGTTTAAAATGACAAAACTCCTTAAAATTTAATGGCAGGTACTCTGGAAAAAAATAACAGCATTCCATCCACAAATATTTTCAAGCAATAAATATGTATTTATAAATAGTGTAAATTTACATCAAGATTAGAAACAAAACAAAGAAATAAAATCTCAAATTAAAGTTTATTCCTTATTCTATGTGCAATCCATTTTTCTTTGTGACTTGGCTATATATTTCTTATTTCTTCCTCTTTTTTAATCCAAGAAACTGAAAAATTAACATATGTTCAAAAAACAAGACAAACATAAGATGTAAAAAAAATTATCACCTAACTTGTCACATTACAAATTTTTTTTTTTTTTCCTTTTTTGGATTTTGTTGTCCAAACAGACTTAAAATTTCTATCTACCATACAAAAGACCAGCTAAGCTAGTACTCATTTAAGGGGGAAATCTGAAAGAGAAAAAGGTTGAGTATCAGCCCAGAAAGAATACAAAAGAGAGGCGGTTGTCAAGTCAGTAGTCTTTGTGATGTTGCCAGTTGTGACAATATATACAAAACTTTATTATTTTTGTTTCTCTTCTATATAAGTACAGCTGAAGCAGCTGTAAACAGTCCTGGGGGGTGGACACCCACCCCCATCCCGTAGGTTGACACTCCGCACTTGGCAGGTTGCATAGACACACAGCTTTCAGCCAGCAGCCTTGTGGGATAGCTACAGAAACCAGACACAACTGGGTCGCTTCCTGAATATCAGAAATGTTTCACCTAGTTCTTGTTTACTGTCCATGGAACAATAATTGTTAATGTCAAGATGAAGATGAAGGCAAAGGAGGAGCCTGTTAAGAGTGAGAGAGGACAATTAGGGCTATGTTGAAAAAGAGTTATATCTTCATTGGAAATACATGGAACTCCTCAAAAAGCTTCATAAAGCTAATAACCTTCACTTGTACTGACATCAGCTGAACAGAGATTTTTTTTAAACAATACTCACTAATGTGAACTGGTCGTAGACTTGCATCAGGTCCTCCACTGAGTACTGTTCTAGCACCACAAAGTTCTCCAGGTCAGCACTGGCCTTGCGAGCACAGTCCTGGCAGTGCACCACGTAGGTCTTCTGGGAGCTACTCTCGCTTGTCACAAAGAGCAGGTTGAACACCTCCACCTGAAGGACAACAGTAGGGAACAGAGGTCAACAATGGACTTCACATTTACTTCACATAAAATGAGCAGACTCCTAAATCCCACATTAATAAAACAAATCTTAGGTGAATTTAAGATGAAATTTTAGTTTTCGTTGAAACGTGAGATGAAAAGTGTTATAATATTGTTCACGATAGCTGTGGCAATGTTTTTCCCTCAAATCTTTCCATAAATATAGGAGAACACGAAGCCACACGGCCCACACTAACCTCACAGATGCTACAGTAGTGAGCAGGCTCATCTCTGGTCCTCCCATGCCACACCATCTCCTTTCCAGCTGCTAATAGGGCCTCCTTAAGCAACTGGCACTGCTTTAAAGTCCTCAACAAGCAGTACCTGCAGGGAAAGCAATGTTTCACATTATGAGCGACTCACGGGGAACTCTAAACGGATTTAACATTTTCTGCCTATAAGCAACATTTAAATGTTGACTAACAAATGAAATCTCAGGGTGAAATTAAAGGAGAAGTTTAAAATTTTTAAAAAAAAAAAAAAAAAATATCATTACAATACCTTACCATAGCAACCAATTCACTGTACAGGACTCTACTCAGAAATTCTTTAACACATATAAAAAGCCTAATCTTTCAGGAGTCAGTGTAAACATGCAGCTACATAATTTACAAACAATAGATTCCGCAACTCACTTGATCATTTCAAAAAGCTTGTGGTCAGAAATTTTGATGTTCCTTGCCATGTTCCAGGAGAGGTGGATCATGGGAACAATGGACTTCACACTCTGCAGTTTATTCCACTCATATCGCTCCACTGCCAGTTTGTACTGGTGTCCTGCAAAAACACAAAAATAGCACAGATGCTACTTCAACAATGTTTTATAGGACAGGAGGTGACTCCTATAAAACCTTGCCTGAGTATATTCTGAGATTTCAGTGAAAGTAAGCACACATGCTAACATTACAAACTAGATGCACCTGTGAGTGGGCCGATGTTCCAGGCTATGTTGTTGCACCAGCCAACGGCTTGCACCCAGTGCACAGTGCCCGCATTGATCCACACCAGGTCCCCTGGGCGCTGGATAAACCGGTATACTGGCACATTGGCCTCATACAGATCCTCCAAGTTGGGCCACCAGGAGCCCATTAGAAAGTTGATGTTGTTCCTAAAAAGAAAGAAAAAAAAAAAAAAACACTTGATTACAAGTACAAAAGCTATGGAGCAAACTGATTTAATTAGTATTCGGAAGATATGTTTAAAAAAACCCATATGTTAATGAAATATTACAGATTAAGCAGATAAATTGCATGACTGA
The DNA here is from genome assembly GCF_900964775.1 of Scleropages formosus. Taxonomy (NCBI): domain Eukaryota; kingdom Metazoa; phylum Chordata; class Actinopteri; order Osteoglossiformes; family Osteoglossidae; genus Scleropages; species Scleropages formosus. The sequence continues at coordinate 9,215,620 of NC_041819.1, read as the reverse complement.
AAATCAAGACAAAAAAATTGATGACAATTCTAGGTGACAGATGACAGCAATGCCGTTAAAATGTCATGAATAGATAAAGGCAATGAATGCAGTACTTTATAAACACTGAAGCGAGATAATATGACTGTGCTGACTGGCAGACTAGATGACATGAATGTCGTGATACTCATATCAGACATTTAAGTCAAGTACCATACTGGCCATCAAAAATCCTATTGCTACTGTGTTAAGTTGTTCTCGTACTTTTCACAAAAATCATTCATAACACCCCAGTAAGGCTCTGGTACGGCGAACCATTCACAATCCCCAGGTCCAATGTTGATGTTAACAGAACAGAAGTTGTTGTTTTCTTGATGACCTAAAAAAAAGAGACACAAATCATTGTTGGCAGTCAACAACTTCCCCTCATCTTTTAAACCCTAGATATTCCCAAAAAAAAAAAAAAAGTTATTTAAAATGGCTGCCACTTTTACAGTTGTGCAAACAACTTTGGCAAAATACAAATAATTTCATGGCAACAAATGTTTTCCTATTGCAGCTTCCAGTGTTCAAAATGAAGATACAAAACTGTAATTTACTAATCAAACAAAAATAAATGTTTGTGGTTCGGCGGCAGCTGCTGTAAACGTTTCCGAATGTCTCAACTCACTTTCTGTATATTGACTCTATGAGCAAATCATTCGATCTGCAATAGCAGACAAGTGAAATGTGAAACTGTGTCATTTTCATGACCTGTTGAAGATCCTGCGCTACTAGCCATCAAAAATAAATAAATGTAAAATATGGTTATTTAGAAGACACTTTTTCTCCAAAGCAATTTACAATGGATACTATGTAGTGTTATGAGCTCACACACCTTATTCACCAAGGTGACTTATACTGCTAGATACACTACTTACACTGGCTCACTCATCCATACATCAGTAGAACACACTCTCTCTGTCACTCAAACACTATGGGGGAACCTGAACAGAATGTCTTTGGGCTGTGGGAAGAAACCGGAGCACCCAGAGGAAACCCACGCAGACATGGGGAGAATATGCAAACTCCACACAGACTGAGTGGGGATTGAACCCATGCCCTCTTGCAACACCCAGGCACTGAGAAACTGCAGCGCTACTCGCTGTGCCACCGTGCCACTCATTTCTCACAAGTATGTAGGACCTGAGAAGAACATTCTTATACATTAAACAAAATCTCTAGCATGTTCCTCAAAAAAAAAAAAAAAATTCCCCTAACCTTTCTGTGGACTTGTATAAGAACTTATGTCAACATTAGCTAAACTGAATACAAGAGCGACGGTTTTAGTTAGGTTTGCTGTGTAAGAGGTGCACTGACCTGGTGTCCTGCTGCCAGGAACCTTCATGTAGAGTTGGACTGTGTTCATGCCCAGAATGGTGTGTCCCACATGGCTCAGAAGGTTTCCTGCAGACACGACGCGTGCAAATGCTGGAAGCTTGCTCAACTCGTGCAACTGCAACTTCCACCTAAAAGAAGCACAAGTCACGGATTGGAAAATGGGTTCTTCTGTGCAGACACCCCTCACACAGTCAGCTTTTTACTTTAACAAGAGATTACTGTGGTCATGTCCAAATACCCTGCTGGAAAGGCCCGTTTCATCTGGTCTTACATGTGACTTTGAACAACTTGTAGAAGCGCTTTTTAATTGGTAACAATAAGAAGCAGATCAATATACAAATTTGGTGTATTTATACCCGACAGCAAGGATATATATAATATAATGTGTGTGTAAAAGTTATAGATTGAAGCTTAATTTTCAGAAGCTGCAGTTTGAGCCGTACAGAATCCATACACAACACTCACTTCTTCTCATCTGACAAGTCAATGTTTGTTCCAAACTTGATGTGTTTAAAGGGCCCTTTCCTTCGTCGGCTCACACTAAAGGAGAGAGCATACATTTCATATGAGGTACAAGCTTACAGAACTTTTCCTACACATTTACAGGAAATATGTTTACATTTATTCATTCAGCAGGTGCTTTTCTCCAAAGCAACATCGCAGAGAAAAATACAATTAGTGCATTACATCAGCAGAAGCAGAGACTTGGCTGCAGACACGTGATTTTAGAGTAGAGTTAATATTTGAACTTGATAGTGAACTCACTTCTCAGAAGATGTTGATTCTGAATCCGAGTGGTCTTTTTGGCCCTTCTTCTCATTTTCCTCCTTCCAAAACATTAAGAAATTAAAGAACAGATTTTAAAAGAATTCACTATGCTTTACTACTTTGTTAATATTTAATTTAGCAGAAAATTCTGAAATAAAACAAGTTACAAGTTTATAGTCTCACCAAATGTTTTCAAAAGAGATATACTTAACAGTAACAGCGTTGTTAAAAAGTAAATTTGCTCTGGCATTATGATGGGCAAACAGGCATAGTAGACTTCCAGGTGTTTTGTAACAATAAGTATGTTTAACAGCCAAGGACACACACTTTAAAACAGAAAACCCTAGTCCTTTAAATGACTGAACTGTTTAGTGTTCAGCATTTTCCCCAACCATCAATAATAAGCAGAATTAAACTCCCCCCTTAGATTTTATTTATAATAATAAAAAAAAAAAACCTAAAAATAGCTACAGTACCATTAGAAATATGACAAAGCAGAATTAACTACATGTGAAAAACATTTAAAATGGCATTAAAATATTTAATGATTTAATTTAAATCTGATTTGAGGATGGATCTAGATTGTCTGCCTTTATATCTGGCAAGGTAACTGACCCTCAGTGACTCCTGGAAGGAAGAGGCCTGGTACTGGGCATACTTGGCAATGGTGGTGTGTGAGCGGCTGCTCTCACACCGCCATGTCTTCCTGCTCCCCAATACATCCCAATTCTCATCGGTGGGCTGGGAGAGCTGTGTGCGCACCTCCACCAGGTGCTCTGGATTGGCCTCTACCAAGGTTTTTGTGGAGAACAGGCCCAGGTCTGACACCAGATGGAGTGCCATATCATAAGAAAACACAATAAAAAGAGGAAATCAGTACCAAAAAATGAAGATGCGGCTCTGCTGTATGTCAAAAACATCCTTTAAGAGGAGAAACATCCATCTACATAAAGGCAGATCACCACAAAATGAAAAAATTAAGGCTAAATGACATTGTAAAAGTAAAGTTGGGAGTTATACAACATTGCCACTTTATAGTGATAGCTACACAAAAATGGAAAACTCATGCTGATGTTAGATACTACACAAGAAAAGAACATAATAATAAACCCAAGAAAAACCTAATAAGATACAAGAGACACCGTATGTTGACAATGCTGTTATATTCTCGGGGCACAACCCTGAGCGGTGTCACGTGTAATGAGTCTGTACACATGCAGGTGGTGGTGTTGTCAAGCAGGTTACAGTCATATGACCAGCAGCCCTAACATGACTTAGGAGTCCTTTCATATTCATCCACTGACGTTTACTTATCAGATAATTCTTCGAAGCAGCATACAACTCAGAGTAAACAAAAGTGCATTTCACCAAGACAGAGAAAGCTGCAGACCGGTGTTTCTCAAATTACAGTCATGTAGCCCAATACTGTTTTTGCTAGCATATATTGCACAAAGGCAACCTCCTGAAAAAGCATTCTGAAAACATAGTAAGTATCTCTGAACCACGGCTTAAAAACTCACCGAGCTTAAGAGCGCCTGCCAAGCCACGGATCACTGTGACCGGATTTGATGGGTTTGTGCAGAACTGATGTAGAGGTGGAAAGAAAGCATCTCTCTTGTTTTCCAGCTGTGGACATTTAAGATGAAGAAAAAAGGCAAGTGACAACAAACTTGCGGTTTCTCCCCTTTTTCCTCACGCACTGACATATCATGCATACAAACCACAGAAAACTTACTACTGTAATAGCATGATTATCAATTGTGACTTTTGGGTGAATGCCATCATGCAAAAGGTTAGGACTACAGTGTACAAGCTCACACATCATCCTGTGATGAAAAAGACATAAAAGCAGTCAATTCAAAGTTCAATTACTCATCTGTTACACTCACATAAATGCTAGGGGTGGGGGGGTTGAGTTTGTCCTTTGGCAATGGAGGGAAGGGTGCAGGTGGTAACCGTGGAGGAGGGCATTTGTCCAACAAGATGCTACTGGTGGAGAGACCATTCTTTCCCAGGTTTCTGTTAGAACAAAAAAGTTTGAGGACAGGCATATGTATATTGCATACAGCAGTTCTATTACTGCCAAGGTGAGTTCAATAATGACTAAGCATGTCTTCAAATGTGGGGGGAAACTGGAGCACCCAGAACAAATCCACATGAACACGGGTAAGAAAATGCAAACGCTACACTGACTGAGCAGGGATCAAAAATGAGTTCTCTTACACCACCCAGGTGCTGTGAGACAGCAGTGCCAGGTACTGTGCCACTATGTCCACCCTAATTTGAACCCATTATGCAAAACATAAGACGAAATGCACGGTACTATGTGGAAAGGACATCAGTTTAGTCCACTGCTGGCCATTTATAACATACAACTAATTTGTGGAAATCTCCACACCTCCCACTGCAAACAAATGCAAAGAATCCAACCAACTAAATACAGGCTGTGCCAGTTTGTGCAACAAAATAAGCTATTCACTAACAGCATGATTAACAAGAGATCCTCTTGTTCCAAGCAGATGCATAATGACTTTCACGTCAGACACTTTCACATGTTCAAATCAGGATAAGACTTTCTCTGCACTGTACCTGAAAATACCTTATTTACACATTTATATGATTCATTATATGATATGTTCATTACATGATCACTTCAATGCTCTGCAAACAAGCTGATACAGGTGATCATTCACATGTCACCAGTCGAATCAAATGATTCAGGTTGAGAGTCTACACTAGACATTAGGAACCTGGACCTAAAGTACATTTATATCTAATCATTAAGCATATGCTCCTCTACAAAATGACGTAGATCTCATGAAACAAAAACCCATGAAAAGAAGTTCCACAAAAGAGACCAGAAGTAGAGTCTGACAAATGGCTCCAACATTACAGGTTGTCAGAAATTGACATGTGCTTACAGGAAGTCCCTGTAGCTTTCTGGCAGACAGTGATATACTTCTAATGAACTTTATATAAACAATTTTTTTTTTTTTTTTTTTTTTAAACATTGTCTTTCAGTCTCAAAGAATGGCAGTAGTTGTATAATAGGTTGTCTCAACTATAACACTTTTATAAACGGACACTAATGTAGTGCTGAAAAAGTGTGACGAACTGTGCTGAAGCTAATTTTCATGCTTTCTCATTTCTCCAAAAGACCTGTCAAAATGGACAAAGATCAGTCTTTCCACTTTTCACACTCAGCAGCAGGGGCTGTTATCGGACAAAAAAATATATTTCTTTCACTATAAAAAGAAGATACAACAGTTATTCAATTTATAGCAAACAACATTTACATGAGCCTATGAAGAGACCTCATGGACCAATAAGAAATAAATGAGAAACAACAAATAAAACCACATCTTTAGTACTGCCATGGAGAAACATTGAGTCAGAGGTTAAACTTTCCATGCATTATCATTTTGCATTGTTATTCACCACATTTATTTGCATTAGTCTGCATGATTATAATGAATTAACTGTATTTGAATGTTTTCAGAAAAACAGCCACCTACATATATATCTAGAAAAAAACTGCTGCAGAAGTAAAGATGTACTATATACCTAAGACTTTTACAGGGCTGCTCTCTGGGGGTTCAAGGGCAAATTTCAGTGGAAGTATAACCAATAAGTGAACCTTGTTTGATTACTGTTCTTCCTTTCCATTAAACTGGCTTGAAGTTTTCCCATTACAGCTGCATTTAAATTGATTATTTTTCATCTTTCCATAAGGAAAAGAATCACTAATATATTAATCAGATTCAGTGTAGGATGATTATGAAAACATCAATCACTAGAACACAGGAATCTTCATTGCATCCATAGAAGAACTGCAAAATTCATTACTGAACTTCACTGCAACAAGCAACTACCGGACAGATTTACATCAGGTCACTGAATAAAAATTAGTTTAACATTTTTTCAGAACAAATACAAATCAATGATTTGATTAACATTAAAATATGGCCTAAACACCACAATACTGTTGGGGGGGGGGGGGGGGGGGGGGAATTAATTCTTTAAATGATTCAGTTATTGGAGACTAAATGAATAAAACCAAAACAAAATTAACTCTGAATGCAAAAAAATTACAAAAATTTTTGAATTAGCCCAGATGCTTTTCTTCCTAGATGCACAGAATCCCCACACAACCTGTCGCAGGAAAAAACGCCTGCAGGACACCTTTAAATGGGCCCTCAAAACTGGGGGGAAAAAACTACTTAAAAATTCATTCATTCCATAAAATACTGAAAAAATAATTTAAAGGTCTTGCAGATCCACACTTGCATAAGAGTCATACTGGGAATAAAACATAACTGTCTACTTAAACATGAGGCAAACAGACTACCATATAGAAACATTCACAATTTGATTGTCTCATCCGAAAAGTCTCAAAGCTGCTCTATTGTCAAATGTAAAAGCACTCAATCCTCCACGACATTTCATCTGCACGAACATTTCAACTTTGCTTGAATGTCAGTGCACCTAGAATAAACTCTTTCCCCCTTTCAGCATGAGGTTTTCCATCATTCTTACTTTGTCGAGTGTATAAACACTAATTATAAAACCAATTTCAGAACTGATTAGCAGTACATAATTGCTGCTCATGACATTAACTGAAGAAAAATCATTGAACCAAATTCTACACCGTTAGGTGGTCTACATAGGGAATTTCATTCCTCTGCTGTGCTTGTCTTTCTTCCGAATGACGTTACTGATAAGTCTTCAAGCAAATGTTACAGAAACTACCTATATAATCCATGTTTGTTATCTGTTGGGCACACACCAGCAAGTGACTCACCTGCATGCCTTGAGTACATCGGCTGAGCTGGGGTAGATGGACACTGAGGACAAAGGTGTCAGCAAAGGGCTTGGTTTGTGGCATACTGCAGGAGGGTCCACCTTCTTTGGGCTCTGAGAGTCCTCTGGGTCCCTTCCATTCACAGTATGCCCCAGTCCAACCGAGGGGCTGTTAAGGCTGGTAACACTGTTTGCGGTGCCTTGTTCCACTGACTTAGGAGAAGGAGTGGCTGTAGACATGGCGGAAGAGGGCGAGGAGGAATCCGAATTCTCCTGGACAGCCAGATGAATGTTGTTGACCTTTTCGCAGACTCCGGGTGTCCCATTCCTAGTGGCTTTTCGAATCAACAAGGCAGAGAGCTGAGGATTGTCTGAACTAAGTACACCTGGTGACTTGGCTTCCGTGTGGCCGGGACTGGACGTGGTGTCCGCCACCACCTGCTGGACATGATTAGGGAGTCCATCTACGGCGGTGGTGTTGCTAGGTGTCCCCGCCAGTTGCCTGCTGCGATCAGGCCCTGGCGGAGCACCATTCCCTGAGGGCCTGCTCTCTTTGGTTAAGGTAATGCCTTGTGGTCCACCTGAGGTAGCAGCGGGATTAGGGGAGGAGAGGTGATTGAGAGCGGCCCCCTGCGGTAATGAATTGCTGGGCATGGTGGGAGGTCCAACCTGATTCTGAACACCAGTGCCAGCTGCCTGGGAGTGCTGGGAAGCCCCAGTGGAAGAGAAAGTCTGTTCGCCATTAGGACCAGCCAAATGCGAACCTGGACCTTTATGAAGCCCCTAGAGGAAGAAAGAGAAGGTGTTTTAATTTGCTCAAGGGGTACCCTCTAGGAAGTATTTGTTCCTTGTGGTGAGCTCTAAAAACCAGTGCCTGTCTGATCAATGCTCTGCACTCCCATACTCCAGCACTTCATTAAACGTGACACACTGGTGGCTCTTTTTAAGTGATTAGCCCAAACTAAAGAGAAGCAGGAAGCAAGAGTGTCAAGCATGTCAGTAAAGCTATAGCACAGCAGAAGGATACTCCCATTCCATCATACCAGAATTTAGCCCCTTAAATTTAGGATACTGTCAGACTTAGAGCAATACATAAGCAAAGGTCTATACAAATCATTTTAGCTAAGGTTTTCATTTCAGTGTTTAACATTTTTTTTTAACACTGTGAATGTTGCACAAAGCCAAGATCTGCATCAAAAGCAATTCCCCTCCTCTTTTATCGATCATCTTAAAAACAAAAGTTCTACCTAGAAGCAGATGTTGCAGATAAAAGCAGCTACCTGAGAGGAGTTTGTGTGCTGGGTTTTCCATTGCTCCTCTGTGCTGCTGCAACAGCTGCTACTGCTGCTCGGGCTCGTGCAGTTGTGAGGTAGTGCGTTTTGCTGCAGGTAAGGCACATTTCCATTGCTTCCCGCTCCCGCCGCATGATTATTGCCTACAGGAACAGTGTCCAAGTGAGCCGGTGCTGGGGTGGAGCCAGCAGGGAGGGGGCCGTTGGTTGTGGCCTGACCGCTGCAGAGCGGACGGCCTGCGGGCTGTGAGCCAGAGGGCATCCGGGACAGTACAGCGTGAGGATGAGGTGGCAGTGAAGGGTCAGCTGAGGGCCCATTAGGAACCGTGGCTCGCACCTGTCCAGAGGATTTCTCTCTCATCTGTGTGAAAAACAATACAAATTCTTCTTTTTTATTTGATGCCATGGGTTCACGCTGTCCTTGAAACGGACAATTTGGCCATTTCTCAATTATAAAACATTACACTGAATAATGTGTGCATCTGGATTGAAGTATAACCCAACTTGGCCAAGGAAAAAAACAAATTTAAATCTACATTCTTTATGAGGTAATCAATCACCTGTCTGGATCAATTCATTTAATTTAGATTAATTTTTCTCAGAGGGTGGAACGTGTTTTGAAGTAATTTCCTGCCAAAACACTATTCACAGGAATGTGTTTAACCATGGGAAACAATGTGGCCCACATTACTATGGTTGCGCACCTGCTGCTGATGCTGCTGCATGAGGGTAACCTGGCTTTCCAGCTGTTCCAACATCTTTTGCTGATCCGGCTTGAGGGTCACTCGGTTGGCCCGCAAATGATCCAGGAGCTGTGACATCCAATGGGAAAACATGTACATGAGTCATGGAAGTCGTCCATTTGTAAGAAGCAATTTTCTACACTAAAATTAAGCACTTGTATTACTCTTTTGTGAGCAGTCTCAATAAAACAAAGCACACCTGCAGCTTTTGAGGCGTTAAGCACCAGTTGGGGACTTGCTGTGGTAATGGATTATTTGCCCAAGAGTCTGTACTCTGTTTTTCAGATTAAAAAAAAAACATTGAAGATATGAAAATTAGTACAAAACAAAGTTCATGATGCTGAGAGGTCATGCTGTGATCAAAGTTTGTTAATGAAGAAATTTAAATTAAAAAAAAAAAAAAAACATCTCTGAAGAGCTTCATCTGGAAGCAGACACTCATTCTGGGAGGCTGTCATTACTTTTGCTGGGCTCAACGTCCTCTTCCTCTTGGCTGGGCTGGACTGCTCATCTCCCTGGTTAGATGAGCCCATATGCAGAGGTAATGTCTGTGATGGAGCATGTTGCTGCCCATGACCACCTTCATTATTTTGATGAGGTTTACAGGCCTGACACAGAAAAAGAGCAAAAGCAGCAGCTATGATGTTCACCTTTCTTTTTTCCCCAAAAAGATACTGAATGACAGGAAGAGCGGTTCTAGTTTAAAAAAAAAAAAAAAAATCAGCCCCCCCCCCCCCCCGGGCAGATTTAATAAGCAAACCACCAGTCCAGGTACACATGTGCCTGGATCTAAATCCCTTTGGGAAAATTAACACATTATGAATTATGTAACAAAACAGTGGTACCTCTAATTAGACAAGACACACATTCTCAAGGCAAGCTCATAGTGTCAATGCAGCTCATAGAATAGATTTTGTAGTCTCCCTCAGACAATACACAAGACTGATTCAGCCACATGGTGTCTTATCTTTTCAAAAAGACCCTTGGATTGTATAATGATAAAACAACTTGGAATTTAAAAGTACTATGACAAGTGATTCGGTAAACAGTAATCTAAAAATGGGCCAACACAGGGAGTTAAGTTTGAATTTACATTTCTCAGGACAATAGCACTTGAGAAACATTAGGGCAGAGTCATTAATGATCAACATTGCATTTGTTTTATAAAAAAAAAAAAAAAAAAAAATTAAATACTGCATGTTACATTCTACTGCACAACAGATGGACAAAAATATTGTTCTTTAAATATCTTTGCATACAGATTCTGTGCACAAATACATACATAGTCACCATTCAAACTGATCAGCCTATATTGATGGTGGGATCTAGTCAGTCATCCATGGTATTTCATTTTGATGACCAGCAGTTGTCTGAATGTCAGGAAAATGAATGGGTGGGATTGCACTGTTTTGATTGTGGATGAGTGCCATGGTTATATAAGACAAAAAAGACATCCCCAAATAAAAATAACTTCTAAAAATTAACAATGGGGAAACGATATGTGGAATACTACACTGAACTGCATGAACAAGGTACAAGCAACTTTGTCAAGTTCAACCATCTCAAAGCCATATGGAAAAATCATTAAGCTTTAGTTAATCTATGTACCATAGCAAAAGGAAATGCATTTAAATAGTGAAATTTCAAAATTATAACACTAAAAATGTTTTGCATATAGTTCTGGCACTAGACAGTTTTTGGACATAAAGTGTAAGCAGATTCAGAGGACATTATCAAACTGATTGTTGAAAAAGGATGAAAATAGACAGGCCACAGTCACTAACCATTCCAATCAGTGAACAGACTGCTAATTGAAACAATGGTTGACTGCCATTTTCTCCGTTTGGGGGGAAAAAAGCAGAAATAAAAATAATTATGAGAAGTACACATCAAAACAGAAACACAGCTGTGTGAAATCATATGCAGATGGCAGCATGTTCAAGCCTAGCATGTGCATGTTTGTTTCTCCTCTGACAGGAAGGACAAAACAGAGGTGTCACTGCTGTAAATGATTAGCGAGGATGGCCTGCACCATGAGTCTCTCTCTTCTCACCTGCTGTGCCTGTGCTGTGCTCTGGGCGCCCTGTCTGGAGGTAAGCTCTGCGGGGATCGGTAGGCTCCATGCCTCCTCAATACTAGGAAGCATTTTACTTTTATTCTGTAGGCTACTTTGCTGAAGGTTTGACAACTGAGCCTAGGAAAAATTACGTAAAAAGACATTTAATACTACTCTACTTAAATTCAATCTGTTGGCAAACTAGGTCTAGTATTATTATATATACATACCATCATTTTCACATACAGGCAGTCCCCGGATTATGAGCGAGTTCCGTTCATAAGTCTAAATCGGATTTCTATGTAAGTCGGAACAGTTAGATACGGTTTGTGCCCAACGTCAGTCAATTGTTTATCTTGGTATATTGTGTACCTTTCTATGCATAAAAAACATTAAAGAAACATTTCCAGATACACTAAAACATCTAACACAATCATAATAATACAATTTCAGTTGTGATCATTTTCCTTTTCTTTGATGCATCACCATCACTTGCATGACATTTACGCTTTGGTGCCATGGTTATGAGGGTAAAAACCCAAAAAAAAAATTATGCCGCAGTAACACACGATACTTAACAGCAACATGGTCCAACTGAAAAGAACAAAGCCCTTCTCCTACCTGGGACTCACGTGCCCACGGGCTGACGAACATGCTCCATGTGCCCCCGAGAAATGTTTTGATGTATGTCACGAAGCAGCGCCCGTTTGTTATTACAAACCATTGTATGTAACTCGATTTAATATAATAGGTTCTACAGAGGGCTGTTTGTAACTATGGATTGTATGTAAGTCGGATGTTCGTAACCCGGGGACTGCCTGTGTGTGTGTGTGTGTATATATACACACGCAAGCTTGATTTCATATTGAGTCATGAGATCATGTAGTTTTACTGTTACACAAGATGAAATAAATTTAAAAATCGGTGAACACATTAGCGTGGACTGAATGTCATGAAATTATGACATAAGTTACTGGTGAAAATGTTCTCTCATTCATACACATTAACAAATGGGCAAATTCAAATTGGGGAAAAAAAAATAAACTGCGGGGGGGGGGGGGGAATCAACAGGTAGAGATAAAAAAAAAAAAAAAAAAACCAAATGCAGCCCTTTCAGTGGGTGAATACACACCAACACCAATAAAAATGCTGCTTCCAAATGCTATATACCATTAACACAAACTCAGGTAATGCAAACAGCAAACTGGCTCAGATATGCCGTTTGTGCACAGACATGTTTTGCAGCAGAAGTTAAATGACTCTGAACAAAAATAATCAGCTAAATAAATACAATAATCTCTTTTCTGATAACAAAAATGAAGGCTCTACCTGTAAGCATTTAATCCGAGCTGTGAGAGCTGTGGTATTAGTACAGGACTTGCTGCGTGTGGCATTGATGTAACACTTGATGGCATCCTGGGGCTGGTTGCAGGACTCGTACAGGGTGCCCAGGTCCATCCATGCAGCTGCATGGCCATGGTCCAGCTGCACGGCACAGATGTAGGCCTGCAGGGCATCCATGGGCTGGTTCTGTTGCTGGTACAGCACGCTGAGGGACACCAAGTGAGGTAAACTCTAGTGAGGGTGGATGATCTGCTGAGCACTGGGTCTAGCAGGCATGGTCTGTATACTACACTCAATCTATACACAGCAACCCCGAAACCCAACCCAGTCTATGATAACGGGGCCAAGGGGGACAACTGGAATCTTAACTAATTTTCAGATTCATTCCCGACCCCAGGGTAACACGTGCAGCCATCTTTTGGAACATCTGTGACCCTTTTACCACTGGAAGGTCTGTATTTTTCCATCTGTTCCACTGCCATTTTTGCACAGGACTACACAACTCTACATATTCAAGTAAAATTACTACATTAGGCTCTGGATGTATCATATTTATTAACAGCAAATAAAAAGGCCACAGACACAGAAATGGAGCACTTACCCTATTGAACACCATGTGTCGGCACTCGCTTCTGACTTGTCAATAGACTGCCTGTAGGAAATGAAAGCATCTTGGACCTTCCCAATACTGGAGTAGCACCTGCAGAGTAAAAGAAATGAAACATACACCATGAGACACAGTACTCATACCAGCCTTCCTATTCACTGCAACTTGGCATTTTCTGAATCTTCAAATATCGCGGGGTACTTTATTAGTGTTGCACTATACCGATTACATCAACTTGGCAATTTTAATTATTAAAACAAAACTTTTTTCATTTAACCAACTTAAAATTTTTGATTGCAGTTTCATAAAGCGGTGCAACTAACAACTTTCTAAAATTTTGTTTAACATGAGAAACAACAAATTCTCAGCTATCATGTTCAGCTTAACATTTAGTTACAATTCCAGTCAAGAGAGATATTAAGGCCATCTGGATACCTCACACTAAGTGATAAAGAAAAAAAGAAAAAAAAAGTTGTATTCACTCACTAAAATACCAGCATTCTTATGGTGTTACAGGGCAGGTAAACAGTTGCAGAATGTGACAGCTTGTAAGGTGGTACAATCCTAAGTACATGCATATTTTCAATATTGAATTTTTACTTTGTCATTTTAATTACCTAACGCCAGAAAGAATTCCTGGCTACACCACTTATATGGGTACAAGGGAGAGCTGTTACTGTTGGAATGAAAACTCATTTCCTGCATGTTCTCTCTCTCACTCACTCACTCACGGCAGTATCACATGCATTTTAAACAGAAATACTGCACACCATCAAATAATATTCACTATTACTGTGCTTGTAAATATTTGACTACAGGCACCCTAATACTGAACCCCAGCCAAGAAGCCAGACAACTGTAGTAAACGGTACAATATTCAGGTAAAGAAATCAACATATACAGTATAAAAAAAATTCAGTACTGACCGGCCTAAGAAGTACCAAGACTGCCCAGAATTAGGATCTGCTTCTAGTGACTTCTGCAGACACTGGATAGCATAGCTGTCCTTACTGGCTTTGTCTCCAAGCTGATCCACTGTGTGATACATCCAGCCTACAAAGCAGAAATGAGGAGAAAACATCTAGAGAAACAGCCACGACATTGATATTAGCTGGATGTTTTTGACACTCATCAGAAGGACAAAAGCAGAATGGCAGTAAAACGTTAAGACAACAATGAGCAGGTTCAGTGAAAAGGAACAGTCAAAGCCCATAAAGAAAGCAAACGGCTCATCCAAGGAAGCACCTCACTCAGACACCAATACAGTTAAGAACGAGTGACGAGCCGTGGAAATTTCACAAACTCCCTGCCCCCGTCTCAGGGGCAAGAATACGTCTCGTTTTCTTAACACCTGTAACAAGCCGGCCAAAAGGAATTCACCATGGCAACTCCACACTAATGGAAATGGGTTTATGACTGGCAAATTTTCTGCAGTGGAAGCCTTTGAAATGACATTTTAGTAGGAGGACTTACAGAAATTCCTCAGAGTGGCTGGTATGTGTATGTGCACGTGTATACAGGAGTGGGTATGGAGGTGGGGACGTCACATATACAATAAATAAATAAATAAAAAAAAAAAAAGTGAATGTATGGCACAAATGTGATGACTGATGTTTCAGGAAATAGGTGGAGGAGAGGCAAAGCAAATAAAATTACGCAATATTGCACGATGTAACCACAGCTGGCTCAGTAGCAAAACCTTGTAGCTGCCCCAAGGCACCAAAATACCTTTTGGTGTTTGAAAATAGTTTGATTGGCCTATATGGGATAACAAACTGAGTAGTTTAAAGGCCTGTGTTATATGACCACAGCTGGTACCACATAAAATAAGGAAAGCGGTGTTTTTTTTTCCCCTCATCTCTTAGAGCCAGAGCATCAAAGTCACCATTCTGAGAAATGTGTTCAGTGAAAATACCTTCTTGAACGTATACCTTGCTTGATTAGCTCAGCCCATTTGGCACATGCTGGGTTTGAGAGATAAAGCAGCACATAAACTTACCCAGTTGTTGCAGAGTAGCTGCCTTCACCTGTGAAGGGAGATTTTCTGTTTGTAGGAGACGTTCGTACGCTTCCTTGGCAGCACGGTACTTCTTCTGCAGAGGAAGCAGAGAGAACATGCTAAGCAGTAGGTCACAAGGAGGTACCAGCTTCTCCCCAAGACTAGCCACAATGAGGCTTTCTAGACAGACAGCCAAGAAGGAAACGATAACATTAACGTGCCCGGCTAAAGAAAGAACTGGACGACTGCTGGCGGAGGGTCAGTCTGTAGAATACCAGGCCAGACTCAACAAGGGGGCTATTGGAATCATCTACCAATCACAGCCCAGAGAAACACGAGAACACCCCCACTTAAATAAGCATTTGTTTCATTTTGTGCCCGCTGGGAGAACTGTTACCCTTTCTAAGCTAGTCTGGAGTTTAAGCAGGTGGGGGGGGGGGACTTATCAGCAACTCCATCTGAATGGAGTCCAAAACAAATCACCTTCAATGTCTTCAAGGGTAAACTATCTCCATGACAACAAGCCCAGTCTCCTTAGGTCAGGAAACCATAAATGTAGCTCAGCGCGAACACATCACCCCTTACCCTAAACACTACTGGACTACAATAATGGACTACTGGTCCATTTATATAAAAGCATGGTGACTTTGCCCGTACACTTTGTTGAAAAATTCTGTTTCTGAACACAACCCGATCAGAACACAATGCAAGGACAACAGGCACATGACTAAGCAAAGTTCTCAGATCTGTCCAGAATGCCAAACGTTGATGCACAAGGTGTTTTCATACTCCTGTCACCTACAAAATTTGACAAGAAGCACAGGCAGCAGTAGTGCCAGCTGTGTATTTATAAACCAGAATGCTGGCACCAGGTAGCACTGGTGCCTCAGAGCTACGGTTTAGGAACTGGGTTTGAATCTGGTGCAGCCAGTGTGGAGTTTGCATGTTTTCCCGTGTATATGTCGGGTTCCTCTAGGTACTCTGGTTTGCTCCGAGAGTGCAAAAAACATACATTTCAGATGGACTGGTGACTAACTTGTTCTTTGTGTGTGAGTAAAAAATGGCTCTGTATGGTAGACACTTATAGTAGTGTAGTGCATCAAGCACTGGAAGTCACTTTGAATAAAGGTGTCTGGCTAAATATTAGTTGATATGCTTAGCGTGAAGTTTCGGTACATGATTCCAGCTGATTTCTGCATTCAGGTCCAGACTCCCTATCACCTGAGATTCAAGCACTCTCCAAGAGGGTCTTTCATGACTTCATTTTTTATAAGTTCAGATATGCAGAGACAGGTGGTTGTGGGTTCCAAACTTCACTTTTTCACAAAACATTTTAACAAGCCTGAAGACAACAAGGGAAAACATTTTTCACTCTACATGCCTTGAAGAACCGCAGCAGAGAGTGCCGCAGCACTCATCTAAAAGTCAGCAGGGTTGCCATGGATACACATCCAAATGCTTTAAAAGGGTATGTAAAATTATGATATTCAAATTCAGTCATTGCGTTTGGCCTTTGTATTGACAAAACCTAAATAAGTCTTTAATGAGTCAAACCGGTGAAGAAATATGACAAACATGGAAGATGTTTCGAAAAGCCAAATGGTGACAGAACAAAGCTGCTGAAGCCAAAATACGAATCCAAATTAGAGCTCTAGAAATAGATCTAGAAGATAAATTACTTGAGAAATTTCCATTGTAGTAAACAGAACCTTTTCACACTTACCTGCTAAATCTTTAATATAGAAGATGCTCAAGACCAACAGGTATTAGTCCAAATTTATCTTCACTGAACATCACGTTCAATAGTTACATATGATTGTGGTTATACAAATAACAATACAACCACAGCAGAACTGAATTTAAAAAAAAAAAAAAAAAACACAGAAAACAGAAGTAACTAAGACGCTTACCTGAATTTCATACAAATGAGCAATGTGAAACTCGACTGCAAAAAGAGAACGCAAAGAGAAGGTTACAAATAATAATACTAATAAACAAGCTTGATGTGTCGCTTTTGTGTGTGATTTTGTCTTCTGCCTTTACTTAATGTGTAATGGTGTTTCCAAGGCAACAAGGCATTCAAATAAATGCAAAAATGAGAAAAACAAGGTTATCGAAGTAAGAGTGGCCAAGCTTTCTTGCTTTATCCTTTTTCAAGCAAAATGTCACAGCAATTACCTGAAAATTCCATTCTCAAGCATTAAGGTAATTTCTGGAAAGTTATTTAACTCAAGTCATTCATAATATGTCCAAATGAGAAGCCGTAATGTAGCACGTTTGCTCACAATCACTTACTTTCAGCTTTGGACAAAGTGCAGGGGTTCGAGTCAATCAAAGCCAGCTGAAAATGCTGAAAAAAGGACAGGGAGATTCATGATTGGCAGGATTTTAGAAATCAAAAACATTTAGGCCATTTTTTTTTTTATAAAAGTATTTTGTAAAGGAAGGATTTCATGGAAAATCAACAGCGAAAAACTACGACTTATCAAGGTTTGTTCTCACACAGGAAAACATTTCCTGCAGGTGGGAGAGCAAGTCTTTCAAAACATCGTTACAGATGATAAAAGTATACATACAAGCAAAGCACATTATATTCATTCATCAAGTTCAGTTCCAATCACTCAATTTGAACACCTTCAATGAATGGTTTTCTCTGACAGGACACCTTGTATGAATGGCACCATGACTATACTGCTTCTCCACAGAGAACTGGCTCACAGGTTCATGGCAACTGCTACAGTACCACAATGCATGTAAATACTGTAAAAACCCATTGAAGTACAACATGCTTACATGGATAGCGGGCACCTCAACACCACACTCTTGATAGCCCTTCCCCCTCAAAGCTCTCTCCAGAGACAGCCAATGCTAAAATCCCTCCAGTGCCTAGATACAATGCACCTTTCAGCACCATCCACCTACCATGGGAAAATCAGCATTTGTACACTCCTGTGATGGAAAGCACCCTTCGCAATGGCTAGCAGCTGATGACAACAGGAGAAAGGAGGGGGCTGGGGGGAAACCCAGGGAAACCCAGTAACAAACTGTGAGGCAATTAGCCCTTAATTGCCTGTAACCAAAAGGTGCTAAACATAAGCCACCTGTTTAACAACCACAAGATACAGAGCAGCAACACAAGTAAGAAATGCAACAATGACCTAAAGAATAAGCTTGTGTAAAAAGCTTTTTTAAAACCACACAAATATCATGCCTAAAGCTCATTACCAAATTAAAAACATGCCACAAATAACAGGGCCCAAGAAACAGGTAAATCTCCTTTACTGAATGCAGAATTGTCTTTTGTTCAAGTGTCTGCAGTAAGAAGCACAGACAATGTCAAAGTGCTGCTCCTTAAGTGTGCTCCAGCTAAGTCAAATAATCTAACTGGACCATTACTCTGGCCAACTGGCCATTACTGTCAAATCTTCCATGAGAACAGCCACCTGAAACAGAACAACTCCAAAAGAAGCAGTTCTGCGTCACAGAAGATGAGCAACCGATCCAGTTCGATATTAAGAAGCTTCACTCCACTCTGGGCAAACCAGGCAAAGGCTTTATTATGTCAGTCAGAATTGTCTCCGCGAGACTGACCGCTGGCCTCTCCTCTTGCGCTGACTGCTTTTCGGCAGACTGCTGCCAAGGCTGACAGCTGACAACCGACACACACCGCCAGGCAGTTAGCTCCCTCAGCCGTAACTCTGCTCCCGTGTTAGAGCACATCCAGACACGCACACCGCCGGGAAATGGAAATGAAAGTGGAAAAGAGCTGAGGGGTGCCAATCTCACACAAAGAGATGAGCTACGATGTTACAGCATTCAGCAGGACAAAGGCCTATTCCATAGTTGCACTCATTTAAATTTTAAAATCCATTTTTCTTCAGATTTAAAAAAAAAAAAAAAAAAAAAAACCCAATAAACATTACTATACGAGAGGATTAGGAACAAATGTTTCCTGGACTGTGCTGCAGGCTACCTTCCAATCAAGTTACATCAGCAGTAATCATCAGTAAAACCTCTCCGTCCAACTCCATTCCACATACTTACGGGGGGGGGGGAATCAAGCCAGAATGAGAAGAGTCAGGGCCTTTCTTCCTTCAAGGAGGAAAAGATGAGAGGCTACAAGGAAGATGGAGCTCAGGCTGGAGGGATTTGTGCTGCTGTGCAGGAACTGAGGAGGAGCGCAGTGTGCTGCCTTATTCGAATCGCTGGGTAAGAGACGCCAGTGAAATACTGGTTGCTTGCCAGAGTCTGAATGGCTCTCTCAACCGCTACATGCTGCAATGGAAGGAGGGATGTGGAGGAGAACCCGCCACATGTGCCGCCTGAACCACCAATTAACATGCCTTCCTGTCTCCTTTCAGAGGAGTAGAGCTGCACGGCAATACAGTTCCGTGTTACTTACACTAGCTCACTTTAAAAGTGAAAGAGCAAGAGGTTTTCCCACTCTTTTTCAAGCAAACAAAATCCTGGAGACAGGAACACAGGTGCAACACAAGAACTGCAAAGCTCCTGTCTCTGGTGTGTCCTCACTGTCAGCTTTCTGTAATCTTGGAGGAGATGACAGTAAGTACTGAGACCAAGAGCAAGCAACAGCAATATTTGCTATGTGTTAAAAACCTGTCTGTTACGATTTCCCTCATAATGTGAACGGAAACACCCCACCCACCCACACCCAAGTCTAATGGACAGAGTACACAAAACTCTGAACCATCCGTAACCATCTTTTTCCCTAAGGAGCACTACAGACACAAGCAGCAACATATGGCACATTTCCACAGCCAGAATGACAGGAATTACATGAATTAAACCTTAAAGGGTTTATAAAGAGTGCAGGGGGCGGGAATGAAAGGGGGTGGTGGCAGAGTGAGAGTACAAGCCAAAAAGGCAGTACCAAGCCTTCTTGATAGGCCGTGACCAGATGGTTGCACTACACGAGAGCTAACGCGCCACCGAAGGCCAGAAAGGGTCTGGCAGAGACACTATTGATCACACAGGGCAACTGACCATGACATTTGAAGGGACCAATAGCCCACTGGGGACAAGTGCATATGTTAATAGAGAACCCAGCATACACCATACCAAACCACTCCATAGCAGCCCATGACACACGTGCAAACATCTCAATATCTCCTGGTCCAGACAGGCACCGCAGGGAGCAACTACCACAGAATAGGTGTTACCAAGATAGAGTGGTTTAAATAGAAACCAGTCATTTAAAGGATCATGTCTTTTTTCCCCCACAAACATTCATTTCATAGACATCTAAAAACTGGGT
Source organism: Scleropages formosus (assembly GCF_900964775.1). NCBI lineage: Eukaryota > Metazoa > Chordata > Actinopteri > Osteoglossiformes > Osteoglossidae > Scleropages > Scleropages formosus. The sequence goes on along the minus strand of NC_041819.1, from coordinate 9,195,378 downwards.
GGCACAAACCCATGACAAACCATCAAGAGATAAATTTGTGTTGTTAGTTGGAAAAACAGAAATGCCCAAGACATTAACAAAACCTGATGAAAAAGCCCACTTGCTCATCATTAACTCCTCATGGTTAAAATTTTATCATCTAAGAGAAATTTTCGAGTAAGCCATTATAACAGCTCCGCATGAATACCTACCTTAAGGCTTGACTCATAGTCTGTATTAACTTTAAACATCAGCCCAAGCCGCAGGTGGATCTCCTTGGCTCTAGAAAAGCTGGGATCAATGTAAAGCACCTCCTGAAATGCTTTAATCGCCCTAGAAAACAAAGAAATAATACTGTGAGGGCTGACAGAAAAAAAAAAAAAAAAAAAAAAACATTGATCATTTTCCAGTTTATATGGGAACATTCTTTTTTTTTTTTTTTTTTTTTTTTAATTCAAGGGAAAATTTCCCCTGAAAACCCATAACAGACCTGTAAACACTGGAGTTTTTATCCAGAAAATGCTAAGTCAACATTGCTTTCATCTAAGAGACACCAGCAGCTTACAGTGAATGCTCCACCCCTCTGATTCCCTACATCCACAGCACAGGCTGCTGGGAAGCTGCAAGTGGGCAGAGGCAGCAGCATCACCATGGCAACAACTCTTACACCACCTTCACCACTGGTACTGCTATCACCACTGCAGCAGGGAGCAGCTGAGGAGCACAGCAAGCCAGCCAGCCTGTACTGAATGCAGTGGCTGCCATGTGCTAAGGTATAAATTAATCACACCACCACAGCGACACAGGAACACACATCCCCACAGCATTGGACCACAGCTCACTCAGCACACGATAAAAAGTACTAAGTGCCCATCCCCAACCGTGAGCACTGTTAACCTTGCTCACCCTCAGCACATGAATGTAATGTGACAAATCATGAGACAGATGAGAGAGAAAGATAACACCCTCAACTACTAAAAGTATTTATAGCAGAGGAACACGTCGCAAGTGAACATTTCTGGCACCATTTTAACTTTCAGTCGTACACATGCATTTCCTGTTAAGTTCCGCTTGACGGAAGCCAGTCTCATCTGTTGAAGATTTTCATCTAGCAGATCAAGTTTTTTTTTTTTTTTTTTTTTAAAAACAATTTCAAAATTCTGAGCATATTCTACTTTTGCCCCAAAACTGCTCATAACTTAAACATGTCTTAGAAACTAAAATGTTTTCCATAAATACATACATAGTAGTACTTCAGACCAAAATGTTTAATTATGTAACATTTCATTTAAAATTCTATTTACAGGTTCAGATTTTTCCTGATTAAAGTCCATTTCAGAAATCACATTAGCATATAAAAAAAGTGACTGACTAAAAACAAACACTTTTGGAGCTGCAATTTCTAACATGCACCATAGTTTGAGGGAAAGAAGAACAAGAGATTTAAGAGCTTCTACAGCAACAAAGCAGGCAGCAAGGAATCACAGGACTACAAAATGATGTGTGGTACTGCAAACCCTTTTCATCACTTGAACCTCATTGGCTGGGCAGGGTAGCAATATTCTGCTTTTCACATCCCACCTCATGGTATCAACACAATCAAAACATCTACTGAAATTAAAGATGAACAATAAATTTCACTGTCTGGACATCACCTTTAAAATATGAAATAAGACCACTACCTGGGTTATTGCTATAAAAACCTACCAGAATGAAAACCCAGAGCAAGTCATCATCTTAGCAAAGAAACATAGCCAGTGCAAAATTCTTTATTACCTGTTGTTAGGACAGCCCCACATCCTATTATCTGAACCTACTAGACCATACATAAGATGCAGTACAAGACGCATGTATGTCACTGGAGTCTGAGGCACCTCTAGTCTACTCCAAATTCCAGTTTAGGTTACACAGCAATACATTTAGGTGCTTTCAAAAATACAAGGTGAGTCTAAATGATTACAAAATTCATAACAGGACAAAAATTATTCTGAAATAAATGGAAACAAATGGAATTTCTCTAAAGAGCTGCCATAGTAAAAGAAACATGCTTCACAACAAATACGCAATAAGACAACAGAATGAATAATCCACTCCTAACCTGATATGTTTTTATTGATTTGGTGAGTTCATTAAAAACCAGGTATTCATACGATTGTATTTATCAAAAAAGAAATCTGCTCAGATGATGTGGGGTCATATATTTAGCCCAACAGTAAGAGTTGAAAGGCTGGAAATGTGGGCAGAGCTGGACAGAGAGCAGAAGAGGTTAGTTCAGTGTCCAAATGCACACGGTGCAGTACACAGCCATGCACATTCTGTGTCTGAAGTGATGTAATTGATGATACCGGCAAGTGTACAGATTCAGATGGATACTGTGCATGTGAATATGATCATTCCTTATGCAAAGGGTCCTGTTTTTTAAAAATCAAAATCGCTCTATAAAGACCTTTAAAAACAAGCATCCTTACCTTAAGAATGTGCAAAAGAAAAGTCTGCAAACAGGTATATGTAGCACTACACATGATGGATTGGGCTGAGAAAATTGAGTGACGGAACACCCATACCAACGATGGTCAACTACAGCCTCAAAACCTTTCTTTCCTTTTCCATTGATTTTACATGTTATATTAAGGAACTTAATTATTGCTGTGTTCTTATTATTAGGAGTCTATAGCTGAGATCCCTGTCAGTCTCCTTCAGGATTAAGAGCACTGTGCCTGCCCTGCCGCTCCCCATTCAGACCAACGTGGCATGCCTACCTTCTCTGTCCAGAACAGGCTTCTGTAGAGCAGGGCTGCACTGGCCTGGACAGGGAGAGAGGGTACCTACAGTAGTAAATATCAGGAAGTATCTGCAGCACCTTAACCACTTTATAGCTTGAAACCATAGTAATGTAGGATGTACAATGGACTCTTTACCCTGAGCAGATGTAGGCTGAGTAGAAGTACTGATTACTGAAAACTTTTACCATTAATCCTTATTCATCTGATGCCTTGATTGGCTTACTAAGGATGATAAGTAACAAAATTCACAACTGGAGCTATTTGTATCACATTACAATGTCCTTTAACAGTATCTCTGAAAAAGACAGTGGAAATTAATTAGAATGTGAATACTACTACTATTGGTGCAGTAGAGCTACAGCAGTCTCAAGTGTATGCATTGGAAATGGTGTAGTTACTCTTACAAACTGCTAAGTGAGGGGAGAGTTGGGTGGTGGCTTGGTGTGTAGTTCACACAACAGAAAGCCACTGTCTACAAATAAAAATAACCTAAGAATCTCACACCTCAGTTCAGAAGATTTTTTTTTATTTTTTTTTATAAACACTACCTAAAAAACATTTTCTACCATTCCTTAAATTAACAGCAGATTAATCAAGGGTCACACACTAGGTACACAACCAACATGTTCAAAGGTGTTTTAGGAGGTGAAAAATGTAACCTTATTTAATTAGCATTAATATACTGCCATGACATGAAAAGTTGGGAGTTATAAGCCATTAGTGGTGGGAAGCAGAAGGAAAAATACAAAAAGTGAGAAGGACTCAAGTACAGCTTAACATGGAATGCTGTATTTTGATTCATGCTACAAACATCAGATAAAGACATTTCCAATAAGGACAGGTGAAACGAAAGCATATGAGAAACATATGTAAACCTCAAAACATCATGTCTTCATAAATGACATGGAGGCATAGTGAGTAGTGCTGCTGCCCCACAACTCCTGGGCTCTATTAATGTAGGCTGAATCCCTTCTCAGTCTGTGTGGAGTTTCATGTTCTTCCTATGTCTGTGTGGGTTTCCTCCCACAGTCCAAGGACACGTCTCAGGTTGATCAGCGACTAAGTTGTTTGCAGCGTCCGACTGACCTTCTTCGTCATAAACTGCATGTCTGGCTACCCTGCGATGGACTTACTGTCCAAGTCTAACATCTGACTACCACAACCCAAGCTCATTGTCAGTGAGTCATGTCTTCATGTAGCAAATGCAATGTTACCCCAATGGTGACAACACCCATCACACTCCAAACCCCAGCCTTTTAAAACTTCAGAGAAACCTAAAAGCAAGCAACTTTCTAGAGATACATTTTAACTCCTCTTCATCCTGCAAAGAGTGAATTTACTTTAAAAAGCCAACTAGTGAAACCAAGTTCATCTGCAGGAACAACAGAATGTGGGGGGGGGGGGGACACTAAATCCAACTCCATACAATGCCTAACCAAAACAAAAGTTAAAGGAGCAGACATGTCCCTTTGAGTGTTGCTAAGGTCAAATGAAATTCAAGCTCATGCAGACTGGCTGTACCATCCAGCCAACAAAGTGCACACTTCATGCCTTTCATGGAACGACCTGCACAGATCGCAAGGGTCTCGCTGTACCATTTAACCCCTGAAAGTAAGGAACACACCAGCAAGTGGATACCAGGCACGGCAAATAACATCTTTGGTCATTCTTACGGTCAGGTTCAACACAGTAGTGTTCTTTCATTATGCACTTATTAGTCAAAGGCCTCCTAAAAAGTGAACATCTATCCATCACAGCAGACACAGATCCAAGTCAACAACATAGTGATTGAAGGAAAATGTACTTACCACTGAAATGCATTGTAATGGAAGTAAACCATACCAAGGCCATATAAGAAGGCAGCATTCTGAAAGAGGCGGACAAGGAACAAATTAAAACCACATATATGATATGGCAATCAGATTCCTTTCTAAAAAGACTTTCACCATTGACATAACACAGAAAGAAGTAAAACATGAAAATGCACTAACAAACTGGAATTCATCATTTATGCATGAAGTAAGTCATAAAATTAAATACACTAATACACAAGGAATCAAACCACAAATGGATGGAATGTTTGCATTTTATTTCTGTCCCACCTTTATAGGGCAAATTACTATGTTACTGAGCATGAACACTATAATGTTCAATATTACAAAAAATAACCGCACAGAAAGCCATCAAATCTGAACTAACAGATTACTAAAACAGCCCTACACATACGGACAGAAGTGCACAGGAAGCTGTGACAACACCTCTGTTGAACTACAGTACGTAACAGCATTTTAGCCTACCTAAATTTACCCTGGGTCAGGTAAAGCCCAAATTCCTGTACTCCGTTGCTGTGCCTGTAGGTCTCTCAGAAGCCACCTCAGCCAGCTGATATTAAGCATTCTTTCAGCTGAAAACAAAACCCCTGCCTTTGTAGATTCAGAAGACCGACCGGTGAATGGGGAAGCAGAAATACCTTTGTCTGCATTAACGTTCCAAGTAAACTGCCATCTGTAACCTTCACAAAGGAACATCCTTTGAGTTTTTCAGAATAGAAAGAGGAATCCATTGTAACTACTACTGCCAACTATGTAAGCCCTTTAAAAAATATGACTCCTAGATGACACAATGGAGCACATTTCAATGTGGGGAAGAAAACATAACAGTGACTAGAAAATATTATAGAAGAAGAAACGTTTGGAACAATTTAGACACACTAACCATAGAAACTCACCACAGATTTTCACTTCAGCTGCAAAATAGTGAATGACTCAAAACTGAAAACCACACACCTATTTCTCTACCACAGGACCAAAGCTAAATATTCACAGAAAACACAAGGCACTTCCTGTATCTGATGACTTCTTGCACTTGGTTTATACACTACAAGGCTCTTTCGACACTTCCTTCACTTTTATAACCACCTAAAGGACAATGACAAACAAAAATTTGCCATAGCTGGGCTCTGTCAGACATAGACTTCATGTGATTCAACTGATCCTTCCCAGGATACTTGTTTGTTACTGTGTTTACTGCAATGGCATCAGCCTCCTGTGTCCAAGAGCTCAAGACCTTTCTGTGACCTCTATGTGACTATAACCACATCTACGGCATCTTGGGCACACGGCATCCCATCTACAACAAGTGCCAAAGCCTGTACTGTGGGATTTGGGGGAGCAGGCTCAGTGGAGGACCAGTGCAATGTAGATTTTTTTTGCACCCAAAGCTCCACTGCATGTGGTTATGTTTCCCCTGGGACTTATTTCTAGTATAGGTGATAAATGCTTAAACTGCAAACTTCCTCAGGACATCTGTAGAACTGTCAGGTCTAGTGGCGTGGGATGGCACTGTGGACACATGCAATCATACAATTCTTTTACTTCACTGAAAGCGGGGGGGGGGGGGGGATTTCATACAGGGACTACACTGACAACTTTGGATGTTTTTACTCTCTACCTACCAATAATCACACCACTAGGTTTAAGAAACTGAAGAGGAACACTTTAATGGCCTTTTTTAATTTATAAATTGTAAACACTGCAAACAATCATCTGTATCCCACTCCGTGACAATAAAGGAATAGCCCATGTGTACCAACCTGTCAATCATCATGAGGAAAACACTTCTCATGTGTGGAAGAAAACAACAGCCCACAGCAACCAGATCACAACCTGTAGCAGACACCTCTTCCACAAATAAAGTAACTTTCAGATCTCACTGGGACATTCAGACAAATATCACAATAAATCAGGAGCTGAATTCCTTTCTACTGTAATGGTGATGATAAACTGACCTTCAGTAGATTCTTGAAAGGCCGCATCATTTTAACTGCTCTCTCCGATACCTAATAAGATGACCCCCCTCCCCCAAACAGACCACACACTGCAGGCACTTCAGTCCAACCTCACAGTGAAGAAATCAACTGGTTCCAATTGCAGCCTCTTTCTGGTGTCCTGCCAAAGTCTGCCTTACTACCATCAGTCACACTTGACTTACTGAGGGCTCTGACCTCTCTCAGTCATACATATTTGTGTGACTTTCTTTGCAATTATATTTATATGCTGGGAAAAAATAGACACAAAGCAAGAGAAACTTGGCAACCTGGTATCCTACATCTGTTAAGGCATACTTCAATATATTAGCTGACCAGTCTTACTCAACTGATATTCTAGATAATTCAAACACCCAACACTTCTCTTCCCAACCTCAGAAAGGTCAAGGTAACAATTCTAAAACTTACTAAAAGCTACCGCATGACAAAGACCTTGCTGAACCTGTCAACTCATGTTCTACCTTTGAAATTTCTATTTTGACCCCAGATATTAAGCATAAAGTACATTCAAGCTGTTGCTACCAACCAGAAGAAAATATATGCTGAACAGCTTTATTAGATGCAGCACATATTGGTCTCATATGAGAGAGGCCAAAGGAATATTCCAATAACCTTTTAACCTACGTCAAGGTGTGTCCCCCCCCCCCTGCCCAATTTCAGCTGTTCGCTAGAAAGTTTTACTCTGCGATTTGGCAACTTACTCATTACATTATGAAGTTAAACCACATGTGTATTTCGTGGTAAACCTCATGTATTTTGATTCTGACCAACTATAAAAACACAGACTCGATGCAGGTAGCATTCACCAAAGTACTGACAGAGGTATTAAACTCAATGGAAAACTTAGAAATGAGGAATTAAGAGTAGCAGCTTTATGAAGCAGTCAACATGTCAATCTACCAAGGACTTCTTTAAGCCCAGCCACAACCCCAAGGTTAAGAACCCCTGATGTAAAGCAATGTGTCTATTTGACTTAATATACAAAGTACCATTACCTGTGACATAACTTCAAATGAAGTCTGAAGAACCACAATTTACACACTTGGGTGATCCCCAGGCTTGGCTGAAGTATAACCACCACATAGGAGTTCAAATTAAACCATCACAGAGTTGCATAAGGCCAAATTGTGCTCCCCAAACTAAAGGTTACAAACACTAATCCTCTTATTGGTTTACTGAGTGCAAAGGAAAATGTAAATACCATTTAGTCACTTGCTGAAGGGGAAAAAAAAACCCTCAGTTCAAACTCTGAATGCACCTTAGGAAGCAAACTGGCACAAAGCCCCCTGGCTGTGTTTTGTACATACTAACTGAGCTACTCAAAAATTTTCATTACAATAAAAGTCCGACTCATGTCACTTTTAATTACTACTTACCAGGCCCAAAAAAGGCAAAGCTCACTTCTCTGAATCTCCTGTCTACTCTATAAAGTTAAATTATTTGTCAGAATTAGCTTTGTACTTCCTATCAATTCTGCATGGTGTTGCTCATGTAATGTTACTGTTAATGTGTTTATTTAAAAAATATCGTACTCTCTACAAACACTATATGTAGTTACCCATGTAACACATGCTGGTTTAAACAGTGACAGACAAACTGACTTTACCTCGAGACTCAAGCCTCTGCATCTACATCTTTGCCTGTTGATGAAATTTACTTGTTTTTTTCCCCCTCAGAGTTCTACGTAACTTTGGAAAAAGTATCAGCTAATTGAAATAAATGGAAAGTAAATTCAGTCCTTATGCAGTTACTAAACAGCCTGTACTTCCAATGTGTCTACGTGCACACCTCAGGCTTCCAAGTCAAGTGTCTGCCAAAGCTAATTTGCCACCATGTGACCTAGTCTCATGACACCCAAACATTTATCATTTACATACAGAGCAAGAAACATTACATGAGCAGTAACACCCTGTTAGAGCAAAAGGCAGAGAAGCCCTTGTGTTTACAGACTGAGGTCATATCCCAGGTTTGGCTGTATCTCACTCTGTGCCCCTGGCAGGACAAGCCAAGTATTTCGGCTGCAATAGCAGGGTGAAAAATAAGGCCCGATGGGCTCTTGAAGAGTATCCACAGCAGTAAGCCTGCACAGAGATCTTTAGTTCAATAGTACAGATGTGACGAAGTTCAAATTCAAACGCTGTCGAACTTAGAACATTTTTGGCAGATCCAAAACCTGTCGAATTTTAGCAACGCTTTTTCATTGAATACGAATTTGATGTGGGGGGGAAAAGAGCAGTCAAAGCAACGCAGTTCATTATAGCTTTTATTTATATGTGTTGCCCGTAAGCCTAGGCAAACAAGACAGCCTGTGATAACTGATTATTGTACAGTATTACATGCACGCTGGTATACATGTTCATATTTCAAATCACTACTGAATGATTTGCACCTATATTCACAAATAAAGGAAGGCACAGAAATGCATTAAGCCTATTTTCTAAGACTGCATACCATGTATTGCAGTCTATTGAACAGCGTAAGACGATTTGTGTAAATTCACATATATGCAGCCGTTTTCAAGTAAAAGTACAGACTAATAGAAATGAATGTTTATATTCTCACTAATATTTAGAGCACAAGCCTATGTTATTTAATTACTGAAAAGGAAAATTATTCCTGTGTGTAAAGGTTAAAGCAAATAAATATTTCTTTTGATCTTTAAATTGATGTGCATGCAGATTAGTAAAAATGACACTTTCCCTTTTAATTTTCATTAAAAACTGCACATTCACATCCGTATGGATTTATATTTTTATTTATTTGACAGATGGAGATTTTGATCAGCTCCATCACATCCCTATTAAATACCAAAAAGGACTAAAATAATATGCTAAGTATGGTTTCTGCTATTGTTCACAGGACATTTTTTTCACAGAAATGGTTTTTCTCACAAGAACTCAACTACATAGTGCACAAACGCACCCTTGGGACAATGCAGACAAAGTGTGAGCCCATCTCTCGACAAAACCAGCACCCTGTACCTGTGATGCCCATGATGAATATACTTCAGATGTACTACATCTGTGTAGTACAGTTTTGTAAGTGTAGTTTTGACAAAGGCTTTGTCATCTTCTGAATTAAAACTTCCCTCACATACAAAGCTTGCTTTGCTCCTGAAAGTCTAGAAAGAGAATTACAGTAAAACAAATTCTTCACTACCATTAATATGAAAAGGGAAAATTATGCATTAATGAACCATAAAAATGTAAATTTTTTTCCCCCACCAACATGCAAAACTTCCTGTCTAACCTTTCAAACAGAAAATAAGAACAGCAAAGATATCTTTAAATCCAGGCTTCAGACTCAGATGTTCAAAATCACATATAAAGTACATAATCTGGGTGGTCCTTTATACCCTTAACCCCTCACCATTCATCTTACTATTATTTCATCTTTTGTTTAGCCATTTTATTCTGTTGTTCTTGAGCAGCACAGTGGTATACCAGCTGCCTCAGAGCTCCTGGCTCAGTCTATGGGGAGTCTGGATGTCCTTCCTCTATGTCTTCCCCCCAGCTCTCACATCGCACCCATGCTTCCTTGCAAAGCATCTACGCTTCCAGCTGTTGTACTGCTGAGCAAGCTACTCACCCAAAAATTACGCCAGTAAAAATAAGTAAATATTTATAAGAGGACTAACAATGTAAGATGCATAGGAGAAAAGTGTCAGTTAAATGAATAAATGTTTCCCCCCAGGTGTTCTGCTTTCATCCCACAGTCCAAAGCAACAGTGAAATGGAGTGTCTAAGTTGCCAGTGAGTGAATATGACCGCGTTTGATTTCCCTGCAACAGACTGGTGTGGGGGTCCTCTGACTTGTTCCCTGTACTTCAGGGATAGGCTCCAAACTACACTGACCTCACACTGCACAAGCAATTATTGATAATGGATTGCATCTATTGTCCCTTTTGACATTTCTTCAAACGTAAATTTGATTGCTTTAGAGTTGCAGTTCATTGTTTTAGAATTGTAGAAGCTGCTTTTAATCTAAAGAGGCAAGCCTTCTAATTATTGGAACCACCTGTAAGGCTCATAACCTCTCTCTGCTGAGCCGCTTGGAGTGTATTATTTGTGATACAGGAATAGGGAATCAAATCCCATAGTCATCTAATGATATTGCTTTTTTGAGAGCACTACATGCACTTTATTAATTGAAGTTTTACATTGTGAATTGTAAATTTAAATTGTGATTAGGAGTCGGCAATATTCTGGTAGTTTTATGCAGCTACTTGTGATTCTTAAGTACGGTTTGTTTCCTTCACCATATTCACACATCTGCAGCTAGGTCTCTTCTAAGGTAATGCATTTACATTTATTCACTTAGCTGACGCTTTTCTCCAAAGCAACTTACAATGTTAAGTTACAATTATTTACCCATTTAGGCAGCTGGGTAATTTTACTGGAGCAATTTAGGGTAAGTACCTTGCTCATGGGTACTACTGCCAGAGGTGGGGATCGATCCAGTGACCTCTGGATCTAAAAGCTGCAAACCAGCTCTAACCACTACGCTACCAGCTGTCGTGCACAAACTATTTTCTATCAGATGTGCGTCGCTTTGGAGAAAAGCATCTACTGAATGAATAAATATAAATTGAAAGGAAAGGCTTTAATTTGCCTTCTCAACCTCTTCAGCACTGTTTTGCTTCAGGGCTCATAATCAGTATAGATTTCACAAAAGATTAGTATAGATACGAGAGAGTCAAAACATTTCTGAGATGCTTGGCAAAGGTCACAAGACAACCGAGAAGATATGTCCCACAAGGGGGAGGATGGTTGCTCACTTAGTGTTGTTCTGTATGTTACCAAGGCTAATATTCTGAGTGAAAATCTCTGTTCTTATAAGGTATTTCTCGTAAATGTGAGTTGACTGCTCATCATGACAATTTTTTAGTACAAGTTACATTTGCATGGAAGTCAGAATTCTGATGAAAGGAGCCTTGGTTATATGAGGGAAGCTTGGCCTAACAAAATAACTATGGTCCACCAACTGATGTACACCATTCTGGCAGTGCCCCATTTATTCAGGTATGAAGGGACCCATTCAAACTGCCAGATGGGTCATGTGGAAGGACTGAGGGCATCAGAACAATTCATCTTCTTCCCAGCTCTCACACCACATCCATGCTTCCTCGCAAAGTCAAACACTTAAGTACCAGGTTTAATATTAGGTCAGGTACTCACCTTCCAGTAGTCAGACTGTAAACTGTAGTACCTCTGGTATGCTGATAATGCTACAAGAAAATAAGACATAGGTTAGTATGACTAATACAGTGTTTAACAAAAAAACTGGCGCAAAGCTATATTATTTTCAGTATGGGCCATTATAGCAAAAATATGATATACCACATATTTGTAAATGTTAAATAATGAGGCAGCAACAGTTTCAAGGAAAGTCATTGTTTCTGAGCAGCAATTAGAGAGGAGATTGATGTTTGCATTCTTAATTCCCGTCCAACAGCAACATTAAAACGTATCCAGGAAATAGCAGTGCTTTTTCCATTAGAGACTTTCATACTGGCACAAGAAGAAAAACAATCTAAATAACAATTATGCAGCACAATACACACTCCATTTGGGTGGGGTACAGCAGGACTTAAGGCTGAAACACCACAGTGCCAATACTCCAACTATTTACAAACAAAACAAAAATGTACACTACTTAGAAAATCCTTTTCAAAAAGTCCAAACAAAGAGAATGACTTGAAAAGATTAAGAGGTTTAAACTGAAAGGAAAAATATGGGTATGCCCATAACCCTTATATATCTGCAGTTAGAGAATGCTTTATATCTAGCAGCTGAGTGAAAGTATAGCTCTGGAAGTCAAAGGGGCATAAATATTTTCTGTATACTAAATAAGGTCTACACTTTGATTAACTAGTATTAAGTTTAGTCTAAAAAACAAAATAGAACATGGCTTAATGCAAGTTCAACACGTCTAATCAAATCTTGAAAAAGGAGGACAATGTTCATTTTATACAATGTAAAACTAAAAAACAGTTTAAGATCTGCAAGTTAGCAATTTAATAAAGCAAGAAAATGAATACATAAATTATAAAAGGATTAGGGAAGAAAATTACGATATCAGCAGTTACATGCCATGGTTTCAAACACCCATGAGAAGTCTGGGTCTGTTATCTGCTAAAAAAAATTATTTGGTTTCACAAAGCATGTGAATAAAGAGGATTATGTCTTGTGTATTTTTGAGGTTTTAATTTAATTCTCTATGGTAGCATTTAGGCAACTGTACAGTGTGCTTTAATTTTCCAGCTATGCAAAACAAAACCTGGTAACCTTTAAAAACCCACAGGAGTAACGGATACAGTCATTAGTCACTGCATTTGTTAAACCAGCATGTACTGTAAACCCTGGGTGTAAAAAAGATTACCATAAAAATCTGTCCTTGGGCTTTCAGCAAATCCCTAAACCATAAATATTGTTCCTAAAAGTTTATACACTCAGTGGAAGGTAGGAATGAATTGAGGGAAATAAAGTGTCAGGAAAACAGTAAGGCACTCATTGTATTTTTTGCGAGATGCACATAGCTTTGGAGAAAAGTGTCTGCTAAATTAATAAATGTAAAAACCTTGCAAACAAATTCTAAGGGTGAAGAGATACATGTACTAATTGTGTGACCTCTACAACTCAGCTAGGCATTCAGACACTGTGTACTTGATGCATGAGCTTTACAATAACCACAACATGTTTAAATAGATAGGAGACAGTGAAAGTGACAGCATGTGCCCAACACAGGGAACACACAAGCCAAAAGGAACACAAGCTGTAGTTTCAACTCTTAAAGAGGTATTCATGTTAGTTACCTGTACAGTCTATCAGCTCACCTGGAATTTAAAGCAGAAGTTTGCGTTCCATGGGACGCAACAAATGCTAAAGTTAGAAAACCTTCTCCCTCTTGTGGGCTGGAGTGGGCAAAATTACTTTTTGATCCAAAACCCTCATGGGAATCCACTTAAATTTTCTGTAGCTTCCCCCCCCACATCACAAATAAAGAAATATATTTGATATTTTACACAGACTACAGGAATGTCCAATAGCATTGTTTATGCACTAAAAAGCTCCATTTAAAAGGAAACTGAGAAAACTGCACCCCCCTACTACTTAGTAATGCAAGGCTTCCAGAATTACTAGGAATGTGGAATTTCTCATTTTCTCTGAGGAGCAACTTCTGCTACAAACACTGACTGTGTGGTTTTAACTTTCCTTTGCTTCAAAACGTATGTATTAAACATGGAATTTCAACCATGGCACTGGGAATTTGCTGTGATAATAGCTGTTGAGTTTTTGGCATGTTCAGCAGTTGAATGAACGGCCTGATTCAAAGTACACAGAACAAAAAACATACTACGAGAGGACTATGCCATTTTAAAATTGTCTGAAAATAAATGAGTAATGGGCAGAAAAACTGTTAGAGGGCATTCTACAAGTTGTATCACAAATTAATAGAAAGTTTACAGAGGTCACCAGGAACAGGGTTTCTTGTAACGTGGAAAAAAAAAGTTTTCCAGTAGCTACCATTTCCGTATTATGTTCTGTAAAAACTGAAGATACCGCTATAAAAACAAAAATTCACCTTTAATTTAAAAAAAGTTTAGATGCATTACAGTTACCAATATACAGTTACTTAAAATGAAGATACTCTCCCCACAAACTCCTGTTTAATCCACATTTGTCCTATAAACGTATAGGACATTTAAATTTTTGCCAGTTCCAGCTTTCTGTATTATCCCAGCTTTTGTCTCTATAGAAACAGCATGCCAGTTCTCACTGGCACAGTAAGAACCACTAACCCTCACAAATGGAAATGTGAGGAACTACTGTGGTTAATGTACACTTTATGTCCATCTACCACCTCAGTGGGTAAACACATTGCATGCAGTCTGACAAATACATGTGGAGAGAGGTAAAGAAAACAAGTAATAAATTACCCAAAAAGCATATTTATCTTCAAAAATGTGTTAACTCAACGGTCCATTACTTGAAAGGCCTGTGTAGTTGACACTAATTTCCCATCTGCAGGATACAAAAGGTAAAAAATATGATGGGTTCTGTATATTGAAGAAATTAATAAAACAGGATGTCTCCAGGGGTGACTGAAGACAACAGGACAGAAAGGACAAGAGAACAGTTGTGAAGAAGTAATGTTATAACAGATGTGGAAGTAATGATCCTCCTCAGTGAGAAAATGTTGCAGACACAGACAATAACTACACGGCATTTAAAAAACTGAGCACTAACACTTTGAAGAGCAGCTGAAAGAATCACAGAATGAGAATCCAGTAACAAGCAATAAAACAGGACAGGGAACAGAGAGCACCAGCTTTATAGTTTAAAGAGACAGAATAAAATAAGACTACAAATAGCACTAAGCAAAGAGAACAACAAAAGGTAACAAATCACTGCCAGGGTAAATCAATGGAGAATCACACACTGAAGGTCACATCGTAGGTGCAGCTGCTGTTTACGGTTGCAAAGTTACACACACAATTAATAGATTCTTGTGGGCACGGCCCTTTCATGTATCATCTTATTCATCCCAAACCTCTACAGTGGAGCTAGTTTGATACAGCAGCAAAGGAGCAGGTAGAGCAACAGAGTGTTTACATATCTGTACACAGAGTCTATACGCAAATCAGATTGGGAAAACGGGCAGTGAAAAGCCTCTTTGTCCTGTACATCATCACTTACAAAGACAAGAAGTGCTGGCTGGTGATTTACTACACTATCCTGTTTGTACAATACAAGAAAAATTGCTCATGCACTAATGAAAAGAAATTAACTACAATGCCAAAACTTAGTGCAATTTTGGTTAGGAGCAAAAACAACATACAGTAGATTCTTGTTAATTTATCCATCGGTAAATCGGGGAAGCCATTCGGAACAAATTTTAAAGAACAGAAAAAAAAATGAAAACAATCAGAGATTGCTTAGCTTGATTGGGGCACCATACATTTGATGAGGACAGTGACTCCTAAATACACAATTGTAATCACTGCAGGTGAGTGGCTTGTGGGCCGATACTCAGTAAGGAACAGCTATATTCAGACAGCGTAGCGGTGATTTTGTAAAATTTCAGACCCTTAAAGATGCCACAAAGACTTGACACTAGCTAAAAGAACTGCCTTACGTGACCAAAGGAAATGTCAGCCGCCCAACACCACTCATCGCCAGGAGGCGAAGACAACTGGAGTGTCGAAATCTACAATCACACAATTCTCTGGCAAGCAGCAGGAGGGCACATTACACGAAGCATAGCAGATATCACAAAGTCACTGAAATTCCTCCAACATCATGAACTACATTAGTGTTTGACATTGACTTTTTTTAACCATAAATATTTTTCTGTGATTTGTACCACTTGCTTCAGAATTCATTTTTGCTGCTCAGTAAATGGTAGTTTGTCTTTTGTTTTATACCCATTTAACCCTTCACGTGAAACTCAACATAACTGGGCCAGCTCCTTACTTGGGCCAAAGTGTTCTGGTTTCGATGTGTCCCAATTAACCAGAATCCACCATATACAACATGGTGATACATGATGAAACTTTTTGGTGCATATTCACATTAATCAACACTTTGCTTTTCTCAGCCATCTCACCTGACAATGTGAGGACAGTTCAGACACAATATTAAAATGCTTCTGCTTACCTTTTGAGTAATCCTCCAGTAAGAGGTTGAAGTGACCTAGTTGGCAGAACAATTCTGGATCAACTTTTCCTTCAGCTTTCAGAATTACGGAATCGTAGCAGCGAACAGCCTGTTAGAGCAAAAAGGCAGAGAGGAATTACTTATTAACGTTTTCACAAACTGCCACAAGACAAATCCAGTGTGCTAAGGGAGCAGCTGCACTGTACATATCACAGCATAGCTTTCCCTTTCAAAATACATTCAAGACATAGCTCTCACCTCATCTTACAGCAAACCTCTGCCACAAAGTGATTTATGGCCACTTCTAACAGGTACACATTTTACTGGAGTAAATATTAGGGCCTCCCTGAGAAAGGGAGGAGGAGGGAAAAGAAAAAAAAAATAAAAAACCTCCCATATTTTGAATAAAAAGTAAATATGCCTAAGCTTTATAGTACCCATTTGCACATAATAATATATTTCAGTCCACGAGTGATGAAAACATCTCTTCTGACTGACTCAAAGACTAAGCTGGCATGGCACTGCAAGACAGAGGAGGAGACAGTGATCCTGTCCCAAACTGACAGCACATCAGGGCAAGTAACACGCAAATACATCCAACTGTTTATTCTACATCCTCCAAGCTGCTCACAGGAAGACACAAACCTCATGACGTGATTGAAGACTTTCACTAGGAGTACCTTCATCATGAGGCAGAGACCACAGAGACTGACTGCATCCCCATGCATTGTCGTCGACTACTACTCGACTTGTTTAACACATTTTCACTATAAGCAGCTAGGACCACATTTGTCAAAGTGGAAAACTACACAAAGACCAAAGGTGAGGGAGGCCAAAGGCGGGGGGGTATATGGTGTAGAATGGTTCCAATTCAAAAGTTAAAACCTGTCAAATGAAACACCACACTGCATCACAAATTTCCACATATTTTTTCTTTTCATTTTTGATCCAGAATTAAATGTTACACTCATTTGAAAGTTTGAGTAAGTCAGACAGCACAGAGGAGCCAGTGATGTTCGGAAAGCAGGGAATCAATGCTCACAAGCACAGCGCGACACCAGGTACACAGGATAGAGAGACACACACACTGCCCATTGGCTGAAGGCGCTTGTCCCAAGCAGGGTTTGCGGTAAACCGGGGCCTAACCTGGCAACATGAGGCGTAAGGCTGGAGGGAGACGGGACAGCAGTCCATCTCAAGGCATCCCAAGCAGGACTCGAACCCCAGACGCGCCAAAGAGCAGGACCCAGCCAAACCTGCTGCGCCACCATGCCCCCCGCAGGATACGCACAAACTGATCAAACCTAAACTGACCACACCAATGCACATGGCATTAAAATGACCCTTCGGGTAGCCTGAACAGAAACCATACATCACGATACAAAACAGCACTTTGACTACTGCCACACAATTTACTGGGAGGAAACCAAAACCCGCTTTTTACAGGAAGCACGTACATGGCTGTTAGACTGGGGTCAGACCGTTAAAAAATAAAGACAATTCTCCAACACCGTCAACATGAACTGAATCTTTCCTTGTTGGCAGTTAAGGCAGACTACCAGTTACAGGCCATCTGTACAGGCCAAAGCGTTGAAACCTCTGACATGTTTATTCCCCAGAGAGTCTCATTATTTAAACAGTCAAAATGAGCAGCTATTAGCACGTTAGCAACTATGTACCCATCAGGTCTGCCAGCAAACAATGAAAACTGCTGCGAAGTTCAGCATAGAGCACATAGCAATTCCATTTCACAATACCATGGAAGAAACAGAACTAACTTTGTTTAGAGCTGCTGGCTTTGGACCCCAAGGTCATAGGTTCAAATCCCACCTCCATTTATACTACACTTGAGCAAGGCAATTACCCAAAATTGTTCAAATAAAACTGCACAACACTGTAAGCTGCTTTGGAGAAAAGTGTCAGCAAAATGAATAAATGTAAAATAAACGGGCAGCACGTGGCCTAGCATGCAGCACTGCTGTCTCACAGCACCTGGGTGGGTAGGTGGGTTTGATCCCCACTCAGTGTCTGGAGTTTGCATGTTCTCCACATGTCTGCACTGGTTTCCTCTGGTTTCCTCTCACAGTCCAAAGACATGCCGTTCAGTTAGATTACTGAATCTGAGTCACCCGTAGTGTGTGACAGAGAAAGTGTGTTCCACTGATGTAGAATGGGTCACTCATCCATAAGTAGTGTATCTTGCAGTGTAAGTCACCTTAGTGAATAGGGTGCGGGCTGATAACTTCTAATGAACACTACATAGCGTTGTGTCGGAGAAAAAGTGTCTGCTAAATGAAGTAATGTAAATGGATCCAACATTTCCTACCGTCTAGACTGTTAACAGCAGGTAGGGAGATGTGCTAGAGAAAATGAATGGTCCATTCTAGTTCTCTCTCAACTGCACTCTTCAAGCTACACCACCGTTTTCTATTGTTCAGCTGACACCTTTGAACACAGTGACTTACAGTAAGCTACTTTTGTTCCCATTCTTAGAGCAGGGTATTCTTGCTGTAACATTCAAGTGTACCACAGTACTTGAGAAAGGTGTACTTACCCTTTATAAATATGTAAAAAAAATTAAGTACCTTAATCTTAGTTGCTCTGCAGAAAATCCTAAACCTTTTAGAGTTTCTCTGGAACATTTCCCTACCCGACATGGAGTGGGCTAGGAGTGAAACTGAAATGCAATAGTGAATATTTTTAAAATAAGGGGGTATAAATGTATTTTCAAAGATCAGCTAAGACTAAATCCTGAAAGTTGATGAACCATAATCTCCAATTCGCAGGTTAATGTATGTGTAAAATTTATGATTCTGAAACTGTGCTAGTAACAAAGGTCAGTTAAATTAGCATCTTCATTCTTTATTTTTTCAAGCAAAGAATAGCTAAGACGATATCAATCAACAGTATGCCAGCAGCAGCACTTCACGGAAGCAATTCATGAATTAAGAAACAAGCCAACATCATTTTCAGTCATTTTAGAGGGAACTTTCTGTATGTGGAAGCAAGGCAAAGTGACAAATACAGAGCATCAGTAGTAATCCTTAACGTGTCTATATCTGGACAATTAAGCAAATAAAAGCAGAATCACCCACCCATTTGTACCCCCGCAACACTGAAAATTGTAACCCCAGTATTGACCAGGTCTATCAACACAGTACGGATATCAGCACTGACTATTCAACAGGCCAAACCAAATCCGTAACAGACAACAAGCTTTAAGAATGGGAAAGACCAAAGATGTGTGGAAAGCATTGAACATCTCTTCCAAATCAGAGCACAAACAGTGAGTATATTTGTACTCATAGGTCCATCTGTCACACAGACAACACTAAACCACTCCCCTGGGCAAAGACCAGAAACCCTTCCAGAGTAGAACGTCTGCTCAGCTGATGAGTATAGAGTGCAGAGATTAATGAAGAGATTACTTGTGACATGACCAGTTTTGACCTACTGGCCTACAGTCAAGGATACCTCATTTCAGTTACCAAACAATCCATTACCACAGTGACATCACAGCCTGAAGAGAGATTCAGGGCAAAGGGCTATTGAAACAAGGGCAGAGATGGCTGTGATAAGCACTTTATTCCTGTGTTTAGTTCACCACCAAGAACACACACACAATGCACATGTTGCACGAGCATGCCTGTGTTTGTGTGGGTGTTGCAAAGGCTTCCCAGTGATGGCCACTCACACCAAATTCAGCAGCAATTGGGGCTGCGGAAGTTGCTCTTTCAAGCACAGCAACGCTTTCCGCCCAACTGCTTCACAAACAATAAATGCCATTTCTTTTGCAAATGTGCTCAGTAGTACAGCCACACTTGGGCAAAACTATTCTGCAAGAATGCCTACTTAATCTTTGTATATTTTTACAGGCAGTAGAGTACACAGAGGTGGAAAGAAAACGACTACATTTAGCAAGAGTGGGTGAAATACCCACTGAGACTGTGTACTGGCAAGACAGGTAGATGCTCCAAGACTAACAATGGGTTTATCAGAAAGTAAACCCATCGTAAATGGAAAAAATTGTAAGTCGAAAAAGACTGCAGCCGGTAGAATAGTGGTTAGAGCTACTGCCTTTGGATCCAAAGGTCGCAGGTTTGATCCCCACCTCCGGCTGTAGTATCCTTGAGCAAGGTACTTACCCTGAGTTGCTCCAGTAAAATTATCCAAGTATAAACAGGACCTTAACTTTGTAAATCGCTTTGGATAAAAGCATCAGCTAAATATGTAAATACGGTAGCGCACCTACTGAAAATCATAGCCTAGCCTACCTTAAACTGGCTCACAGCACTTACCACTGCCTACAGCTAGGCAAATTTAAGCAGGAGATACACATGGCTGTTTAGCAGACATGATGGGATGCAAAAACACAAAATAAAAACTGTTCGACGCCGTATCGGATGTTTACACTCGTTCGCATGATTGCCACAGAGACTGCAAGGGTGGTTGAGTGGCCCAGCATTGGGAGACAGTATCGTACAGCATATCACAAGCGCGGGAACAGATCGAAATTCAAAATTTGAAGTATGGATTCTACCAAATGCGTATCGCTATCGTACCATCGTAACTTTGAAATATCGTTAAGTCAAACATTCAAAAGTAAAGTAGCATCTGTACTGCACTGCATGTCCTTTCCTCCACACACATCCATGCATACATTTACATCTACCAACAGATTTCAAAAAACAGAACTGACAGAAAATATCAAATTCGGGCTTCCTATAGCTGCCCGAATCAAATTCAAAACCTTGGTTACTGTGCACAAATGCATCAGTAGAACTGCTCCCAGCTATTTACAAGGCTTAATCAACCGGTACACCCTAGCCAGGCTCCTTCGCTCATCTACTTCTGCTCGCTTGGTGGTCCTGCACACGAAAGGCAAAGCTCGGAGGTTCTTGGTTCTGGGTCCATTGTAGTGGAATGACCTTCCCCTGTCACTCAGAACTGCGGAAGCTGTTTATTTTCAAGAAGGGTCTAAAAACCCACCTCTTCCAGATCCACTTCACCCAAGATCCCTCCAACTCATTTATGGTGTAAATGTTCATTCACTAACTCCAGAAGCATCCCCAGATACAACCTTTATTCAGCCATTACTCTGGTATTGTACTTGCTCATTTGTGTAGCTTATATGTTTTTTTTTTTTTTAAAAAATAAATTAGTGGGAGGGTATCGGGATTTGTCTATCCCGTGTCATATGCACCTACTTGAACAATGAACCTCGGTGCAGCAAGCGGTAGGGAACAAACTAGGTTTGCTTGAGACTTTCATGTCTGCAGCTACGTCTCCTTCTCTTAATGTAATGCATAAATTGTACTTTCACTGAGATGTACGTCACTTTGGACAAAAAGTGTCTGCTACATGAATAAATGTAAATTAACACTGGCCAGTCACCTGGTGACTTTCATACGCTTGGAGCTATTAAACTTATGAATTTACAAAGTGGTGTCATCTAGCATGACAAATCAGTTTGTTCATTAATTCATTCCATTCATTATCAGCAACAACATGTCTAAAGCAGGGCTGTGGTGGCCTAGAGCCTATCCCTAAAGCAGAGAGCATTGGACAGGGTACAAGCTGAACAGGAGGCCTACCCATCGCAAGATAATCACACATACACACACAAAGGCAATTTAGCATCACACATTAAACAAACTCATGTTTGGACTGCATGAGAAAACCCACACAAATGCAAAGAAAGCATGCAAACTACAGAGACTGAGCTGGATTCAAATCCATATCTTAAGTCAAAACCAAAGTGTTATGTGGCACCAGTACTACTTGCAGCTCCACCCTGCCATTCTTTGACATGTTGATACAAAAACTACTTGACCCCTGCCTGTGGAAACACAGTGAACATAAGACCAAAAAAATTAAAGATATAAGCATAATGGTAAAGTGCATACAAAGAAAATATTATCCAGTTCAATAAAACCTACTCATTGCATTGCTGCAAAGGTTTGGTACCATAGCAAAGATCACAGGTCATACTGGCTAGTGCCGTATGCACACAGGGATCAAACTCACACTTCAAGAGTTGACAGTTCATTTGAATTTTCTGCATAGGCTACTCAGAGCGATTAACTTCCAGCGATTATGATTTTCTTGTGAACTATTTTGCAAACCCCACAAATACTTGAAATGAACCTCTCCCAAGTAACAATGGTGCAACTGACATATCTGCAAATATTGGCTGAACTTTGTCAATATTCACTTTCAGCAAAAGAATCGATAACACAATCAGGCACGACATTTTCTACCCAGCCCTACAGCACTGTCAATCCAAGAACTGTAAATAAAATAAATGGGCTGAAGATTTACTCATGTTACACTGGAGTATATGCAGAACCTTCCTTTGACTGAGAACAGAACTGTAGCACACAGGTAAACCTGCCAGAAAGAGCGGACATTCACGAGTACACTCCTCGACAAAGCAACAGAGGTTACACTATAACTAGCATGCACTGACACCACCATCATACCCAAGCAATCAGAGGCTTGTCTGGGATGGCTACAGAAGCAAAGCATAAAACACAAACGCATCCACCTTTAGAACTTAATGCTGGAACTTGTCATCTGACAAAGTAGACGTCAAAAGGGGGATGATACAGTAGAAGACCCACAAGCAGTTTTGGACTGCAGCAGACTCCAACCCCAACATTGCTGCAACCAAGCACAGCACCAACCAGCAAAAACTCTAACCACCGCATTAGGTCTGAATTCATTTCACACAAAAGGTAAAGCCAACAATATGTCGGACATATTCATTTATGTCTCCTCTGAAAACCAACTGTCCAAGCACTACATATGTGCGCAGATGGAACCACACTTCAATGACACTGCAACTCCTCAAATGATACAGATCCAATACAAGTGTATGTATTCACAACCAGCTAGTTCTTACCCCAACCTGTTAGATATTAAAGGGGACAAAACAATTGTATTTTACCCATCAATGAGTTGCAGACTTCCATATTTCACAAAGTTTATTTCTTTTGAAATCTGTCAGTTTTGCTGGAGCAATTCAGCTCCAGCCACAGCATGGTCCCTCCAGTGACTTAAACCTGGAACCATCTGGCCTCAAGCCTCTGTAATAAAGTACACTATATACACCTTATACTGCTTAGCATTTATTAATTAGTACCAATTCAAAGTTTATTCATTATGCCTCAAAATATCCACCCCCCCACCATGGCATGCAAGAGCAGAACATAGAAAGCAGAAGAGTATAATAGTGGGTTAATAAATGGACCGAAAGACATTGAAAATCACTAAAGTGGATAGTGGTTCTTGTGAGAAAGGTAGTCGGTCTTTTACCAAGGATTCCACATGGCGAATAAGTTGGAAAAACACAAAACTGTCTGCTGAGCAACTGGGTGCACAGCTAAAAGGATCTAAAAGAGGCAAGATAGGATGTTTTAAAAACCTCCTGTGGAGATCTCAGGTACCTTGAGGTCAAAGGATAGCAGGAGAGACAAAGTGTGCTGCTCCTCAAATCAATGCTAAATCTCCAGGGTAGCAGGGCATACCCTTTAATAAGTAAAGAAAGCAATTTTGGCACAGGTTTGTCAGAGAAGAGTAAACACATGCAGATCAAAAATTAGGAACAGGTACAGTGAAGCTATGACTGTATGCAAAAATTCAGGGAGTGAGGGTTGTGTATGCAGAGGTAAGCTTTTACACATGCCATGTAACTAGCTTATAAAACGGTACATATTTATTATTTAGAATTTAAGATGGACTATTCCCAGAAAGGTAGAAAAAAAACACTAATTGAACCACGCACTGTAAAATTTCACAATATTACTAGTCGGGTCTCAATGGCCCATAAAAATACATGCAGTGAAAACAAAAACCTAAGATGATTTGTCACAAGTTCATCCCAACCACATGTGCTGTGAGAATATCACCATTTGGCATCATGTCTGACAGCAAAGCCAAGATCCACACTGCCTTGGAGTCATAAGCATTATTATGGATTACATAATATACAGCAGCAAATTAGTAATTTGTTCTGGCAAAAGATATGAGGTATTACCTCTTGCTAGCCATGGTGGTGAGTATCAGCATGCAAATGACTAAGGTCCATATGCTCAGTCCAAAGTCATAGCGGTGTTGAACTGAAGTAAGAGGGAGACATCAGACAGCTGACTACCCAAGAAGCTAAAGCATAAATGAAACTGCAACAATTACCACCACCACAAATGAAAGCAAGACACCATTGCAAGACTAACCTGTCTCAAGTAAATACCTTTGTAATGAAAAGATAATGCATTGCTATAATGCGTCATTTCCGATGTTCACGGTACTATTATAATATACAATTATTGCTCTGGCATGCAATGACACGTTGGCATGGCAGCAGCAGGTGGCACAATGGTTACAGCCAGGTTCAAATTCCCACTCTCCCTGCGGTACCCTTGAGTAAGGTACTTTCCCGAATTGCTCCAGTAAAAATTACCCAAGTGTAAATGATTGTGAGTAGCTTAGTATTGTAAAGCTAATACTGTAGATTGCCACAGAAGGAGGAGTTAACTGAATGAATAAATTTAAACATTGTATAGGCTTTGAAGCCCCTTCACATTTGACTCCTAGAATATAAAATTTAAAAGATGTTTACCATCAACACATGAAAATACTCCCACTGGCATCTAGAGGAGGGAGCCCTAGCCGCTCACTGCTGGCGGAGATCCCAGCACAAAGGCTAAAAAGATATTGTGGTGAGTTGAAGAGCCAAGTTCATAAGGGGCTCTGCGCAAACCATACGTGACAAACATCGACTTGAACGTGTTCTCTTGCGAACCGACATACATCCACACGGAGCAGAGCAGAACGGAGCTCAGCAGTCTGTTTCCAACACACAGCACAGGCTCACCATATGGCAGCCGTTCAGGACCGATTATCCTCAAAGCATTTCCTCATTTTCACCAGACTATCACATCAACCTTATTAACTGATAAAGAGTTAAAAAAAAAATTTAAAAAAAAAAAAGACAAACTGAAAATTAAGTGTTTTTTCTCTAAATATCTCAGTGCACCAATGGGGTCAAGTAAAACAAAACAAGACAAGCCAATGTAAACATCCAATTTACAAACAGCACTGACATCTTGCTACAGCACACGTGGAACTGATAAAACATGTATATAAGCATTTAACAAAGTAAGCTCACTCCCAGGAGCCATTCCTGAAAGTCCTAATCTGTTTCATGCCTTAATATACATGTTTATCGCAAACATGGATGGAGTAAAGTCTGAACTGCCTGTGTGTAAACTGGGGAGGAGAACACCACCTAACCACAGACCCTGCACCAAAATTTGTGCGAAAACTATTTCTTATTAAAAGAGCTCCTGTTCTGTCCAAAATGTACATTTTTTGCAATACCAATTTTGACATCCCCAACGACAGCCCAGGCAAGCTGAAAAACTTGGCCTCTCCACTCAGACGCAGTGGAGGAAATCATTCAGAACAATGAATAATGCTGCTGTTCTCATACAACTCAACTGGTCAATGTGACGGACTCATCCACATGATTACCTGCAGCTCGCAGTACTGGAGAACCTGCGCTTTGCTACGAACCGAACGTCCATTCTCCGTCCGTGACCTGTGAGGAAAAAGTCCCATCCGCTTGCAGCAATGGAGCCGCGTTGGGGGACACAACACTCCAACGGTTACTTCCACGCGAGCAGCAGCCACGCAGCTCCGCGCCATGAGCTGCGGGCGGGCGCGCGCCTGCGTGAGTGTGCGTGTGCGCGCGCTGGAGCTGCGGCGGAGCGCGGAGCGGAGCGGCCTTTGTTCGCCGTCCGCCGAGCCACAGGTTGACGGGATGCGCTGCCCACCGCGGCGGAGGGGCAACCGCACAACGCCGCTTTCCCAATTCCACAATCGCCTCTCACAAAAAACAAAAAGAAGAAAAAAAAAAATAATAAAAAAAAAAAAATCGACCCGAACGTCTGAATTCCACACAACCGCGACGCCACCGCCCGCCCTCCTCGCAGCACGCACCACGCACCACGAAATAGTACAATTTCGCTCCCTGATGCGATGTTTTCTCTCACTTTCCTCCTCCCGGTCCCGCCATCTTGGGCCGATGAGTGAGAGCAGCCATTACTGGTACCTCACACACACAGCCCCCCGGCCGGGTTTCAGGGTGAAAAACACTTTAAAACACGGCCGGGGAGGGAAGCTCTCCGGTCGGCCGGGACCCCAGGTCACTTCACCCTGAAGCCCGCCATGCAAAGAGAAAGGGCATCTTGTGTAACACGGTTAAAGTAGTGCGTCAACGTCTCGCACACAGCCTGGCTGGTCCAGAATCGATGCGGACGGCCGGACAGTCATTGGAAAAGGGAACAGGGAACGAGCGGTTCGACGACGCCCTAACGACACAGCCCCACTGGCCACAGCAGGCGACGCGGCCACATAACCAAGACTGCAAAGTGGCGATAAAGTCAAATACATGTCATGATGATGATCCACAGGACCGCACACTGGCCGCCCACGTCTGGCGCCAATAAGCCACCAACTAAGTCCAGACACCCGAATTTCGGGCCGAAAATGGCCACTCCGCTGCCTAGAAAGGAGCTCCAGCCGGCTGTAGAGTCACCTGCAGCCACCTGGCTGGCCGCGAGTGGTGGCGACAATGGCCACATGATGCGAACGAGGCGCAACACCGGACATGGCCACCTGGTCAGAGGACAGGCGACACACACAGCGGCCAAGCCGCCACCGATAATAAATGGCGACAGAGAGAGAACGCGCTGCTGGTGAAAAGGGCCACCGAGCACCTCTGGAACAGCTGGGAAACAGCGCGAGGGAATAAACACTACTACTATATGATCAAAACAGCTGTCGCAATGTGTCCGTCACCTGGGAATCGTACCTGGCGGACAGCTGCCCAGTACGACAGGGGGACACGATTGAGCTCGCAGCGTCGCCCGCCCGGGCCCCACTGTGCGCGACTAACTACTTCCCCCCCGGTCAGACCGACTCAGCGAACACGCCTGGACGGAGAGAGTCCCCCCCAGTGAGGCTTACCGGCGACACCGTGCGCGAACAGCCGAGTAAGTATCCGCGGCAGACTCTGCGCGCTCGCCGTGCGCCGCTCACGGAGCCTCTGGATCGCACCGAGCAGCAGCAGGGCGGAAGGCGAGGGGCAGGCGGACTGCGCACATCGAGGGGTCGCCGCGCCGCGCTCCAGCCGCTCGTCTCAACCAGACCGAACGAGTCGCCATTCACACAGCGACTGCGAAAATGCCCAAATTACGAAGGTTTGGGCGAAATAACCGGCACCGCTCCTACCACCACATACCTTCTGCAGCAAGGCCTTCGTTCTGGCGCCATCTTCATGAAGCCTCTGAAATCCAAACAGAGAGCTGCAAAGAGAGAAGACAACACAGGCGGCTCTCTGTCACTTTACGCCGTTAATTGCCTTTTTTTGCACATTTCAACCGGAGGCCGGCACGCAAATCTGCAAGAAAACGCCACAAACGTGCGCAAGGTTGAGCTTCTGACCTGTCTACTCCGACCAGGCTGTCCCTCTCCTGCGCTGTCAGCCTCGGAAAGTCCTCCTCGGTTTCACTCGCTTTTCCCGCCGCCATTTTCTTTTCCTCATCACCAGCAGCGCCGAGACTTCGAGCAGCGGCGCAGGCGGCGGCGGCGAGCGATACTCCGCACGATTTCATGGAAACTCGGCGAGGAGGAAAATGCAAATCCCACCAAAATAAAAAAGCGAACAAAAATAGATTCGATCAGGAACTTTTTTCCACCCAGGACGTAATTTTAAAAGAATTAACTAAATCCTGTAGGAAATGAGAATCCCCCCAGATAATCTTCTTTTTACATCGTTCTACATAAATTACTTCATGCGCCCAACAACATACGATGCACGGAATGCTGCTCATGCAGGGTACCGAAATGGTGTAATTTGGTTAATATCACAAAGTTCCCCCCGATCGACAGCTCAAAGTTGTTGTAATTGTGTCACACTGGCGAACCCACGCCGCTGCCGTCGGAACGCCCTCTCCAGTTCCACGGGCCAATGGCGGCTTCTGCACCACACCACGTGACAGTTCTTGTCTCAGGCCTCCTTTCTCCGGAGCTTCGTTTCTCATATAAACTTTCAAAGGGAGCGTGAAAAACATACACTCTCAACTTTACGCAGACCTTCCGCGCGTTCCAATTGGTCTTTATTGTCCATTCATGTGATGTGGGCATATTCTCAAAGATTCTATTGGCTAGCGTAGCTGTCATTTATAGTGTTAGCGTTGCAGGCGGAGCATTGAGCAGCAAGTTAGGGTGCACTGATCAATAGCAATATTCCAACGATTGCAGCAAATAATGTTCCATTTTAAAGAAAGGTGATTGCAGTTTTTATGATGACTGTAATATCAGCACGAAGAGAAGTTTAAGCACAATGGTACAGGGAAAAATATGCAAATTGTATATCGAACGTGTTTAACACGTATATTATTGCTCATTTGCCCATAACAACAAGCAAAAACGCCATAATGATTCATATGTGTGTTCAAATTCTTCTAGCTGTTTTGTATAGACTTCAAGAATTGAAAGCATATTCAAAACACGCTCTTTTAATTATTTTTTCATAATCTTTTTGTCAGTATTGTAGTTTGGGTTGTTTGCTCATTTATGTTTGTATTTTATGGAAAATAGGTCAGGTGTGTGATGTACGAGCAGACCAGACGTGTAAGGAAATATTTAGTAAGATAAGAAGGAAATATTTCGATACTATATAGATTATAATAGCTCACTGAGTTTATTCTTATTAACACATAGAGTGTTGTCTTTAAACCGCAAAAAAAGTGTTTCATACATTTTGATTATACGTCAATATGAAACATACGTGCTTGTTTGAATATTTTGCAATGGCTAATAATAATAAAAACGCATCTTCCGTCTGTGGTTTCATGAAGTCTACAGCTTGCGCTCCTGGAAGAGACCTGTTGAAGTGCTGCTGCCCGCACCGTTTCCACGGAGAGGTGAGTGACTTTCTCTGCCACAGCCTTTGGAAAGCAAGGCTCCGTCCGTGTGCCTTGAAGCACAACAGCAGACCAGAATCTCAGGCCATCCTATGAGCCTTGGTGAGCACAAAACAAAAGTACGTAGAAACCACAAAGTGCAGCCTACAATTACTTACCATGACTGCGGTTCAAAAAAGAAAAAAAAACCCCAACGCTTAAGTTAAGAAATGCTCAATTTCCTGAAGTTTGTAATAAAATCCGGCAGCCCTCATGAACGTATTTTACATAAGGTAACTTGAAAAAGAGACACGATGATCTGACACTACCAAGGGAAGATACAAAGTAAAAGGAATGAAAAAGTATTCTCAGTAAGGCACAACTCCAAGCCTCTCATTGATTAATAATCCTTAATAGCCACGGCTGTAACCCTCCGAATTCTCTTGTTAATTGTATGTTGGATCACAGTTCATTTGTGCCGAAAGGCTAGTAGTATACTATATATACAGAAGATTTTCGGACGAATTAAATAATCGAGTATATAGGAGAACATACAAAAATAACAATAACAAATATCTAATAATTGCACGCGGCATCATGATCATGTACATACGATAACTCGTAAACCTTCACACAACAACCACGGCGTACTAACTTAACTACAATCGTTGCACTAACTGAGCTAAAGATGACAACAATGCTGTAAGCATGAGAAGGAAATAATAAACAGAGGAATCTACTACGGACGAACGGCTGAACGTTGCGTTAAACGGTTTAAATGTTTACTAAACATACGAACGTTAAACTGTGTATACCTAGTATTACATGATAAACTCGATTCTGAGCAAGACGTCATTCATTCACAGGTTTGCGTTTAGACAGTACATTGATTGATCTGAATTACTGAATATTCATTTTATAGAGAAATTAATAAAAAGTTAAAATAATAAGAACTCAGTAAAAACGACAAACTTGAAGACACACGGCAACTGCATAGTACTGCAAATTTCTGGATATTTGCGTATTCAGTTTTGCCACTGCTTTATGACGTATGTGTGATGGTACCGGCAATTTAATTTAAAAAAAAAAAAGATGGAGGTGCCGGAGGACTGTTGTTTTATCGAAATTACATTGCTGTTCCTTTAAATACGGACGCTATAAATTTTAGGGCGGAGCCAGTGCGAAGGCGGCTTCCGGTTTAGGTATTTACCTGTAGTGTTTTTTTTTTTTTTTTTTTGGCTGCAAAATGGCTGCTCATAAGGACGGTAAGTGCAGGATTTAGTTCAATTGTTTTCTTCATAGCTGTACTGTTGTTCTGGACGGTTTATATGTAAGAAACTGTATGTGGGAAATGTTTCTTAATTCATCATACTAGAAAATATAATCATGTATTGTAAGTGACGCTTAGGGAATGCCACGGCGACTGGATTCCTTACGAAAACAAAATAGTACAGCTTGGACCTTGTAGCTCACATTTGATTTAGTTAGCCTAGTAATTTAGAGTTCTCTGGTTTGTGTTTTCATTTTTCCACTTAGCGGGCGACCTAGGAATTTTACACGGCGCGACTCGAGCAGCAACGAGCGAGTTGAGTTTGAACCTGACCTCCAGCTGTAGTATCAGCTGTAATAAAATAGGTGAATAATAGTGTTTTTAGCACAACGTAACATTGAGAAAAACAGTTAAATCGATACTAGGCGTTCATGACACACAGTGAGGACCGAGCACGGAGTTACTGTCATTCATTCATACTCTCTCCCAGGTTCTGATAAGTCGAGTGACGAAATTTAATTTTGTCAGCGAAATGCTTGTTTTCTTCGCGCCTGTATTTTCTGACATTTGTCGTGGAGCGAATGGAACCTGTTTACTCGAAGCTGATGTATCGTATGTCAGTAAAAGTCACTCAAACTCCTGGTCCCTCGCCACTGACTGTATTGTTTGGGTGCATTTTAGTGACATCTAGCGGCTGGACAGGTAAATACAGGTTGCGTAAGTAAGTTACAGCTCGTGCGGGACGTTCCTGAGATGCTGTGAATGTTACATTTTTTCAAATGATAAATATTTGAATAAGGGGTAAACCTTTATGCAGCTACTTGTGTAATGTATACTTGTTCATGTGGTGGAATGTGACCAATTAGCTACGCTCTAAAATCCCATGTCTCCATCCAAATTGCACTTTTATCTCACCTTTATATTGGACTACACATATTTGTATCCTACTTTATTTTATTATTTATTCTTTCCTGCTTTCATCATTATATATTCCTCGTATTCCTTCAGCATGTTCCTAGTTTCTACTTGTTTGTATCGCCTTATTTATCTGTACTGGGGAGAGTCGGAAAAGCATCTCTCTGGAGGTTATACTAAGTATGGTTGTGTATGTGACGAATAAAAACTTGAAACTTGAAATCTCTCCCTCTCTTAATATAATGTGAACTCTTTGTATTGTCCTCTGAGATGTATGTCGCTTAAGAGGAAAGAATCTGCTAAATTAAAAAATGTAAATGCCGATCCTAATAGCACCAGTAAGAATTTCAAGGTGTACTCTGATTTTTGGAGACCAAAGTGGAGATAAATTTAAAGTGGTGAGTAGGTCACCGTTGAACTCTAACTAATAACGTCAGCACACACACACAACCCACTCTACCTCCCGTTGTACTAATACTACGTATGTGTATATGTCCGCCATGTATTTTACTGGCACTCCGTTTTTACTATGTAGTCCTTGTCCACTGTGTATTGCATTTTACGTGTGTTGCATATTATCTGTACATTGAGTCTTATATGTATTATGTGAATACTGTACAGGTGTATAATGTGTATATTTGTGATCTGTATACTTGCAATTTATGCCGCACAGCTACGGGGAATGCACCACAGGTTTTCGCTACCTGTACACTTGTGGTTATGGTGAAGTGACAGTGATGTGATTCGATTTGACATGTTTATGGGTGAATCAGTCCAGAATTGCTGTTGAATAGGAGCCTGTAAAGGGCACATTCTTGTTTTCAGTAATTTTAAAATAGTTTGTTTTAATGCAACTTGAAGTTAAATTGTTTTACAGAGCAATTTTAAATGTATTGTAGCTACATCTAAGGTTTTAATCAGTGACTTAGTGGTAAATGTGATTTTGGAGTTATGAATAAAATGACTAGCCAAAGCCTCTTTGTAACTCATAAGTTGGGGAACCAATGTACTTAGGTTTGTGGTCAGACTGGGTACAACCTTTAACATGCCACCAGCACACCACCTCTACATAATGTATTCTCAGAGAGAGTCTTGTGAATATTAGCTTCTTAAAAGACCTCTTACTTTTAAGTGCTTTGTTTCTGTTCTCACTGAAATTGGCTGTAAGTAGCTGTAACCGTGACATTTTAATGTGTGAAATAACAATAGTAAGTTTCGGATTTAAATCAGGAGTTTGATTCTACTATGATTGAACAGTGGTCTATAAAGTGCTAATGAATGTTTCAGATTTTCTGTCAGGTAATTGAAATCAGTGTTTGGCTGTCTTACATGTAATTGGTGCAGTATTTGTCAGAGTGGCATATATTTACAACCTGATGGCTCCTGTAAGGGCTGTTAGTAATGCACTTGTGTGTGATTTTTCTTCGAGCGTGTCAGCTGATATCTGAGGGTTGATGCTGGCTCTTTGTAACGTAGATTGGCTTGTTATATTAACTTGCGACACATGCTTTATCATGTACACCTGTTTTATTTTGTTCATAGTGTGTAAGTGTACGTCACTATCTCTTTTACAGAGGGCGAGAGTGATGATGACTCATATGAAGTGATAGACCTTACGGAATATGCCAGGCGTCACCAGTGGTGGAGTCGCGTTTTTGGTAACAGTCCTGGACCAATTGCAGAGAAATACTCAGTGGCCACCCAGATAATGATGGGTGGAGTAACCGGATGGTATGTGAGCCTTTTACGAGTCACGCAGATTGATGACGTCACACTCCTTCAGAGATACTAAATAATTTCAAGTGTTATTAGTTAACAAAATGTGGATTGAGATTACTTGTAATAAACAAATTGTTTGGTTTTATGAAAAGCAAGTCTGGTTAGTGTGTCATTGGATAAAAATGTCAGCTATGCAAACAAAGGAAACAACCAGACAGTAACAATGTAAATTTAGTTGGCATTGCTTATGAAATGTAAATAAAGTACATTGCAGTTCTTTTTGAGTATGCATGCCGTTCTGTTTGTTAAAGTTAAGTGTAAAAAATCATTTTTTTTCTTTCTCCAAGGTGCGCAGGATATCTTTTTCAGAGGGTTGGAAAAATTGTTGCCACAGCACTTGGTGGAGGGTTCCTTTTATTACAGGTAGGAACTGTATCATATCACACACCTGTCATTCCAGTATGCATGTATCTCAATGTATGGTGAAGATTTACATTAATTTTAGTATGTATTAAATTATGTCTTTGTAGGAGCCTTGGAAACTGGAGTGATATTCTCATTTTCATGGTCTCTCTTTTGTAGATTGCCAATCACACTGGTTATGTGCAGGTTGATTGGAAGAGAGTTGAGAATGATGTCAACAAAGCAAAGAAGCATTTGAAGAACAGGGCTGATAGAGCAGCTCCTGAAATCAAATCGTTCCTTGGGGAGGTCAGTTTAAATTTGCTGTCCGCTGATTTGTTCCTTAATTTAGTTGCTACATTAACATTTGTCTTTCAACACAATTTTCAGTGTGCTGGTTTCTCATATTTTGATCATTTCAGTTTCAAAATTTGAAATATACGCTCGTCTGTTTTCAAAAATTTGTTTGCACAGCGAATGCCACCAGCATTTCTGCATCCAGTCATTAGTTGACAATAAAACACATCCAGACAGTAGGAATTTGTAATAGAATTAATCTTGTTTATTATTGCTATATCATTGACTTTTACAGAAACTGCACAGTAAATATAGATAGATAGATATACTTCATTGATCCTACAAGGGAAATTATGTTACAGCAGCAGAACACAATAGGATACAATAAAATAAAATGGAGTACCAAAAAAAAAAGTTAAAAAGCAAACTTGCAGGTCTTAAAATACTTATAATATAAAAAAATATAAAACAAGTGGAAAAATACAAAATAAAGACATGTACAATTATATATACAGTTGGAGGAATAGTAAATATTTGTATTTGAACAAATAAATAAAAAACAGTATGTAATGCAGGTAGTGCAACAATATATAGTGCAAATTGTACAGAATGGTAATATGGCAAGATATGTGCTGTCAAATGATGAACATCTTTAAAGTCAATTAAAGATGATAAAGTAAGCCTTCCAAAAGACTGATGTCATGTTTACAACAACCCTGCCTCACAGCTTATGTTTCCAGGATTGAAACACAGCAACCCTGTATAGGATGTGTCTGGTGGCAGCTGGTACAATAGTGGTTAGAGCTGCTGTCGTTGAACTCAAAAAAGGTTGCTGGTTCAAATCCCACCTCCAGCTGTAATACGATTGAGCACGATACTTAGCCTAAAGTTGCTGTAGTAAAATTACCCGGCTGTATAAATGAGTGTAAATTAAATGTGTGGTTTATGAACATGGAATAAATAGTCTTGCAAATGAATTTTTAATTCATTATGATGTTATCGGAGGGTTTCACACAACCTGGCCTGTAAATAAATAGTAACATCTGCATTATTAAGCTTTTATTGATTTTTAACATAGTGGGTGGGTTTACTTTAAATCAGGCTATGAACATACTTCTGCTCCCAGTGCTTATGAGTTGAGGACTCGGTGTAATTCCAGACTGCAGGTAGCATAGTGGTTCCAGCTATTGCCTTACAATCTGAAGATTTTTAGCTTTTGAGTCATTCTAATGTTATAATACCCTTGAGCAAGATATTTATCCAGGATAGGGTTAGTGACAATGTACTGTGTATAAATGCTTCAATAATTCAGTATCTTAGACAGACCTTACATTGTAAGCAGCAAGCTGAATAATCATTTAAGTAATCTGTTAAATGTTTCCACATCAATTTAAAAATTAAAATCTTATATGGACAAGCGTTTTGTATTAACTGGAAATATTTACTTCAATCTTGAGCGCTGAACAAGTTTGAAACCTGGTTACCCATGTAGTCACCCTCTAGTTCACCAAGGCTGTAATCAGAATGCTCCTTAAAGGTTATCACAAAAGCTCATTAGATTGTTTTTATGTCTGTTCAGACAAGATCTATTCAATCTGTGTTCATGCAGTAGTCCTCGGTGAGACTCTTTTTTTTTTTTTTTTTTTTTTAAAAAAAAAAAAAAATTGGATTCAGTATCAGGCAGTAGTAATTAAGTGTGAAATTTTGTGCCTTCTGGTTCTTATCCATGAAGTGGTAACATCATTCTTTTTCATAACTACATAACTTATAATAGTCTAATACCAACATTGGAATGTACATGCTTGTGTTCTTTTGTGACAGTATGGAATTATTTGTCTTACATGCATGTCCTCACCAAGAAATGAACGTCAGTTGATTTTTTTTTTTTTTTTTTGAATAATTATTGCATGGCTTTGAACACTATATAA
Source organism: Scleropages formosus (assembly GCF_900964775.1). Lineage (NCBI taxonomy): Eukaryota > Metazoa > Chordata > Actinopteri > Osteoglossiformes > Osteoglossidae > Scleropages > Scleropages formosus. The sequence goes on along the minus strand of NC_041819.1, from coordinate 9,159,629 downwards.
AATTGAACAGGCTTTCTTTGTTCTAAGAGATTCCAGCCACATTTATTGCTTTATTCTAGTAAAATTTTCTTGCAGCAGATTAGGTTTATTACAACATGCTTACACTGTACTTTGCTTTGCAGTCTACTGAGTTTGTGAAGAGAAATGTTGTCCTCTCCGGTGGCTTCCTGGGAGGTTTTCTGCTTGGACTGGCATCCTAGACTTTGTGTGTCCCACCAGTCCTCCAGGAAGTAAATTGTGTGTGTGTGTGTGTGGGGAGGTTTTTTTTATTTTATTTTAAAAAATAATTCTTTTGTGCCAAGCACTGTCATCGTCTGTATAATGCCTGTTTATTTGGTCACTGTGGGGGGGGGTGATAGAACACAAGATTTACCTTTAAGATGGCCTGTACCATGACATTTGCCTCTCATTTGTGTATTTTGGCTTGTGTATCTTAATGAGCTCTGTGGTACTCTGAGACATACTTTGTTTTTGATAAATAATGAGTTTTGTGTTTTATGTAACTGTGGCAAACATCATTTTGAGGTAGTATCTTCTTAATGGTGCAGTATTGCCAGTTCTTTGTAGTGTATTTAGTTATGAATGCCAATTTCCATAGTTTTTATTTCTGTTTTTTGTATTTCAAGTAAAATTGTAAACATATTGGTGAAAATGGTATGTGCATGATAGTTGTTACTGGTTTTTAAATCAAAATTTTGCCTTTCAAAGATTATGCCTAACAAGTGTTGTCACCGTGATCGGTCTCTCTGCTGAGCCACTGTAAAAATTAAAGTTGTTTAAAAATGCTCATTTGTGTACTTACTATACATACTTATGTATAGTAGCTGCCTGTTTCCTTTTTTTGTGTTGCGAGGCAGTTACTTGGTCAGTAAATAATAATGCAGAGATCCTCTTAATAGCTTAACTAAATCACCAGATAAAATAGCTTGCATTTTAGCAATATTCAAATTTTGCTCCAGTTTTCTCTTTGGCAATATTGTTGACCAGTATTATGCTAGCCCAGGAAAATAAGTGAAATAAAAAGCGAGAGGATTCTTACGAGCAGAAGGAGAAAATGGGTATTTTGTGTTAGACAGCTCAGAAATAAGTTCTGGGGAAAGTTTCAAAAGAGCCCCTTAGGATTAAGTTTACAACTTAAAAAACTTACATGAATTAATTACACTGATGGTTTTTCTCCGAAGCAGCTTCCAATGAGTGAATTATTTCTTCAGCGGGGTCCATTTTATTAGAGCAGTTTTGGACAGGTACTTTGCTCATGGGCACTATAGCAGCAGGTAGGATTTGAACTTACACCCTTTGGAAGGTAGGTTAGAGGTAGCATGTAATGCTGAAGAATGTTATGTGTACGTGCTGCCATATAGCTGATATCCTTAATTCACTGTTTCATCCATATGATTTATAATTATTAAAATATTGTTAAAATATCGCATTTTTGTCTTCGGTCTGCTCCTTCTGGTTCTCCCTTCTTCATGAAGAACGTTTTTAGCTGAACAGACATTGTTGTAAGGACGTGTGTGTTACTTAAACATATCCTGTGGGTGTCAGTAAAGATAGCAATTCAGCTTGTCCTCGGAACCTGGTCTCGCTCTTGTCGACATCTGCGGTTCTTGCTTCTAAGATTTTTATGAAGACCTATTCTGAAAATGTTGCATTTACACCTCATGTTCTATATTACATGACTTCTGAGAAGGGTTCTTTTTGTTCTTATTTTGGTCTTCAGGTATGTCTTGCAAAAAATAGTTTGCAAATGTCCATCTGGTAGGTAGGGGACGAATTATCTGTGTAAAAGGAAAATATAATGGCTTTTGCAATCCTTTCTCTTAGTAGTGAGGTACAAAGCTTTTAAACTGTCTCTGGTATCACATAATTAAAGGTGAGCTAGATGTTATTCGTAAGGTTATACCCAATCACTATGGCACCTGCTCGATAACGGCACAGTGAGATCAAGCACAAACGCTGTCCAGCGTGTTTGATTTTGACTGTAACATAATGAGAAAGTAATGGAAGCCAATGTGGCGTTGCTAAATAATACCTTCAGCATGAAAAGAGGAGATATGAGCAATTGTCTCAATCTCTCCATCGTCAAACATTTAGACAGGAGAGGTGAATAAAGTGACGCATGTGCAGACTGTTCCTTGTGAAGATCCCACAGCGCTGTTCAGAGACGCTCCCGAGGCCATTGGCGCGCACCGTCTCCGAGGAGGGTTTGTTTGCTCTTCTCAGGTGGAAGGGTCACCTTCATTCATAGGTCCCACACCAGCCTTTCTCATCCTCTCTCTGGACTGGAACACATGTACACTAAAAAGCCTCTACAGCACCCAGTTCATAGATAGGTGCGATTCTTTAGTATATATTTAGGTGCAAAGTGATTAGAGCTACTGCCTGTGGACCTGAAGGTTGCACGTTCAATTCCCGCCTCCAGCTGTACTATCCTTGAGTAAAGTAGCTGCCCTAAAATTGTTCCAGTTCAATTTAAAAAAACCTAGCTGTATAAATGGCTAACTAGTTATAAGTACCTTAACGTTGTAAGCTGCTTTGGAGAAAAGCACCCGATAAATGTATTAACTATTGTTTTTTTAAAATCATATTTAGTTGCTTTCCCCAAGGCGATTTACAACGCTAGATACACTACACAAAGCTACTGACATTTGTCCACCCATCCATAAAACAGATTTAATGAGCCCCATTCGCCGAGGCACACGCGAAGGATAATTTTAGATTCAGAATTATGAATTCTGTAAATACACCGTGAAATAGCTTGAAACGCGTGGGAGAAAACGGAGCCAGATGCGAAAGCCCGTCGGAACCCACAGCCCAGGAGCCGCAAGGCACCAGCGTGGACTCCCTGAGCTCCTGCTGGAGGCGGCGGTGGTCCGAACACCTCCCGAAACGGCAGTAAGGAACCCGTGGGCCGTGCTCGACGTCAGGTAGGCAAGGGAAGGTTGAAGGCTTTCCATATTTTCTGCAGTAGTAATCCTACAGGCAGCTGTGATCCATCACGGAATATTTTTCAGACCTTCAAGGTTTCAATGCCAAGCAACTTTTTTCAACACAGCTGTATTTATTTTTCATTGCCCGTTTGATCCGTGGCAGAAGTTTACTTCTGAAGATGTCATTAGTTTTATCAGCATCTTCCTTTGATGGCTCTCTTTGAATATCATGTGTAAATACTCGCTCCTCTTATCTCCTGTGCAGAAGAGAAGAAGAAAAACGAAATTTACGTCATGCTTTTCTGTCTTGGTTGAACAAGTGTCATATGCCTGTATCTTTTGATGTCCGGGTGGATTTTAAGGTGTTTCTTGAATTTGTTTCTTCAGCTATGGATGTAATATAAAATGATCGGTTCCAGGGTCTCTGTAGGTAATGCACTCCTAATGTAAAGCACAAATCGTATTTTCTCTGAGATGTGCGTCGCTTTGGGGAAAAGCATCTGCTAAATGAATAAATGTAAATGTAACTGAACTTGACAGCGCAGACGCCTGGACCGTAATTTGTGGGTACGGTTGTGACGGACAACTTGTCCGCTACCCAAAAGTTTTTAAGAATTCATTTCTCGCAAAATTGTCATTGTGCAGTTATGTATAAAACACCGCAGAGTCATTTTATTATTTTTTATTAGCGATGCCTAAATTGAGATAACCTCCACTGTAGCATAACCGTCGGATTGTATCATTGTTTTAGGCAGGGTGGCACCGGTGCTTCACAGCTCCTTGGCTGCAGGTTCAAGTGTGGATTTCAGTGTGATATAATGTGATACACACATTTACATTTATTCATTTAGCATGTTTTTCTCCAAAGCGACGTACATCTCAGGGAAAATACAATGTGCTTTACATTAGGAGAAAGACACATAGCTGCAGACATGCAATTCTTAAGTAAACTTAGTTTGTTTCTTTCCGCTTGATGCACCGATGTTCATCGCTCGAGTAGGTGCATAAAATGCAGGAGAGATGAATCTCGATAACCTTCCTACAATTTTTTTTTTTTTTAAGGTACACACACACACTTTCTGAACCACTTGTTCCATACGGTGTTGCCAGGAACCGGAGCCTACCCGGCAACACGGGGCGTAAGGCCGGAGGGGGAGGGGACACACCCAGGACGGGACGCCAGTCCATCACAAGGCACCCCAAGTGGGATTTGAACCCCAGACCCACCGGAGAGTAGGACCCGGTCCAACCCGCTGCGCCACCACGCCCCCCCACGGTACACAAACATTTTCGTACAATACAGGAGTAGCGGCTGTGTAAAGAATTATCTGGGGATGATCATAAAGTTATGGTGCATGAATATTTACACCATATATAAGCTGGAGAGATTTTGGGTAAGTGAGTCTGTAAAAGGTGAGTTTTCAGACCCTTTTTAAACGTGGACAGAGTTTCAGCAGTTCTGAGTGAGAGGGGGAGGTCATTTCCACCACATCGGAGCCAGAAGCAAAAACCTTTGTGCTTTTCCTTCTGGACCTTTTGCGCGGGGGACCACCAAGCGGGCAGAGGTGGAGGAGCGTAGCAGCCTGGTTGGGGTGTAGTGGATGATCAGGTGTTGTGGACATACACACTTTGCATCTTCTCCTTGTGTTTGCGTGGGTTTTCTACAGGCACTCCAGTTTCGTTCTACAGTTCAGACATGTGTTTCAGGCTTGGCAGGGTCCTGCTCTCTGGCGGGTCTGGGGTTCGAGTCCTGCTTGGGGTGCCTTGCGACAGACTGGCACCCCGTCCTGGGTGGCTCACTGCTACCCCGCTTGGAACAAGTGGTTTCAGGCAGTGTGTGTATGTCAGAGCTCAAGTTTTTATTATGCCACTGGGAATTTGTGAATAATTGCCATCTGCTCAGAAAAGAGCAGCAGAAAATGTTTCAACGGACCTGTCAACGTTCAGCAAGCACCCAGTTATAAATATTAAAAGTTTAAAAGCTGTCCCTGTGGTTAGCGCTTGGAAACACTTTGTCCCGAATGAGCGATCGAAAGGTGCAGCGCTGGAGAACCGCCGCACTAATTGGACCCTGCTGAGGCACAGGACCACCTTCCAAAGATGATCTCCAGTACACCCTTTGACACAGCCGGCCTGAGGCCGTTATGACCGAATAACCTTGCACACCTTGGCCGCACGAAGCGCGGCATGTTTGTGCGCTCCAGATAGATAAACTGCCGTCAGCCTGCAAACCATCAGGCACAGATCGAGCAGCTTTGATTAGTCCTGGCAGTTTCAAGTACAACAGCAATATGGAAATCAGATGACTCTTACTAACTGAGACGTTTACTGCGAGAGAAAGAAGGTAAAACTCTACAAAATGGAAGCTTCTAGTCTTCATTATGTTTTCTCAGGAATTTTCTGCATGGCTTCCTAGTTTTTCTGACTGATACCAAGGCAGCAAACTGAGAGGGAATCGACAGGAAGGGCTTCTGTAGCGGGATCGGCTGGTAGCGTAGTGGTCAGAGCTACTGCCTTTGGACCTGAAGGTTGTTGGTTTACCTGGTGAGGTACCTACCTTGAATTGCTCCAGTAAGATTGCCCAGCTCTATAAGTGGGTAATTAATCACAAGATGCTTTGCATCAAATAAATATAGAAAACTACACACACACACACACACTTTCAGAACCACTTATCCCATACAGGGTCACAGGGAGCTGGAGCCTAACCCAGCAACACAGGGCACAAGGCTGGAGGGGGAGGGGACACACCCATGACGGGACACCAGTCCGTCGCAAGGCACCCCAAGCGGGACTCGAACCCCAAACCCACCGAAGAGCAGGACTGTGGTCCAACCCACTGCGCCACCACACCCCCCACTACTTGGTGAAGTACCTACCTTGAATTGCTCCAGTAAGATTGCCCAGCTCTATAAGTGGGTAATTAATCACAAGATGCTTTGCATCAAATAAATATAGAAAACTACACACATACATTGTCTGAACCACTTGTCCCATTCAGGGTCAGAGGGAGCTGGAGCCTAACCCAGCAACACAAGGTGCAAAGCTGGAGGGGACACACGCAGGACAGGACGCCAATCTGTCGCAGGGCACCCCAAGCAGGACTCAAACCACAGACCCACGGGAGAGCAGGACCCGGTCCAACCCACCGCACCCTCCTCTAGAAAACTATACAGTAATAAAGTCTACTTGCTTCAGTTTGTATTGGCATCATTGTGGCTGTCAGTTCTGTTAGATTATGTCACTGTACTGAGTTTGTCTGTGTCAACATAGAAAAGAAATGGCAAAAACTGGACACTTTGACCATGTTATACTCCATAGGGAAGTGACGTCACGGCAGGTTTGGCCGGGTCCCGCTGCGTCGTGGCTCTGGGGTTCGAGTCCTGCTTGGGGTGCCTTGCAGTGGACTGGTGTCCCGTCTGGGGTGTGTCCTCTAGCCCTGTGCCCTGTGCTGCCAGGTTGGCTCCGGTTTGCTGTGACCCTGCTCAGGACAAGCTGTTTCAGACAGTGTGTGTTTCTCCAAAGCAACTTGCCATGTCAAGCTACTTATGATTATTGACTCATACATAGAGCTGGACAATTTTACCGGGGCAGTTTAGGGTAAGTATTTTGTTCAAGGCTACTACAGCTGGAGCCGGTATTCAAACCTGCATCCTTGTGGCCCAAAGACAGCAGCACTGACCACTATGTTACCAGCTGCCTGTTTTAACCACCAGCAACAGAAAAATGTATGAATTCATACATTTATATATTGTTAGTGCAGCAATTCAGACCAAGAACCTAGTTCAAAGAGATGAGGGCTGGTTACCCCACACACTATGCGCAATAGAACAGGACAAACCTACCTGTTAATTACCAGTCAACGTCCATAACCGCTAAACTACCTGTTACCACACGTTGCACAATAAGAGAAATTTGCAAAACGCAACACAAAATTTTCCCAGAATAGCAGACGGCCCTTTCGACAAGCCTCCGTCAAAATCCCGGCGTCCGCATTGACGGCGCACGCAACTCCACGCCGACGCCCGAGCCGGAAGGGAGAATCTGGCCTCCTCCCATTAAACTTGGAGGAACTCGCCGTCGACAACGGTTCGACCCCTCGTCGTGTTCACCCTTCCCTTTGATTTTAACGCCGAATGGATAACGTTTCATTTTTCAATCTTATGCGTCGCTGTAATGAGCGGTGCCAATTGAGTATATAAAAAGATTTGCAGGTTGACTGCGCTGTAATCAGACCCCCGGTAATCAAGACCCAATCCTCCGCTGCGACTGAACTGGCACATTACATCACATGGGTATTAGCAAGTCTACTTTCTTAGCTTTCACACTTACTCAAATATTAGCCTCTGGAGCCACTGGCTTCTGGTGAACAATACAAAGGCTGACATTTGTCAAGGCACCTGTGGCCTTTTAGGGTTCTCCAAAAGAGGGTGCGAGGACACACGAAGCCGGACTGACCGCCGAGAGCGGGCGGAACACTGACCGCAATGATGCTAAGCGCACATCAATCGCACTCACGCACCATTGTACTTTTTTAGGGCGCGCAGCTGCCGGTGAAGTGCCAGAATGAGGTAATAAAATGTTCGCGCGAATGTCTAAGTGTCACGGAGCAACCGGCACCTGCTTAAAAGGACTCCGTGAAAATCTGGTGAGAATTGAAACGCGTCTCCTCTTCCGCCCTAGTGCCATCGTGCACGGCCTTCGCTGCAGAGGATAAAATCAAAACAAACAAGCGTGTACTGATGAACGTCTGTTTTTTTTTTTTTTTTTTTTTGTAAAGCTGCAGGTTTGGTTTAAAGTTTTGCCACGAGATAAAGTGCAGAAAATATATCTGCTCGAGAACCGCTGAAGGAAATTATTCCAGCAATGGAACATGAAAGCAGGATCCTCTGTAGCCACCTGCCGAAGGTTCGGGTTCAAGTGAGCTGTTTTTTATCTGTAAACGTTTTGAAAAACAACGTCGGCCTTTTACATTTCAACCCGTAACGCTTTCATGTTTCATCGGGCTTTAGTATGACATCGAATGATAAATGCCTCCTGAAAACACCAGTTCATCTGGCAATGGTGCCTACACATATACAGTGGAATGGTCTTCTTTAACGTGGATTTTTTACCGTGCTTCACACTTAACAATTGTTGGCCTTGTTGTAGAAAAGTCAACAAAGAAAATTTACGCAGACCCCCAGTGAATGTCTACAAAAACAACTAACTACTGGAACTGGAACTTCGCATGGCAAGAATAAAGGAAGTTAAAGGTTTTTTCATCATCTCTTTGTTGAGTTTGGTGCTTCTGCGGCAGACTTGCGAAGGCCAAACGTGTGGAGGCCAAGTGTGAGGCAGAATTAGGCCTTCCAAAGCTGGTCCCGGAGGGACATTCATTTAACCAGCTTCTCCTCTGAAGAGCCATCAGATGAACAGTCAGCTTGAACCTCTCTACCTGTTTTCAGTTTTAATGAGTCCTGATATTTCGTTAATATCTACGGGCCGTCCCTTTATTCACACTTGAATCTCATGGAGGTCTCTGTAGCGATAGCAGCAGCTAAAGCCGTTGGAGAGTCATGTTCTCTTTGGCACGATGTTGGCAGAGGAACGTCGTCAGCGCTCAGATCACAAAGCGCTAAACTGGAAATTGAGGAAGAATGTCTCAGAGACCCTGACCTGAATTATGAGATGCACAAGGCTGAAATGAATCTCGTGTTTCCTTTGTGTTGAGAGGAATCACACGTCGGGCAGCTTCTGGTTTCCCCACCATGCGAAATGTGCGGAAAACACGTTTGATTAATTCCACGGGGATAAAGTGCTGAACCCGACCAGCCATCAAAAGCAACGTCAGCATCCTTCAGGAAGAGCTGGATGGTGACAACCAGTGCCAGTAAACGTCTTCCTTAATGCAACGTGTTTCGCCTTGATCCCTGAAAGCAGCGATGGAAAACCAAAACCGATCATCATACGGAGGAATGTAGGATTCCTACGAGACCTTTTTCTGAGGCATCGCATTCCAACACGAGACCGCTGTGCACAGGGGCGGCTTAACAGCTCTGAGACTCCAAAGTGCTCTGACCCTGACTTCGTTAAAGGGGGCGGGCAATGACTGCAATACCACCCTACCGCTCTGTGGGAGTGTGTCCGTGAGCGTGCTGGTCCGCGAGCCTGTGCTCCCCTCCCCTTGTTTTTATTTGACTGCTATGTCACGCTACACATGTGAAACTGATCTTGCAATGGGCAGCGCTCGCTTTCTCTTTTCCTTTCGACCCTCTTATTAAGAGAGCCGAAGGCGGGAGGAGAGGTGGGGAGACGTGGGGTGGGGGTGAACTCCCATGCGAGACGGTGAGCGAGGGAGCGGGACTGGGAGGAGAGGGAGAATCGGAGACATAAAGACGGCTGTTGCCGAAGAACTTTACTCTTTCTTGATGGGAAAGAAGCCGTAGCGAGAGGAGCCGTGGATCCGAAGGTGCCCTTTGGCAGCATCTCTCACGCTCACCCAGGTACCCAGTGCCAGTCTGGCCGCTGTGTGTTTGCATGGGTTGCGACTGGAATTGTCTTCGCGATGAGCTGATGATGAACTTGGGGGACATGGTAATCCTCCCAGGCGTTAATGATGCATAAAGGTGAACAAAATCTAAATCAAGTCTTATATCAGGTGAGGTTAGCTTAAGCATTTTACTGACAGTGTGTCTATTTTTCATCTTTCACAATGTCTATAGCGATGAAATTTTCATAAGTTCTGGGTAAAGTTAAACGGGGCTGTAATTGTAAACTGAATTTTTGATAACGAAGAAATCACGAACCGTGAGCAAGCTTGTTCCGAGATTCGCTTCACACCGCAGTTAATATTTTATTTCATCTCTTTAATCGGTTACTTTCATCTACTTCAAAAAACTTAATCGGTAATAATACATTTCAGGATTTCGAGCTGTTGGTTTCTAAATGCTTCAGAAAAACAGGCCGGCAATAAAACGAAACAGGGATGTGGTTTGCACCGACGCAGACAGCAGATGATTGCGGTGGTATATTTTAGGCTGTGCATCACTGACCGTTTCAGAGACAGGTCAGCTGACATCAAACGAAAGGTTAAGAGACCGTGATCCGCACAGCCTGGGTGTGTAATTGACGGGATGTGCGGTGGCGTCCCGGATCACCGGGATCTCCGGGATCTCCGGGACTCCGAGGTCACGGAGCTCCCTTTGTCCCTCAAGGTCCGCGGCACTCTCTACGTTTTCAAAAGCCTGAGCTCTAAAGCTAACATTATTTTAAAACGGGTCGGAGGGGCCAGCCGCCATTGGCCGCAGGCGGTCCTCAAATCCGCCCTGTTTGTCTTAGCTTTATCGGGAGGTAAATTTAGTGCCGGGCGCTCGAGGTGGCGTCAGAGGCCTGCCGCAGCAACCCGGCTCGCGATCGGCATCTTCCCCGTGGCCCCGCAAGGAATCTGCCCTCTGGTCTATTAAAAGCTGCTGAAACAATGGGCACGGAGCAGAACAGACACACAAACGATGACACAGCCCCCTGGGCCAGGCCTGGGGGGGTGGCGGGGGCGGGGAGCAGAAACCGGCCAGCGTGCACGACTCTCGAGGGCGCGGGCTCCAGCCAATGGCAGGCGCAGTCACCCAACAACTGTGCGCTCAGCTGCTCCCGCAGAGCACGTTGATCCGAAGACGGGAGCCGGGATCGAGCTCGGACGATTCCTCGGCGAGCTCGTGCCGCACGCGGTTCCGCATCGGCTACGTCGGTCTTCTTTCTCCCGGCGTGAGGAGGGTGATGTTAGAGGCGTGAGACGGCAGGGCAAGAACAATGAAATGTACAGTGAGACGACCGGAAGGACCGAGCTTCGAATCCCGCCTCCAGCCGTAGCGCTCTTGAGCAAGGTACTTACCCTGAATTGGTACGGTAAAAATGACCGTCGGTTGCGTTGGAGAAGAGAGTCGGATGAATGAAGAAATGTAAATGTAGGACGGCAGCCTCTTAACGACAAGTACCAGGAGTAGTTTGCATCTCAGCCGCTGTGTTTGAGTCTCAGGTGTTTCAGAGCATCTCCATGTTTCGCCGGAACGTTCCATGTATGAATGAAGGTAAAGCACAACTGATAGCACAAGACAGTTCTAATTTGTTTTGTTCAATTAAAAGAAAATTGAAAGAGCAACAAAAAAAAACACGAAAGGATCGACAAAAGCACCGCTCTTGTGCTTTTCGACTGATGCCAAAAGCATATATATTTAATTTCATCATTGTTAGAAGATTTCGTGATTAAATCTGTCCTCATTCTTGGCAGCCGATAGTGCCTTTGGCCTTAAAGGTCATAGGTTTGAATCCCACCTCTGGCAGTAGTACCCTTGAGCAAGGCACTTATTTTAAATAGCTCCAGTGACATCACCCACCTGCATAAATGGGTAAATAACTGTGGTACATTAACACTGTAAATCTATTTGGAGAAAAAACGTCAGACAAATGTGATTCCGTCTTTGTTCTCTCGCTCGTCGTTTCTACTGTTTGTCTTTGTTTCTGTGTTTGAGCTAAACCAAATATCATAATCACGACGATGAAGCGTCATTAAATTAAAACCGTAGCGTTTCCGTTGGCTTTGATCACATTCAGACGTTCGCAAAGGGAGCAACCCTACGGTATCGGGCACACGGACCGCTGGCTCTGTAACGTGTACGTTTCGCACGGAAGTGGTGCTGTGAGCCGGGAGCAGGGTCAGACGTAGCGAAAGAGAGGGTCCCGTGTGTTCCCTGTCGGGTCACGTGCATTTGTTCTTTGGAGACTCGGTGTTTGGCCCCTTGGCTCATTCTCATCCTTATCAGCGCCTGACAAGAGCGGATCCCTCCGTCAGTCTCCCTCACACAGAAACACGACTTTTGTACATGTGCTCATAAACACATCGTTCATTGTCAGAGTGTGCTTTTATTGCGCGTATCACATCAATGTGGGGGGTGCGGTGGCGCAGTGGGTTGGACCGCAGTCCTGCTCTCTGGTGGGTCTGGGGTTCGAGTCCCGCTTGGGGTGCCTTGTGATGGACTGGCGTCCCGTCCTGGGTGTATCCCCGCCCCCTCCGGCCTTACGCCCTGTGTTGCCGGGTTAGGCTCCGGCTCCCCGTGACCCCATGTGGGACGAGCGGTTCTATGTATGTGTGTCACATCAACGTGAAGTGCAAAGAATCAACCTCCGTGACATCTTATTGCCCGAATACGGTTTTTACCATGGTAATCCACAGCAGTCCTTCGTTCACTCTGAGCATTTTGTGACTTTGCGCCGTTTAAGGATGACAAGATAATCTAAAGCCCCGTTTCAAATACGAGTCCCATGTAAAGAGAGCGGTATTTCCTGTAAAGCCATTATGAATTCTTTAGCACGTGACCTCACGGTACCTGCACGCTCTCAGAATCTTACCACTATGTAAAAAATACAGGAGATGAGTTTGGATTTGCGTGGAATCTTAACGATTCCGTATTTTTGGTTTTACGGTAACCGTTCTTTTAAATGTGCCCATGTCTGAATAATACATTCTCATTTTTTCTCTCCAAAAAGGGTCATTTTAACGCGAGCAGGTTCTTATGGCTGAAATAAGCGATCCGTGCTTGCCAATCAAGTTCGTCCGCCTTTCGGTACACAGAAGCGGGACGTGTCCGGCCGAGTGAATAGGGAATGTGAAAAGCACACGGAGAAGGAGACCGAGAGACTAACTGGCAGTAGATCTGCTCTCTCTTAATGAAATATTCATTCCTGGCAAAACGGTTATCTCCAGGCTGCACAGTAGCCCTTTATGTTTCTGTGCAGCGAAAGCCGAGTGTTTCCGCGCGGGGATCGTCGGAGCGACAGTCGGATGAGCTGTAAGCACGCGCTCCACATCGCGCTCCGCTTGCTCCGGCCGGGAGGCACGGAGCTCACCCGTCACCCGTCCGCCAACCAGGGGGGCAACGCGTACCTTCTACCGCAACCGGCAATTCGCCTGCCCCGTAACAAAGTCGCATTAATAACTTCCCCACGCAGATTTGCAAGCGAGGCAACGTGGGCACATTTCATCATATATCGTGATCTTTATCATGCCCCGCCGTACTCTAAATTAGAGGAGCCTGGAACGTTTCCCACCCCGGGTGACCTGATTTAATCCCTCCGCCGCAGGCCTAGAGAGTCGCGAGGGGGAACGGAGCGATGGCCGCGCTCAGCGGGACTCGCCGCTCGCGCCAACTGCCGGGGTCCGAGTAAGGGCTGCGGAGCTGGAAGGAGAGCGCCCCCGTTCCGACGGCAAAGCGGACACTTTCCGTCGGTTTCGCGTCACCTCGGGAGGTGGCAACATGAAAAACTCGAGCCGGCCCTTGGGTCGGCCTGGAATTGTGCTGTTGCTGGTGAGCTGCCCCCTCCTGGTCATGTTGCAGAGCGCACCCAGCACAGCTCAGAGCGGCCACCTTGGCGAGAACGACCCAGACAGGTGCATGAGGCATCACTTCGTGGAGACCATCACCCACCCCATCTACAAGTGCAGCTCCAAGGTAAGACATGCTAGCTTCATTTGCACAGCCATTAAATACCCTTAGAGGTGGAGACTGACCTTGCCTCAAATTAACAACATTTACATTTACATTGATTTATTTAGCAGACGCTTTCCTCCAAAGCGACTTCCGATGAACTCTATGTAGTGTGATCAACCCACCCACCTTATTTACCAAGGCGACTTACACTGCTAGATACACTCCGTCTATTCGTCCATACATCACGATCGCAAAGCGTCGTAATTCGATGAATGTTTAAAAAAGACGGCGAGCCACCGGGACACTAACAGTTCAGCTCGGAGCTCGTCTGCCTTCCGAAGCTGCTGTACTCTAGCGTTAAGGTTGTCGACATTGTCGGCGGCAGCCTAAGAGAGACAGGGCCGGTTCCACCGTCACGTAAGAGCTCATCTGCCTTTAATATTAATTACATAGCTACAGTTTAAAAATATACCAGCCTTTTAGCGCACTGCCAAAGCATAATATCTCCTCAAAATATCCCAAGGTTTTTTATTAATAACATCCTGTTCTCTTGTTTGCCCTCAGCTTTCTGTATCATTTACACAGCGAGGGATATTTAAAGGGCAGGATTCACTTCGTGTCTATGATTCATTATTTCCACCATTGGCTCTTCGTGGATCGCTCGCTGGCTATATGAGGAAAAGATTAGCGGGAAGCAAAACTGCCAACTCAAACCGGAGCGAAACTGCTCCGTTTTTGTCCGTGCGAGAAAAAGCTACTTGTGCTGCATTTTTGTTGCATAAGGTCCTTTTATTCTCTTTTTGTGAGCCGTTTTACAGTTTTTCCAGGAAAAAAATCTGCCCACAAGTAGACTGCCTTACAATCCAGCCAACTATAATCCACCTAATTGTATTAAAAGGCTCAGTCAGTGGCCCAAATCCAGTACTCCACTGTAACAGCTGAGCTATATCCATGGGTCTTCACTTAGCAGCAGACCACCTGGATCGGTGTGTATTGTACTATACTCTATATATACTGTACATACAATATATACATGCAAATACAGTATATGTATACACACACACACACACACACACACACCGAAGCCGCTTGTCCTGAGCAGGGTTGCAGTGAGCCGGAGCTGAACCCGGCAACACGGGGCGCAAGGATGGAGGAGGAGGGGACACACCCAGGGTGGGACACTAGTCCATTGCAGGGTGTATAACTGTACGTATGACATGTATACATACACATGTATATCCAGACAGACACTATATATATATATATATATATATATGTGTGTGTGTGTGTAAATATTCTACAGTATATACTGTATGCAAAAAATTCCATTGAACAGATTTTTATTGTCCCACTGGGTGAAGAGTTATGTTACAAAAAGATCTCATATGTGTCACCCAGCGGGGCAATGAATATTTATGCGCAAGGGAATTTTTTGTTTTTACATTTAGAAGGTGTAACACAAGCAACTTACTATGTGAAATGAATTGATGCTGAATAGAGCAGGACAGCGCGCCACAAAATATTTGATTTTTCTTCATTGCTCCCACACTCGATACACACTTACATGATCCTGCTGACTTCAGAGAGCCGTGAGATTATTTTCATTTGCCGTAAAATAGTTGCATCAGAAAATGTTTGTCGGCCACTGCCGTACAATAACGGCGCGTTTCACCTTGGGTAAGAAGAATGAGGTGTTTACGCTTCTGCAAACATAATTTTATTCACTTTGCATTTAACCAGATGACTGGGACTCATGATTAGTAGTAGTCCTCCGTTGGAATAATTAAACTGTTATTCATAATTTGACGTCCATCCGTGTAAATATCGATACGCTCTTCAAATAAATATTGGAACACGGGGCTTTCGGTGAGCTGGAGATTTCCCGCGTGAGTCGAGGGAGAACTCCTTCTACACACGAAGCGGTGAAGTCCGGGTGCCGGATATGATGTGTGGGACAAAGGAGGGCCACAACGGCATTTCCCAAGGACGTGCTTTAGCAGGGGTTTCGTGCCGGTGGGAGACGGGCTCCCTTCCTACCTTGACACGGGTGCAAGGGCAGCGTGTGAGCACAGAGCGGGGCATTGTTCGCTAGCCGGGAACTTCCTTCACCTACTTATCTCACTCTAGTCTGGAGAGCAGGTGCACGTCGGGGGGGGGGGGATTGCTTCCCTGCTGCTCGGTGGAGGATTTTCTTATGCTCGGCACACGGAACCAGCCCTGTCTCCTCCAAACACGCTTAGACACGGAGAATCGTTGACCGAATTTTGGCTGTTTCAGCTTTTCCTGAAATTCTTCTCAAGAATGGACAACCATCGCAAGCCCTTGGAACAGTGCTTCACAAACCGTATTGTTGATGACACCCCTTGAGTACAATCTTGTCCTGGCCTGGTAGCGTTAAATGTGCAGTGTCTCACACACACACACACACACACACACACACACACACACACACACACACACACACACACACACACACACATTGACTGAAACCGCTTGTCCCGAGCGGGGTCGCGGCGAACCGAAGCCTAACCCGGCAACACAGGGCGCGGGGCTGGAGGGGGAGGGGACGCACCCAGGACGGGGCGCCGGTCCATCACAAGACACCCCAAGCGGGACTCGAACCCCAGCCCCGCCAGAGAGCAGACACAGGCCAAACTCACCGTACCGCCGCATCCCCCTTCTGCAGTGTTAATAACTCAAAATTTTGTGTTTATTCATATTGTTTTATTCAGTTAATTACCGACACATAATGAGTTTTGAATCGGACAGAAAAAGAACAAATTCATTTTCTTTTACTGATGCCGTGCTGCGGCAGTCAAGAACGGTCTTGCCGACCATCGCTTGGGTCATGACCAGGGCTGCGGGAATCATTTCCCTTGAAAGTCCTACTATCCAGAAAAGAGATGTGTGCGGAGCTAAAGGGTTTAATGGCCGGATGTCTAAAATGTTGTAAAAGATGTGATTTACAATAATAACGGTGAGCTCAAAAGCAGCGCTGATGTAAAAGCGCTCGTTCCGGTTCGCGTACGCTTTGCACCGTGACCTGTGCTTTGTGACGATGCCGTGTCTCCTCCGGCCCCCAGATGGCGCTGCTGGCGCGATGCGAGGGCCACTGCGGCCGCAGCTCCCGCTCCGAGCCCCTCATCTCCTTCAGCTCCGTGCTGAAGCAGCCCTTCCAGAGCTCCTGCGCCTGCTGCCGCCCCCACTCCTCCAAGCTGAAAGCCGTGCGTCTCCGTTGCTCCGGCGGCCTGCGCATCACTGCCACCTACCGCTATATCCTATCGTGCAGCTGCGAGGAGTGCAGCTGAACCTTGGGGGGGGGCTGGACTTCCTCCACCAACAGGAAGAGTCGGAACCCGACGCCGAAACTCAGACCGTCACGCCTCACGAAAAGCACCGATTACGAAACGTTTTCAAAGGAAAGTCTTCAGAACTGTGGAACCCGTCTCCCCCCGGCAGCACGATGTTGTTCAGCACGTCACATTGCTGTAGGCTGTAGGCTTTCAAGATTATGGATTGTGGCTCCGCAACGTCTGCTGTGTTAGGAACCGGAAAGCTGCGCGTGGCCCTCGCGGAAATGACGAGCGCTCGGAACGGCCCTCGGCACTACGCAAAAGCATCGCCGATAGAATCGGAACCACAGGTGCATTGTGGGTATGAGGGTCACAGGATTTATTCGGAATTGACACACCCAGGACGGGACGCCAGTCCGTCGCAAGGCACCCCAAGCGGGACTCGAACTCCAGACCCACCGGAGAGCAGGACCCAGCCAAACTTGCTGCACCACTGCACCCCCCCCCCAAATTAAAAAATGTAATTTTTAAATACTGCCACGTTCATGTTACATTCAGTTCAGCTTGATAACAGCCCCTTCAATCTCACATTGCAGCAATGGTGAAATAGCACTAAAGATTTTACAGTAAAACTCACAGCTTGGGGGTGTCAGATGAAAAGTTTCACGTTCTAGTACAAGCGTTCTCCCCTCGAGAAGGAGAAATAGTGTACAATCGTAGGTTCGGTGATGGAACTCAAATAGTAAGAGCTGCCACCAGTAACAATCACTGCTCTCTTCTGCTCTCTGCAATAAACTTCTTGCACATTTTTTTGCTTGCAGGCAGCTATTAGAACCTAACAATAAAACAGATATTTTCTTTTTGCCTGTAAAGGCCGATGAGTGGTCAATTAGGCTGTGCAGCTTCTCGTGTATTGCGTCAAGGGAAATGCTCCAAATGCTTCGGCAGTCAAGACACTTGCTGAGCGCAACATTCTGGCGGCAAAAACACAAAGCTCAAATCATTTAGTATATTGCTGCCCTGTGCCTTTACTCATAACCTTGCCTAGTGGCATGTGACTTATTGTTCTAGTTCCTCAAAAAATTCTTCAAAGAGAACCTGTTGTAGACACATGTGGTTCTTAGATAACTCTGAGCATACAGTAGAGTCTTTGATAAGCGCAAATTTCCCACCGTGATAATGAAGGTCATTGCTACTCCGCGGATAAATACAGAAAGACATATCTTAGGGACACTGCCATGCGAGAACGTAGACTTCCAAAACCCTTCGTGATGTTAAAGGTTTCGGAAAAGCTGCACACGCACCTCTTTTGGCGTATCGAAAGATGAAACGAAGGACATACTCGAATATTCTCAAATATTCACGTATCGGTTTGTCACGGAAAGGTTGTTGTTTTCTTGTACCGACAGTGTTTTTGAGAAAATTCTCTTCTGGCAGCAGTATTGGGATTAGCTATTAGCCTGCGGTGACAAGCCAAATACAAAGTCAGTAAAATTGTTTGTATGAATATATTCAAACACTTGACAGTTTTGAGACCATGACAGCTGCACCTGCTTTCAGCAGGAAATTCTTGTAGGAAGTTCATATACACAGCAGAGGAACGAATGTTGGTGTCCACGAGCAATTCTTCTTTTGCTGGATTGCTCTTGTTTCATGAGGATGACTTCACATTATATTTTCTGTATTGTAGACTGCAATATGTCAGAAGTGTATTGACTAGATAATCTATGCTTCATAATGTTACCTTCACCTTGTCCATAACCCCGAGGTGAGGCTCTTTAACTCTAAGGGTATGTTGAGATGCAGAAAGCTATTCTCGGGATTCGGAAGACCGAGTTGTGCTCATGAGGACTTAAGTATGTTAGCTCTTTCTAGAACATTACTGTTGAATTTGCACAGCCTGAAAGATACAAGCGGTACGTGTAGACTGCCTGCGTAATTCTTATCCCGCGGTACTCACGACTAAAATTAGGGTCTGTGCGGGATTATTGAGCATCGCACACTTGTGTTTTGTGTCGCAAACATCTGACTTATAAATGTTCGAAGATATGAGCATTTCCAAGTTTATTTGTTCATTTTTAATGCATTTTCTTCACTGATCTTTTATCGGAAATTTGTCTGTCGCAGAGCCAAAAAGTAGCCTGCATTTCCACTTTCTAGTATTAGGAGCCGCAAAATGCTTTCAGACAGACGAGCTGTGGATGGAGGAGAGTCCTACTTAATACCCAGTTAATAAAGAGAGGTGCATTTCTGTTACACGTATTTTGACCGCAAACTTAAACTAACCAGGTGCTCAGAAACATGCGACAGCAGGTAGGGTTGTGGTTTAAGGGCTGCTGCTTTTAGGCTCTGAGGTTGCAGGATTGAATCCCCTCCTGCTGTAGTACCCTTGAGCAAGAGGCACCTCCTCTAAATTGCTCCAGTGCAAATGACCTAAAAGCTGTATAAATGGATCAATATTTGTAGGTAACGTAACACTAAGCTGTTTTACAGAAATGTGTCAGGTAAATGAATAAATTCCACCGGAGGCTTCCTCATGTCCAGTTTTGTGAAGGTCATGAGGCCTGCGATGGGTATTGAAGATGAAACACTTTTTAATTCGTTCTCCCCACGTGATCCACCATTCTACAGCAACTCTTTTGTTTCATTGTCCTGGGGTCCCTAAGGTGCAGGAGCAACGCAGCTTTGTCTCACATGCATAAAGCACAGCTCAATATTTTGAATAAGGGGTTGTGAAGATGCTGTATTTTTTATTTTCGATCGTTTTGAAGTATACTTAACTTTAATGTCGCTTCATGTTAATAAAAGAGGACAAAATAAACTGACTTCCTCTTTACGGTGGCCCTGTTCAGATCTTTCCGAATAATTGTAGAATTTTAACGTCAATGCCAAGAACAATTCGGGACTCATCAAAACGTGGCCATAAATTTACATGTGACAAATGCAGCATATACCTTTATTACTTACGTCACGCCCCCCTCAGCGCAACGAGGAGCACCCGCGGCGGATCAGGGAGCGACCACATAAAAGGACACTGCGGAGGACACGCAGGCGCGGAACCTTGTTCAGCACTAGTACTTGCTCGCATACCTTGCCTCCGCTCTCTTGAGTCCTCGTCCTTGTCCTTCACCTCCTCGACCTCATTTCCCAAAACCCTCTCCTGAATCTCTTCAACTTTCTGGCTCTATGACTAACTACTTGTCTTCTGGATTACATCTCTTGGACTCTCCCTCAGATTTCATCTGCACATCAGTGACCCTTTGCCTGTTTTTTGGCCATGTCCTCTGGATCACCCCTTGAAAGGGCCTTCCAGTGCTCCATGCCTGAGCCCGTCACACCAACCCAGGGAAAACCCCATGACAACTTAAGCATCACATGTGCATTATAATTCTTTTTTACTTTTTATATTTTGGATGGAGCCTACCCGGCAACACAGGGCGTAAGGCCGGAGGGGGAGGGGACACACCCAGGACAGGACACCAGTCCCTCGTAAGGTACCTCAAGCAGGACTCAAACCCCAGACCCACCAGACAGCAGGACTGCGGTCCAACCCACTGCGCCACCGCACCCTGTGTTGCCGGGTAGGCTCCGGTTCCCCGCGACCCTGTATGGGACAAGCGGTTCTGAAAAATGAAATATTTTGGATGGCCAATCATATACCAGGCATCACATGCACATTATAATTCTTTTTTACTTTTTATATTTTGGATGGCCAATCATATACCCCAACTGTTCAGCTGAAGGATGCTCTCTTCTCCTTAAATCTGTTCTCTCCGTGCTGCCTGTAACGTGTCTCCTGTACAAGATACTGTACAGTCCTCCAGGCTAATAATTCCTACTTCATCCCAGCATTCCCCTCTCCCTGCTCCAACATTAAATTGCATTTCCGAAACAGCTTAGGGCGACACAGTGGCACACTGGGTAGTGTTGCCCCCTCACAGCACCTGGCCTCTTTGGTTTCAGTCCAACACAGTCTATGTGAACTTTTCATGCTCCCCTTGTGTTTTGTCCTCTTCCTCTGATTTCCTCCTACAGTCCAAAGACTGTAGACTACAGTTTAGACACACCGGCCGCTAAACTGTCTGTAGCGTGTGGACGTGCGTGTGTATCATTATCCTGAGATGCACCGATGTCCGGGTCAGGGTGTACTCCCCCCCGGTCTTGCACCCAGAGCTTCCGGGATAGACTCTGGACCGCCACAGCCCCGACCAGGACAAGCAGCTGACGAATGTGAGTGGGAGTAAGTATCGTCCACCAAGAGGGTGTATTAATGAGGCAGGGTAAGGATGGAGGAGAACGTAGCGGAGGAAGGAGAATAACAACGCAGCAGATGCATTCATACAAGAAACAGCGAGGCGTCCGTATGGAACTGTTGCAAAGTGTACACTTATTTAGTTTCATTTGCAATAGAACAACTAAACCACATTTGCATGTGTTCAATTAAATCCCGTTAGTTTATTACAGATTAAAGACAGAGAACTGGAGTGTTCTGTCGAGGAGCGGGGATGTATTTTTCTGGTTTAACAGGGTTATGGCACTGAGCATGTATTTAATAGAAGAGAATGGCACGGTCCAAATTTAGCCCTAATAAATTACCCTAACAGAAGCCTGTGCCCCGGGAAACATCAACAGGCATAAATACTGGAGCGTTCCAGTCTGAGGTCTGCACAGAGATGATAAGAAAAATTTATAGATTTTCAGATTCATTTCTTAAATTGGCACACCGGGGCTCGCGGACTGAGACGGCGCCACGATTTTCATGTGGCATTTCACACATTTTAAGGTCAGTCTTCAGTTGTTTCCGCCAAGAACGTCATACACGTTTCCGATCAAGATTGCGCTCGGCAACTTGCATCGCGTGAGAAACGGCAACAGAGTTAAAGAAACATAAATAGAGATAAACTGCTATGATGTGGTAAAAGTCACGGTCCAGATGGAAACCCATTGGTGAACATGTGACACACAACCTGAGGGAGCTCCCTACTGGTTATTGCTCACAAGAAAGCTACAAGAGAGACGGGCAAATTCAGCGTTCATTTAGTTGCCTTGACAGTTGGGAACATATGGAGACTGCTTTGCGTCCGTCCAGTGTCATGAGCTTCAAGACAGTGCTCGGAGGGCCTTGTGCACCGCTGGAGCCCACGCTCACATGGTTCCTGAGTACCGTGGAGAAACGGGACATCAAAGCCTCAACAAGCAAAGGCTTAAAAGTTCCAGCGAAATCTTTTCACACCACATTTTGCATTTACGTGTATTCATTTAGCAGATGCTTTTCTCCAAAGCGACGTACATCTCACTTTCTTCCCTCACGCTTCTCCTTTCCAGTGTGGTTTTGCGAACGAATATGTACGTATTAAGGCTACCCAAATGCTTGAGAATTTTCCGATACGTCGATGGCGAGCGCACAATCCATATCCTTTGCCTTCAAGGTCTTCAAATTTGAACTAAAATTTATACCACGCTTTATTTGTGTGCAGTATAGGTTAACTAACAGTTTTGTTCAAATGTACCATCTTTGACACTGAATAATTTATTTTACACCCTTAATTTCTAAGCAATAGCCTTTTATTTTAATTTCTGTGAATATAGGCATCTTGGCCATTTCAATCCCTTCTTTCAGTATGAAGTGTACAGGTGCTTCTTCAATAGCCAAGAAAATCTGGAGTCTATAGTCAGACTCCCATACATTCATAAATATATTGCATATAACATATTTGTCTGTCTAATTGGAGATTATTTCAAAAGCAGATTCCAGACTCATTCTCTAACTTCTCCACCACATTGCAGCCAAAGACAAAGTAATTACAAATGCAGAAGAAACATTTAATAGTACAGTTAGTATATTTATTCATTTAGCTGATGCTTCTCTCCAAAGTCTGAAACTGCTAGTCCCAAGTGGGGTCACAGCAAACCGGAGGCTAACCCGGCAGCGCAGGGCGCGAGGCTGGAGGGGGAGGGGACACACCCAGGATGGGACGCCACTCCATTGCAAGGCACCCCAAGCGGGACTCGAACTCCAGACCCACCGGAGAGCAGGACCCAGCCAAACCTGCCGTGCTACCACATCACCATGCTCCCTGTCCCATTCAGTCTGACGGATTTAGGCTCAAAGAAGTAGAAAGTTACGTGTCCATTTTTTGAATTGGCACTTAACATTTAGTCTTACCATCTGAATGTAAAATTTCAATTACCTTTCCTTCACTGAAATAAAGCACGCACACTATAGCGCTTGCAATTACAAATTTATTCATTATAGCATGAAATAACAGCGGCCAGCACCCGTGAGCTCTAAAAACCCCAAAGTTTCTTAGCTCCTAAAGATGAACATGAACATCTTCTGAACCCCGAGTGCCCATTAGCTGTCAGGCAATAACCTTTGCACCATACAGCAATGTGGACTTGAAAGCTAAGGCCTACTTTCCTATTCAAATCTACATTTTTAAAGGAAATCTTCCCTTCATTAAATAAGATCTACCCTCCCTTCAGAGACTATGACATGTTCACTATGGACATGTCAAAGTTAACGCTCTTCCTTTACTTTAACTTCACATCTTCCTCCAGTACTGAGGATTTGTGTAGCTGGAAAGTGGAAAAATCATTACTGCACACCATGCAGAAAGGTAGAGAAATGAGCAGCTTTGTTTGAATGTGTATAAATATGACCTGCATTATGCATTTATTTATCTATGTATTCAACCCTGACATGATTCACCTTTGTTTGTTTGTTTGAGGATTGTTTGCTGGTGGTTGCGCTTCTCACGTACATGCATGCACAGTCTAACCCTTTCTGGGGAAAACGAGGAATCACTTGATGAAAAAGTCACCGATATGGACGTTTGCCCCACATCGCTTCGACACCTTAACCACGTGCAGCCCTGGAAGGCCAAATCACCGCGCAGTATCACCCCAGACTGTCAGATGGAGTGGATGTTCACCGCAAAGGCTCTCTTACAGCGGGACCACGAACGAACAGCTGGTACTCTTCCAGTATCGCGGCTCCATCTCATCGGTGTTGTGACTTTCAGACTCTTCACCACAAAGGTGCCATCCCATCAGCTTGAGCTCTACAGAGCAGAACTTGGCACAGAATGAGAGCGTCATACTAGACCTGGAGAACCATGCTTTGTGTAACTGCCAGAGATGCAGATGCACTCACGCACGGCACGTGCTCTCCTCCGTTGTCCCTGCCTCCTCCAGAGTGACACGGCCTTATTAGGGACAGCCACTCCCCGATGCTCGAAAATGCCGTCCCAGGAATCACGTCCTGTTTCTCCGCTACTTCTCTTACTCTGTGCGCACCCACATGCACGCCCACTAATTCTGTGTTACTCTGCGCTGTTTTACTGCCTACACTATAAAGAATTAAAAAGAAAAATACAGCCTACAGACACACACTGTGGACTCAGCTACTAATAAACGTTACTAGACATGCATATTATGTGACATCATATTATAATGTAATTGCCAGTGTAATTATATTTTCATAATTTAACATAATTAAAAAAATAACAATCCAATTAAATTCTCATGAAGGTGTGATTAAAAATATGTATTTCTTAGTAAACGATCCAGAGAAAAAGATATTCCTTTTAGGTTCTTGGCTGTACTCCAGCCGAGAGAAAACTGTTGGACAGGTTTAAAGCGAAAGGCTATTATAATTCATTACTGAGAATGCTCTCACCGTCTGCGGGGAAACGCCTCGTTTGGGTTGATTAAGAGGTGGTGTAACGGAGCGTCACTGCATTCCAGCATTCAATACGCCTGCAAGTCATTTCTGCTGAGAACTCAGCAAATGCATAAGAAATAGGCCTTGCATTTACTATGCACATATACACAAATGTAACAGTAGGTACTCCATATGAATAAGTGTGTATATATATGAATTTTTAAGTAGATTCACACACACGCACACACATATGAATCTCATAAACCTGCAACAGTGAAAAATTTTCCTTTCATCCATGAACAAAATATATTGTCTCAACTTTACAAGAGAGCCTTTGGAAATTATTGGGGTGATCAGTTGAGATACAGAAACACCTTTTCTCTACCTTGGATTCCTGATCCATCACGAAGTAGCACCCAGAGGAAATAAGTAAAAATCTATATTCTCAAAAATGGTATATTTCAAATATTCAAAAGCAAGAATCTTTCTAATTCTTTCGAAATGTGACTCCTAAAAATGTACATTCAATACATAATGAAAATGCTTCGTACAGTTCAATATATAGAACACTTCAAAACATAAAAAGGTCTCAGGTCACAGGTATCCTTGAACAGCACACTGCACATTTCTATAGCCTGAAAGTCTTTCTTACAATGATTTTAAAAATCATACGATGGCAATGGCAGCTGAGGGCATTTTATCTGGAAAAAGCTTTCTTGTAAGAGTAATTAAAATGCATTGTCAACAAACAAAGCCTCACAGCTGGCCTGCGAAGGGAATGGGAGAAAACTTGTGTGAATTCAACAAATCACGACAAATGTTTCTTCTATTGTTGCCATGTTTCCATGAAAAGTCTTCTCTCATTGTGTTCCCTCGGCCTGGCGCGTAGTGAAAATATTGGCAGATTCTGCCCTTTGCTGAGTCACGGAGTCTCTTCATCAACAGTTTCTGAATGTCCCATTTTATTGA
This sequence comes from Scleropages formosus, assembly GCF_900964775.1. Lineage (NCBI taxonomy): Eukaryota > Metazoa > Chordata > Actinopteri > Osteoglossiformes > Osteoglossidae > Scleropages > Scleropages formosus. The sequence goes on along the minus strand of NC_041819.1, from coordinate 9,134,308 downwards.
AAGTGCTCTTAGAACTATTTTTGCACAGAAAAATATGGCCAAGAATGCCCAGGAGTTACTGTACATCATTGCCTAGTCGCTGGACTTTTGTATTTAAAGCTCCTCGGATTCATTTTCCCTCCGGCATTCAGGCTCAAAGCGAGACCAGTCTGATGCAGGAAACATATTGCAACGACCCGCGTTGCTAAGCAGTGTCGTGTTTGAGCAGGAACAGATGTTTATTGTAAATAGCTGGGAATTGTGGGAAAAATATAAAATGCTTGTTCAACTGCTGTGGGGGCTGTTAGGGATTATAAGGAGGTGAGTGCCTGTTGAGGAGTGCGGAATAAAGCTAAGAAGCCTATTAGAGGTTAATATAAAGACTGGCGTGAGGTCTTTGAGGAAAAGGGGTCCCCAGAATGAGAGCGTTATTTCCATCAGTGTGCGCCAATAGCTCTTGCTGCGTGCCGCTCTTCCAATAAATGTTCATAATGAATGCTGTTGCCTTCTTTGCCCCATCTGAACCCATAGCACTGCGTGCTACACTAGGATACATGAATTACTTGGTTTGAACATGAATATTTTAACTCCAAGTAACTCCTGGAACTCATGGGAAAAGTACATTTACATTTTCCTTTTCCATTGCAGTTCATTTGTAATTATTTATTTGCTGATATTTCCGTTCCTGCGTATGTAGAATTACTTAGAACAGCTCTGAATCTTCTACGTAGAATATCTCTGAAGTCTCCTTAGGAGATTGCTTAGACATGGTAGAGATGGTAAAGGTCTGCAGTGAGGTCATCTGTCAGAAGTACCACACAGGCCGTGGCCAAAGTGCTTTTGACGTCTTCCTCGGAAGAGCTTTACCTCCTAGTGTCTTGGCCGTGCTCTTCCTGCTCGGATGAGTGAACGGTGTCCCCGGACACGACTGCTCCCTGAAGCACCCTGCCGGGCCTGCTGCAAGTCATTGATCAGGCACCGTTCTCCAAATAGTCAAGCTATGGCTCTCCAGACGCTCGTCCTTCCAACTGCAGACACTTTCTGGAGCTGCCTTTTGAAGGGACGCCTATATTGCTGTATTGCTGCAAAAAAGAGGAATCCCAAGGATGAATCCCTGGGGCACACCTCAGACAAGAAGCAACTTCCAGGAGGCGATGTTCTTAATGCTCTCAGGAAAGGGGGAATTGCGGAGGGAGACTTCACACATTCAGACTTGAGCAAGCAGCAACAACCCAGTCCCCCATCGGAATGCTCATTAACGAGAACGTCTGTACCATCTGTCTCAGAGTCCTTCGGATGGGTATTCCTCCATATGCTCAAGGAAAATGCCGATAAATGCCTCGGAAACACGTAGGAAAAGCAGAAAGGACAAGCCCCCGGTATAGATAAACAGCACCGGATTTTATATGTACGGCCACTGCAAGATGTACGGTTGTATTTACTTGGTTTCAAACTCAGTGACCTGTCGCAGAAGAAGCGATAAAACGTTAAAAGCCACACTTGAACTCATTTCTCACATATCAGAAAGATTCATGGCAAAATAATATGCGTTATTAGAAAATCTCAGTTCTACTTCTTCACTGTAGTTTTTGGTTAGCCACACCAGACAGAGATTTGCAATTGCACATTAATTTCTTCAGTTGAAATGGCAATCTTGCGTGTAGTCTTTGGAGTGGCCTGTCACCCTGCGGTGGGGACACTGGCCAGGTCTGTGGGATGCTGAGGAAACACAAGAGGGCAGTACATACAGCCTCTCGACACTCCGGAAACACCCACAGTTTGCAGAGGATTGCAGATGCAGGGAGCCGCGATGAAAAGGGACACTGCTGTGTTTTGAATCACTGGCACATGTTCAGTCATGTAAATTAATTCATAGGAAGAGCAAAGCTTTTTCTTACAAGTACTGCATTTTTTTATACAGACATCCCATCAGAAACTTGAATAAATTTTCTTCCCTGATTTCTGCAGCGCGTTATTTTTTTACAGTTCTTTTACGATGGTTCCAGAAATTGAAAACTTCGGAACGTTAGATCTGCCTTAAATTTTATTTATCGTTTGATATTGCAATTTTATGCAGCACTCCGGTGAGAAGAGCGCTCTTTAAAAGAATTAGCCGAACTGATTTACAGAAAGAAATGTCCATTTATATTTATCAGTGTTTTATATAACCGTATTCTTTTCCCCCTGGAGAGGTGCACTGTGTACCTCCGGTGTATTTCAATGAATCATAACACAAGAAAGAGGAGTCACTCTGTTTGTAATCTATAATTCATGGGCGTGCACCAGACCTACTGTATGTACCAGCGCTTCGCAATGAATACCTTGGAACTTCAGAGCAGGTCGCTGAAAGAACATTGAAACAAAATCAACATTTTATGTTTTTAGAACCGACTGAAGAATTAATCTCTGAATGCACATGTACTTTGTGCTTGCATATAACGTTATTTTAAAATGCCGTGCAATATAAATAGAAAAGGTTAGACCTGCGCGATGGTCGCTATGATCCCCCGTGCAGCTGTTGGCCGTCCAGCTCATCTCGGTGACAAGTTCACGGGAGCCTGGGGCAACGTTCCCACACTGCACTTGTGCTTCTGCCTAACAAAGATAATGTCCAATGTCGGCCTGCGGACAGCTTGCCCTACCTGTGCACTTTGAGTTTGCTTTTCAAGCCTTCAGGTGTCTAACATCATCCTGGATTAGGCGCTTTTTGTACTTTAGCTACAGCAGGAGAGAAACAGCAGCGCAGGAGTTCGTGCTGTGACGGAGTTGCGTTTAAAAGTCATCTGATGGACTGCGCTCACTCAGGATCTCCTGGCTTAAAAAAGAAAGCACGAGCACATAAATGCATGGTGCTGCGACTACGGGGATGTGTGGGCTTTAGACCTTTACCCTTACGTTTGAAAATAACCCTTTATAAGGGTCTTTCTGAATGACATAAAGGGGAAAAAAAGATTAGGGGGTGTTTGCACTAACGTACACGACGAAAAGTGCAAGAACATCACGAAGACAAAACTGAGGTCCTTCTGTACCCCCCCTCCCCCCCCAAACTAGAAACAGTAGGAGCAAAAGATTGCTTTGTTAAGCTCGGCACAGCAGACTAATAAATTTCTCCCGCAAGGCTGTTTTGGGCCCTAATCTGACGCCTTCATGCCACGTTTGGGTAATGGCAGCTCACGGTTATATAAGAGACTAGCCAGCCCTGCGGCCATGCTTAAATGTGACAGCCTAGATTATTTTTTGTCAGATGAATTTATTCAGCGCTGTTCATTCCTTTGTGTACGACCGAGTGTATGTTTCCGTGTATGCGGAGGTGGGGATTTACTGTGATTGCAGCAGTGCCTGTAATGGATTCATTTACTACTAAAATGTATTCTCATAAAAATTAGCAATAAATGAATATGTAAACATTTATTTTTTAATCAAAACAAGCACCCGACTCTGTGAAAACGAGCGCTCTGTGAACTCAAAGAAATACACGGTAATCATGGCAAACATAATTAACCTCCTGGAATTAAAGCCTATGAGACTTTTGAGAACATTTTCTAGTTCTTTAACTACCTGCAGTCATTGTAAGACGCAACGAGTTACACGCGTCACCGCGAGGGGACATTCAGCTCCACCGAGGGGCACGCTCTCGCGAGACCCGCCGTCTGCTCGGCTCCTGGCCGCGAAGATCTCGGACCCCGCGGTCACAGAATTCGCAGTGACTCTGGAGAGCTGCCCGGGGGGGCATGGAGACCACTGTGGCTACAGAGGACCCCAGACTGTGGGAAGAAGCGCGAGAGTCTCCCTCCGCCCCTCTGCGCGCCTTTCCAATGGCCTGGAACATAAAGGAAAAGTGTGAGGCCCTCACAGATACATGTGAATCTATTTATATCATGAAATGGAATATACTGTAAATGTCACATCAGCGAGATGGTTGCAGCAACAACAAGGCACTGAGGGGATGTTTGGGCTTTAAACCTTTAGCCCAACTGTCTGAAAATAACACTCTGTAATGGTGTTTCTGAATTACAGAAACACCGCGACGGGGAACGAAACGGGAACGGCCTTGGGAAAAGAGCTTTGAGGAGCCACTCAAAAAGCACCGGGAAAGTTGACCTCTGAAAAAGACCCTTATTGTACGTTTTGCGCAAGAAAATCACACAAAGGTTTCCTAACGTTCAGAAAATGCCGGGCAAAGGCGAGAAGGAGGCTGGATAAAAGACAAAAAAAAACCCGTTGTTTCCGAAGCTTTCGAACGTTAAGAGACGTTATTGATAGCGCAGGAAAAGAGCGGAGGGAGCGAGTGGGTTTTGCTGCCAGACAACCTTTTAAATCCAGATACACATCACTGCATGCCTACTGACTTTCCCCGACTCCGTCCTGATAAGCGCTGATCCAGGCCAGTTTATTGGCCAAGACAGGCGCGATGGATTTGCCTCATGGAAGGGCTCGCTTACTTCATCTGGTCCCAGGAACCAAATGAGTTACGCAGCTGCTGCGGTCAAATCAAGGCTGACCGACACCGGCTTTCAGTGCTTTCAGCAGTAAGGACACAGGGGCTACGTGCAGTATCCCCCGCTCACACTTACGTGCTTCTCATCAAGTTTAAACCTCCAGCTCAGACGAAATAAACTCGGTGGGTGCGTGAAAATAAACACGATTGCTTATGAAATAGTTGCAACGGGTAACAATACAAAATTGTGGAGGCAACACCGCTGTCGTCAGTTTAAACACAAATGCCACGGGTGATGTGAAGGAGACACTTGAGCTGAATAATTTGCAAAGCTTTGCTGAGTATGAGTGTTGATTCACTCCAGGCGTGAACTCACTGGATTTTAGTAAGGAAGAAAAAGGGTAAAACGTGGTAATAAGACCTCTGCACGTAACATGTAGAAACAAGGTGTCGACTGGCTTCTGGTGTCCCGGCGCCGTGCGTTGGGATCCATCCGTTCTGCACGTTTCAGTTGTCCGATCAAGGAGCCGACGGCTTTCGTTTTGGCAGATGCCTGGTTTGCCGCAGGTGTTCTTTGCGACACTGGGATTTGCTACCTGCGCCTGCACCTGCTCTCCGCCAGCAGACGCTGCGGAGCGCTGCCCCGATTGGACACGTACAAGACAGAACGTGGCTTCGCAAGCAAAACTCTTCTCTCCCACTAACACAGCGGCTCTCCTCTGAGACCGCTGAGTCTCAGACACTTTTTTTTTTTTTTTACCAGTCAGTGATTTATGGTTCTGATCAAAAGAAAATAAATTATATCTCATTTTTCCACATGGGTGCCAGGAACACTCTGCGTAACAATGCACCCTGTAATTTTTCTTTCTCGGTGCTGCTATGGTCAGAGAACACATTGCATAAGAGTCTAAATAATTTCTTCATCCCTCTTGTTAAACCATGATGTTCCATTATATACTAAGCACATATTATTTTGGTGCTGGTAGGACGTGTTATTATCCGAACTGTCACGGTGGGGAAAGGGGGTGCTAACAAACCAATGAGTCCAGACTGATAGCTAGAGTTAGAGGCCCCCCATTACTTGCGGTATTACGCCCAGCACGCCTATGGATCCACGCAGTGCTCAGACGCAGAGCCGAGAGCTGTTCAAACCAGAGTCCAGCCCAAACGCAGAGAGGCCCATCGAACGGGGGCTGCTCACAAGCCTCAGTGCGGCCCCACTGACCGCTAGCCAAATTCACGGATGGGTTACTCAAGTCACCGCGGAGCCACTGAGGAAGGGGAGCTTTAGGGGTCCGGGAGATGGAGCTAGACGAGTCCATCTTGGGTCACTCTGCTCACTCGCGTTCCTGCTCCAGACTGATGAGATGTGGCAGATTCAGGAGGCGTTTGCACGTCAGAGCAGCAATATTTGAGTATTGAGGGGGTGGGGTGCCGAGCTGATAAAATGCTCTCTCCTAACTGCCAACACACAGTTCGCTGAGTCCGACACGTATGACAGAGCAGGTGAAGCCTACAGAAAGACCTAGCCCAGGGGATTTGCCATTTTTTCTGCATCTGCATAAAAAGCACACAAAAAATTTTATTTTAACGCACCTTCATAATCTACTCGCAGGAAATGAAGTGAAGCACCTCTCAAAAGTAGGTACTTTGCAGTCAGTGAAGCACAGCCTATTATTTCTTTCGTCTCCCACAATTAACCGTCTCTTACCATATGGAGTGCTGTCCACAGAGGAAATCGTATTACAAAGGGGTTTTAGGTTTTGTGATAAAATTACATTAAAATTTTAAAATATGCTATTTTATTAATATCATGCACAGACTCCTCCCATAGCTGCAAAGGTTTTTAAATCCTTCTTGTCATGAGATATCCGTCCATAGATCCATCCAGCCATCTTCATTAACTGCTTTTCCTAAATATAGGGTTGTGGTGGTCCAGATCCCACCCTGGGAGCACAGAGCATGAGGCAGGCTACACCCTGGCCTGGACGCAGGGCAATCTCAGTCTCTGTTACACTCACACACACGTGCGCATTCATTCACATCAGGCAATTAAATGCACCAATTTACCGTAAATAGGTCTTTGGACTGTGAGACGCAAGCCACGCAATCTGGGGAAGAACATACAAACTGGACGAAGACTGAGCCAGATCTGAACCAAACCCACAGCCCAAGAGCTGCAGCACAGCAGTGCTACCCCTTACACCACCAAATTATTCCCAAGATATTTTTTTTTTTTTTTTAAATCAAGATCATCTTTGAGGCCCTGTACAGTGAACAACAGGGTCATACTGTATCTCTTTAAGAGGAATTAATACACAGTTAAAAGGCATGCATTAAAATAATGTTCAGCATTAAACTACACAGTCTACATAATATCTATATTAAACATAGAAAAAAAATCCATGATTAAGAGCATGTGGAAAGTACATATGAAAACCTTTCCCCGATTCATGATATATTAATTGCACCACAAAACCCGCAAACTTTTTGGCAAGGGAATATCATTCATACTATACTGTATATACATGTATGTATGTGTTTGTGTGTGTGTATATACAGTATACACACACACACACACACACACACACACACACACACACATATTCCAAACAGTAAAGGATTTTTGCTCCGAGTCCTCAAAAAGCAGAAGAGATGATGAAATTGACTTGCTAGAGATTCTCTAAAATGTTAAAAGATGAGATTGCGAAAATAAGTGTTGTGGAAAATAATATAGAAACAAAACCATAAGGCAAAAAAAAAAAAATCCTTGTATTTTCATACTGTTAGGAAACATTCATATTGATTAATTTCCAACTAAATTTCCAGCATTTCGCTAACAACAAGGCTATAGTAAACAATGAGGATATTGTTTTCGGATTTTATTTCAGCGGTTTCACGCCAAACGAATGGTCACTGCAGAGAACAATGGCTGCAGATGCGAGGAAAGGTGATACGGAGACGCGGGGAGAGAGTGTGGGCGCAGCCCCGGCGCCTGGGGAGAGCGGCCCTGGCCAATTAGCAGGCAGGAGAGAAAGTGCTGGCTCACCGTAGCGCATCGCACCGTGCCGGGAAACAGGGAAACAACCTCCGCAGCTCCTCCATGGCAGCACAGCTATCAGACAGCACAGTTACACGCTCCGTCATCACACAATAATTCAGGGATGTTCTAATGCAATGCCAGTTGTGTAACACAGCTGTTTTGATGCTTGCTTCTTCAAAACAATCATGTTCATTTAAACTTACAGAGGAATTTGGATCTAAGCAATTATGTGACTAAAAAGTGTTTTATGAACAGAAGGGAACATGACAGCACACTGAGTGCAAGCCGGTAGATACAGAAGTACCCGTACTCGCTCCTTAGGCATTTAGAAGGTGAAAACAATACCACAAAATTATTTCTACAGGTTTCATTGACTTATTCCATCGTTTTATTAAGCAGAACACGACTACTACATGTAACGATTTATCTGTGTACGGTGAGCCTCATGCCAACATCTGCCTGTGTAAAGAAGGTCCAACACAGCACCTGTGTACAGAAATGTTCACAGGTCACTATTAATCTGTGGTAAGGCATGATGGCGGCTCCCGCTTTGAATCGAGCTCTAACTTTTTGGAGTTTTTATCCTCTCTTCATGTTCACATGCGATTCCTCCAGGTGCTCAGGTTTCCTCCCACAATCCAAAGACATGAACGTGAACTTGTGACTCTTAACTGCCCTTACTTAGCATGTGACTGTGTTTGTGTAGCTAACTTGTAATAAACTGATGCCCTGTCCAGGGTGTACCCTGACTAGCCATATGCGCTGTGCTTCCAGGATAGGCTTTAGACCCCCATAACCCTAGCCTGGGCAAGCAGTTACCAACAATGAGTGATTATTTAGAAAAGCCTTACATGTCTTTATTTACCTACGTACAGAAATCCTTCAGAGACTATCTACCTGTGCATGATGAAAAGCCTCACAAATGACTACGTTTCTGTGTACGAATAGTCTCGCACATAACTATCGAGATGCGTACGGAAAGGCTCACGTGTGACGACCAGCGTAACTTGGCATCTGAAACCGCTGACGTCAGTCGAGGGACACAGATGCCCAATGCACGCGTGCGCGGTGGACTTCCCGTGGGCTCGGACTGCGAGCGCGTCGGGTTCTTCCTAAGTCTATTGGGAAACTGCGCCAGCGGGCGCTACATCGGCGCACCTCTTCCGTCATCTTGGCTCGTGCTGTTCAGTTGTTTACGGGCTGAGATCCGGGAACCTCGGCGTTACGGCGGAGCCATTCTGGCGCTGATCGATCCAGTTTCATAACCTTGGGAGGGAGGAGTCTTGCTTGTCTGGGAGCCGGGGCAGCGCTGTGACGGAGAGAAAGAAAGAAAACTGGAGCAAGTGCGAACGGAACGGGAGGCGAAATTGCAACCGATGACCGTTTTCCCAGCAGTAGATAGTTGCACCTGGACGGACGGGGGCGAAGGGAGTGAAGGATGCGTGTCTTTTGAAGAAGAAGAGCTTCGAGAAGGAAGGAGGAGCGGCTCGTCGCAGCCCTGCAGCTCGACGTTCTGTGGATTTCCTACGAAAATTGAGAACAGCGGGAGCGCGCTTTGCTTGTTCGGGGCGCAGATTAGCGCAAAAACAAATGAAATAAAGAGGAGGGATGCGGGGCAACGCGGTTCTCTGCCGCGGTGTGTGTAGCTCGCAGTAGCCCGAGCCGCCTGTACCAACCAGTGGGACACCTCGGGTGAGGTGGAGCGCAGGAGGAGCGACAGACACCGACACCGCAGGCGGGCTCGTCCTCCTCGGCAAACCCGTTTTTAATCACGCTTTGCGGAGGGATTACAGGGCTGGAAGACGCCGGCGACGCGGCGGGGTCCATGAGAGGCGTACACAGGGAGTGATCGCACCCGTCGCCCGGCCGTGTGCGCTACTAACACGGACAGCGGGATATTCCGCCTCCGGGAGACCGGCGGAGCGCCTGCCTGGCTGTGAGGGACGGACATTGCGGAGCACCGCGGCTCTCTCGGCCGAGGACAGCAGCAGTAGCCGGCCGAGGGCCTCTCCTTCGTGCCGCCTGACTCGAAATAAGGAGGTTTGATTGCGGAGGACTCGCCAGCGAAGGTGCGCGTCCCTGCCGGAGCATGGCCGACGACGACGTGCTGTTCGAGGACGTGTACGAGCTGTGCGAGGTGATCGGCAAGTAAGTGCGGAGCTCGTTCCGCGCGCGACCCCCCCCCCTCCTCTTGGAGCGATCAGTCCTCGTCGCGCGCGCGGCCCCGTAGTACCGCACGCGCAGAACAGAAATGCCCGGCGCTTCCTTCCATTGTGTGCCGACGCCTCTGCGTTGAACCGAGCGGTTGAGAGCCCGCAGCCGAGTCCTGTCGAGGAGTCGCATTTAATTCATGAGCCCTAAAATAGCGAGCCGTCGTTTTTGCTCATTTTAGCGCTTCGAAAAGCGGAGAAAATGTGCTGACGGAGGCGGTCTGATGGAGTCGCTGTGTCAGGGATTGAACCCGACCCTCTCCTCGGTCACGCCGGTGGCGGCGAACAACATGTGGACACAATTGGCTGCTGTTATATGTTGTATTATGATTATTATTTTGAAGGAATACGTGAAGGCGCTCGAGACTCTGTTCTTCTGTGTTGGCTCGAAACGCAGCGTTTTGCAGCCAGTAGTAAGCGGAGCGTCCCCGTCCGGCGGCTCCTCCTCCTCCTTCCTGCAGCCTGGTACCGTATTTTCCTCCACTTGACTTGGTTCGGCAGCACAGGAGGAGGAGAGATGCCGATGGGTGTCCTGAGGCTCCGTGCCCAACCCCGCTCAGGCTCGGCTGTCTCCCGCCATTCCTTCCTTCCTATAACGTCGCGTTTTAGTGGCGTTTGCTGGGAAGGGACGTGTAACGCCCGGCAGCGCTTTCCGTTCCCCTCAGTTCTCCTCCCTACCAGGCTGCGTCTCCGTACTAACTAACGTTTCCTTTTAGACCGTTCTGGGTTAAACAGGCTGGAAGGCGAATCTCTGCTGGTCTTTGCCATGTTGCACATTGTCATTGAACACCGTGGGAAACTAAAGGGGGGTTTGCACTGATCTTTGGTTTGGTGGCTGTGGGAACAGCAGTGCACCGCAAGGCTGTCAGTTCCTGCCCCGTGGGTTCCGAGCCGTGCCTCGTCCCCTCGCCGCCTCTTGTCGCGACGGCACAAGTTGTACGGGTAGAGCGGAGGACGAGGTTTCTCCTACCGCTGATTGAGTCTTCCTCATCCTCCTCCATGCGCGACCCAACAGCAGCATGGATTCCCAGCGCTCGGGACCCCAAGTCGCTCCCCGCCGCCGCCGGCGTGGCGGGTTTTCTCTCGGGCTGTCCGCGAGAGCTTCCGGTGCTTTGGCGACCTCTACGAGACCCACGCGTCGTGCTCCACCTGCCTGCTTCTGGAGTTCCGTTGACTCGTCTCGTAGAAGGTCTCGAGAGCCCCTTCCGGATGCGTGGAAGGGTTTCGTGCCGTAACGGTCCGCCCGTGCGTGGTAGCATTGGCCACGGCTCCCGTTTTCATTTTGTCAGGATGTGACAGGCCCACGGATGCTGATTTACAGGTTCCCTGGCTTCAGGGATCCTGGTGTTTCCCTTGCGTTGGTGGCTTTGCAGCGTGTGAAGGCCTGCGCTTCTTCAGCTTTCTCCTGCGCTCGTGTAGTATTTGGAAAGGCTGCAGCCGAACGGGAAAGGAGCCCTTGGGTCCGGCGGAAGAGCCCCGATTTCGACCCTCCTCGTACCAGCTTGCGGTCGTGCGCCTTCGTATCTGCCGTCACGGAACGTTCGTGGTTCCAAGCTTCTTTTGGCCTCTTGCCCTCCTTCCCGCACGCTTTAAACTGCTGTTTGGTTTTGGTATGTTTACCGTAACCATGCCTGCGAATCTGTGGACTATTCATACCAATTTCATGTCAAGGAAGGGGTTTTTTTTTTGTAAAGGCCTGTAAAACAGCTGGACTTCCTACATATCCGCAGAGTATTTGAGCATGCTTTATTGAACGCAGAATCCCTTTCTTCAGCGTTAAGGCACATAAACCGGCGAACGTACCTGCTGTCTGTGCACTAAATCGCTCTGCAGTACGTTGCTTTTACGCTTCATCATCAGCTGTGGGAATTTCTACTTCCGCTCTCCTCCTGGAGCCTGTGCGGAGGGGTTTAAATAATACTTTTGATATTAAACCCGAGCTGTATCTGTTTGTGTCAGGCTGGCCATTCCGTTGACTTTGAGAAGTAGATGTTTATTCCAAGACACAGTGCCGTTGCACTATCAAAACAAGGACTACGGTGTCCAGCTGCACAAGTTGTCCACTTGTAGCACATTTGTCTTGTTAGCCTTGCTTTGTTGTCCTGTTGTGGAAGGAATCTCACCGCGGTGAAGTGCTGCTCGGAAGCGCCTGTGCTGTTAAGATTGATGGCCTCCGGTCACAGACAGAAACGGATGAATTTTATCACATTGATTTTATGTAAAGGGGAGGGGTAGGCTCTCTCTGAGGAGTTCTGTCCGTCCTGTCCCAGTTAGCATTGCGCCACTGGCACAGTGTCCTCCGGTCGTATCGGTTCTGTATGTCATGGTCGACATGAACTAGACCGTCACCCTAGAAGTGTTTTTACGGCAGCGACTATTTACATGCATTACTGTACTGCAGTGTATGGACTGAGCTCCGTGTCACTTTTGGGGTGAGCAGTGATGTCGCAAGAGCTCGTGGAAGGGTGACCGGGATGCTTGCGTACACCGCGTTTTGCTCAGACACACTTGCACTGCAGCGTTTTAGCGCGTCTCAGAGTTACAGTGACAAATCTTTTAAAGCCATTGCAAATTCGTTGTGGTTCACTCCTTGGGAGCCTTCAGCTGAGGATGTGGAATGAGTACAGCAGTGTCCCCCCCATGGTTTTGTAATAGAGGATGGATTGATCTGCCCCCCAAGAAAATATTTTAATTTCCTGGATCTAGTGACTTGTTATGCTTGGTGGGGTAAAACCGAACAGTAAATACCGTATGTAAACTCGTGCCACTACAGACACACATTACATTATTTGTGAATGTGGCACTTGATCATATACAGTATATTACGCTGTCATGTCCAGCTCATTGTGTTAGAATAAAAAAACCCATCTGAGAAATACTTTTAGAATGTGCTGTAATGTCAGATTGTTAACTTGTAGGGTTTATTCTAAGAACAGGTCTCTCCAGTAGAACTACGAGCATGAGGTGAAAAGACAGTAGGTGTGGTTCTGGCTGCTGAAAGGCTCTTTGATAGCCACAAGGTTCAGTTACATCCCATTATATCTGTGCTCTTTTTTTTTGTAAAGCAACACTTCTGCTGGTTATTGCACTGCCTGTCAAGTGTTCTCAGACCTAAAACATTACCAGGCTTCTGGATTATCTTGCAGTGGGCAAAAAATAGCTTGCACTGAATCATCATGGTGGGGAATAAAAATTACATCTGCCTGTGTTGTTATAGCTATTTTTGAATTATTTCTTTTTTCGTGGAACCTTTGGACCAAAGTAATTTCCTTCCGCGCTGCCAGAATAAACACAGTCCTGTGCGGTGTAGTTCGTAGGAGCCGTGCAGATTAATGGCTATGTTTCCAAGGTGGCCTGGCGCTTTCGTGTTGCCAAAGGGCACAGTGCTGTCCTGTGCGTCTGGGTACTTTTGAACTAAACATGTATTCCACTAATGATGTTATTCACACACATTATTCTTGCATGCTTTTCACCTTCCAGAATTGTTTCTAGGTGTTTGAATTATTAACTTTGCTGATGTGTTTCTCCACAATGGCTTGCAGCATTGACCTACCTGAATGATTTACCTGTTTAGGTATATATCTGTTTTTAATTTTATTTTTTTAAATTAGGAATTTGTCTCTTTTGGATGCCCTGTGCTTCATCCACACCAGGTTTGCAGGTGGCTTTGTTCCAGGTGCTCAGATTTCCTCCCACAGTCCGAAGACATTTGATTCAGGTCAGTTGGTGACTCTAGGTTGCCCATAGTGTGTGAATGAAGGACTGTGTGTGTGATGTTCTATAATAGACTGCTGTCCCATCCAGGGTGTACCCTGCCTCACACCCTGTGTTTCCAGGATAGACACCTGACCACCCTGCACTGGACAAGTTGGAAAAATAATTATTATTGACTATTAATAACTGTGGATGGATAGAGTTGTCAGGCAGAGCAAATGTGTTCAAAGTTGTGATGTTGCTGCTATGAAGAGATTGCATATTTGCCAGGTGAGTCACATTCTGTGTGCTCGCTTGTGCCCTTGTTTTCATTCTTTGCCACTACCCACATGCTCCACGTTTAACTGGAGCCAGAAAGGACCTTGAATTGCCTAATGCTCATCATTGTTCGAGCTCCTGAAAGCTCTTGCAGTGCTTGCAGAACAACTGAAAAAGGAGTTTTTGTTTGAAAACCTCAACATGTCGTGTGATCTTCTGGACCCTTAATGGAGCTGACATTCAGGACAAAGACTGTAACTCTTGACAAGGAATTTGCACATATTTTCTTCTTGAATATTAGTCTGCAGTTGATTTGATTTTATTTTTTTTGGGGGGCTCTAGTGGTTTTATGACTGATTGCTACCTTTGTCAAGGCTGAGAGCCATGTCGGCAGCAATTACGCTCCTCCTGGAATTAGAATGCTCATTTTCCAATAACATCTTGTTGTTTTTGTAACCTAACACTGAATTATACTTCAGCTCATTGTCTGGGTGCACTGTCTGTGTACACTTTTCATAGCGAATTAATCTGATCCAGCTAATCACTGGAGCTGCAGTGTAATAGAATTTCTTTGACTAGTTTGTACGGATTGATGACCCCTTGGCTCTTACTGTCCACTACAAAGGTGTGTGCGAACAGACCCGGCAGTAGATCGGCAAGGATTTGTCCATCGTCCTAATAGTGTGGTCTTTTAAATGCATCACTTCTATAAAGAGGAAGTTGGCTTGGTATGCACTGTATTATAAAAAATAATCCTCGAAGAGTTTGGTGAATTCACAGGTAATCTAAGCCTTAGTGAAGTTTCGTTTGACCAGTTATCTGGAATACGTGAATTTAGCACAGTTGTCATGGGTTACGTCCATTATATATGTGTCTGTGTGCATCTGTGTATGTTTGTGTGCATGTATGCATTATATTTCTGGGAGTTCTGAAGAGGAGATGAGCAAGGTAAGAAAGAGAACTGGTGAAATTGGCCTTCTCAAGTTTGTGGAGGTTCTTCCTTTTTCCATTAGTCTTCTGCATACAGATTCCCTTTTGATGGAGTGTCACTGTACATATTGTTTCTGGTTTCTTCATTCTTTATTTTGTCTCATTGCTTATGATTGTTTTGGACTCTAAGCATGTGCTGTGACCTCTGCCTCCTGAAGCCTGGGAAATCATCATGTAGCGTGCACTTGAGTATGATGCAGTCTTCATGTGTTGCTGTTAACCCCCAAAGCTATCCAGCGTATTGATGTTTTGTTGTTATTTAAAGAGGCGTGAATCTTGAAACCGATGGCGGAGCTAATTGGCCCCTCTGCTCTCTGAGCCCTGAGACGGAATCGCTTAGTCTCTGTTAAAGCTCTCCGAAATGGGTCCGTGGAGCGGCGATGACGCAGGAAACTGTACAGACTCACACGAGCTTCGATATGGTTAATAAACAATTCCCCCAAGCGGTTATTTAATCATGAGGCAGGGTGGCGGCTTTAGGGCCGCGGAGCCTAGAAATGGTGTCGCTCTGAGTGTGCGAGTCGATCCATGTGTGGTTTTACACTTCATCT